>NC_064925.1:445871312-446181312 GCF_023897955.1 Schistocerca gregaria | reverse complement strand
TTTCTAGGTTCTCCAGTAGTAACAACAAAACAAGGCATCTTGCTGCGCCTATCACACCTCCGTTTATACTCTTAGTAATGCACGATGACGGCGCATGATCATCCCAATTCTGCTATTTTATGTGTTAGATGACCGCTGGATGCAGGGAGACAGTCATTTTTGAATATCAAGATACAACAGCACATTTGTCGGACGGTACAGTAGAGCTCTGTATTCACAACTCACAACCAACTATTCTTCAGATGCAAAGCCTTACGCAACCGTTAGGAAACACAAACACGCACTAAGGAAATTTACTGTTATTATTGATTTATTCATGAAATGAGTAGGGTGAAAATAATTATTTCTGAGTAATTTTGCGTGACATATACTATTCAACGATGAAACTGAAAGACAAAATCATAGGTAGAAACTGAACCTGCACTAAGCTCACTTTACGAAAACATGATTAATGTTACGATTATAAGAGGTGTGCATAAAATTTCAACATAGATTTTCTCGTAAACTAGGGGGCCGACGCACGGAAAGCCTCTAGCCAAATGCTGAAGATAGGCCCCTCTACAAAATGCGAGGGACTCAAAATCCGTGACTAGCGGGTCTGATGGTCCCTTTGTGAGCTGCTAGGCACTATTTATAGGAACTACGTATTAGGTTTGCAGTGCCATCTGTTAGCAGCTTTTCTGTTTCGAAACTTCTAAATAAAATTCTTACAGCTTTCGCAAAGAACGTACCGTTTCTTGCACTCGTCTATCGCTTTTAGTTTCCAAGATGTTTCATCTTGAAATCAAGGACTCCTCCTCTGGACACCCTGTACATGACTCCAAAATGATGGAGCCTTACACATTTTGCTGACGACAACCTGCGTCAGATGTTACCGAAAGGTGAAGAGGAAGCGGAGGTCGTGTCTCATGATCAGCTCGTTCATCTTATGTAATGGCATTTGAACTGTTCTTATGGAAGCATGGAATGTCCTTACGTAAGAGGCATGTCTCGACTGAAGAGGATCACCTGGCGACAATGCTCACTACTTGTGATGTTGTTTGAGCAATACCGGGCTTGTTCTTACAGGTGCAGCAGAACCACAGGACAGAGAGCGTACAGAAACCCTGCACCAAAATTTAGTGTGCATGCGCGAAGGCTGTCATGTTGAAAACGAGTAAAACAGCTGCGTTTGAAACCAAAGGCGAACGGATACGTTTTGTTTATTTTATTGATTGTGCTCTCTAGCTTCTAGGCTTATCTGCATGTTAACAATTGTTTGATCTACTGTAAAATTTAGAAATATATAATGAACAGAAACAAGAGAAAAGACTACACTGGAAAGTAACGAGAGGTTCCCACGAAGCGCCTGCTATAAACAGTAAAAACTCATTAACCCATAAAAAATGCTGTATGCAAATGAAGAAAAGCTAAATCAACTACTGGAATTAGTTTCTCTTTAGAGATTCTCCTTGTTCTTTAAAAAATTAAAAACGACTTGCTTCTTCATCACTACTCTATCTAAATCTTCCCATTCGATCCTGGCGAAATTAATAGCCACATAAAACCAATTTCTCTCGTGTCTTACAGTTACTGTGAGATTTAATTTCCAAGTACTCTGCACCATATAATTTGAAAGGTTGCAGTGAAAAATGTAGTCGCTATGTACTTGACGTTTCGTTCGTTTCATACTTTTACAAATAGTTAACACAACGAAATTCTTTTTAACGTTGGAAGGTAAGCCACAACTAACTACAGAATGGAGAAAATAAAAGTTAAATGAAACTGATAGAAGTAGGAACGCAAGAGGCCAAGAATTTAAAAGAAAAAATGGCATTTTTTTGTGCGGCTCGGGGAGGTATGAGGCATTTGTGACAGCACAGTCTATGGGTAACGCGTGGGATAGTGGAAAGATTGAGGAACGGCAAACCGAGGGCTGCCGTTTCGAATTCGTATTTTCATATTAGTTACAGTGAAAAATAAACGGAAACAATGTTCAGTGTATTGTATTTACTAATAATTTCGTAACAGGCACTAGAAGGAATGCCAGGAATCGACTCTAGCTTGTTGACGAGAAATTCGTGTATAAAATTAGATTATTATGTTACAGTTGATGATTCCCACGTACTAGAGTGGTCTTTATCTTCAAAACGGGGAACCAATAACTCTCTCTGTGTGTTGAATACGTTATAAACGTCCATTTTCCCAATTACACGGTTGTTTTAAAGTTTCTCCTGAAAAACGGACTTGGCACACTTTCATAAAAGGCTCTCTCTTACCACAGCGTTGACAGCAAACGACATATCATGTCTTCAACCACTTGCAAAGGTACCCAGTCATGTACTATATAATGTATTTTGATGCAGTCTACTCGGGAAGCGATTTCTTTTTTTCTCTCTCGATGAGATAAGAGCTGTTTTGAAGATTTCTGGTCAAATGCTCTATATGACGAGGAAAAAAAATCCAAGTTTTGCACTAGTGGCATTTTGGGGAAATCGTTTTAATAATGCGTGATGGCAAGCCTTTTCCATCTTGAAAAATCTCGTCGTATAACTGTGGGTTTATATGCAAACTAAAGGTGGTGGTATGGGGGGGGGAGGGGAGAAAGGAAACGAAAGGAAAGGAAAGAGACTAATTATGTCAGCTGCATCGGGACTCCACGCGGAATCGACCAGTGAAAACTAGTGCCTTACCCGAATGCGAACCTGGGATTTCCTACTCACTAGGCAGTTGCGTGCGGTAGCCACTGCGCCACCCGGACACAGTGCTTATCGCAACACGGCGGACTACCTCTGCACGCCTCTCGGCCGACGCACACTCCCACCTGGGGCCATCTGTCTGCAATCCCCGCCCATGTCCTCCACGTCCTCTATTCGGAGGATCCCGCAGGAGGTCAGGTGCAATCGTGCATCTGCCCTGAAGAAGGTGGATTAGTTGCCCATCGAGGCGAATCCATTATATGAAATGCTTCGTGTCCGAAAGAACATACACCACACATTCATACAATTGCGGATTTGTGAGTCCTCCCCTCGAGCCAATTAAGAGAAGAAATTTGTTCTCCTACTCGTGGGTCTACAATAAGTCTGTCAAAAAGTTTTTGTTTCATGCTGTTACAAGGTTCCCAGATTTTCATGACGTAATGTCGACATTCCTTATCATTCCTTTTATGAAAATATAGATACATACAATATATTGAGCCTTAGTTCGTTTTGTTTTCAAGCAACGTAAAAGCGCAAAACGTAAGAAGAGATAAAATAGGTTTGGGCGCAAATCAAGACATTTATGTAAATTAAATTTTACTGGAACATACTGTCTTCGTGTGAAGTAACGCTTAAGCATTCATTTCAGGATGTAAACACGAATGAAAATTCACAAAAACCTTGAAATTCATGCACTGTGTCACATAATACACTACTGGCCATTAAAATTGCTACACTACGAAGATGATTTGCTACAAACGCGAAATTTAACCGACTGTACTGTGTACTGTGTACAGTGTAGCTTTTCTGTTGAAAGTGAAATTATTTTTATCAGTTACAGTCCGAGAAAAGAAAAATTAAGGAGTAAAATACTCTACTGGCCATTAAAATTGCTACACCCAGAATAATTGCAGATGATTTGAACGGGTATTCATTGGACAAATATATTATACTAGAACTGACATGTGATTACATTACACGCAATTTGGGTGCATATATCCTAAGAAATCACTACCCAGAAACAACCACCTCTGGCCGTAATAACGGCCTTGATATGCTTGCGCATTGAGTCAAACAGAGCTTGGATGGCGTGTAAAGGTACAGCTGCCCATGCAGCTTCAACACGATACCACAGTTCATCAAGAGTAGATTGGCGTATTGTTACGATCCAGTTGCTCGGCCACCATTGACCAGACGTTTACAGTTGGTGAGAGATCTGGTGAATGTGCTGGCCAGGACAGCATTCGAACATTTTCTGTATCCAGAAAGGCCCGTACAGGACCTTCAAATGCGGTTGTTCATTATCCTGCTGAAATGTAGGGTCACGCAAGGATCGAATGAAGGGTAGAGCCACGGGTCGTAATTTATCTGAACTGTAACGTCCGCTGTTTAAAGTGCCGCCAGTGCGAACAAGAGGTGGCTGAGACGTGTAACAGATGGCACTCTATTACATCGGGTTATACGCCAATATGGCGATGACGAATACACGTTTCCAATGTGCGTTCACCGCGATGTCGCCAAACACGGATGCGGCCATCGTAATGCTGTAAACAGATCGTGGATTCATCCGAAAAAATGACGTTTTGCCATTCGTGCACTCAGGTTCGTCGTTGAGTACACAATCGCTGGCGCTCCTGTCTGTGATGCAGCGTCAAGGGTAAACGCACCCACGATCTCCGAGCTGATAGTCCATACTGCTGCAAACGTTCGTGCAGATGGTTGTTGTCTTGCAAACGCCCCCATCTGTTGACTCAGGGATCGAGACGTGGCTGCACGATCCGTTACGGCCATGTGGATAATATGCCTGTCATCTCGACTACTAGTGACACGAGGCCGTTGGGATCCATCACGGCGTTCCGTTTTACTATCCTGAACACACCGATTCCATATTCTGCTAACAGTCATTGAATCTCGTCCAACGCGAGCAGAAATGTCGCGATACGGTAAACCGCAATCGCGATAGGCTACAATCCGACGTTTGTCAAAGTCGGCAACGTGATGGTACGCATTTCTCTTCCTCACATGAGGCATCACAACAACGTTTCACCAGGCAACGCCAGTCAACTACTGTTTGTGTATAAGAAATCGGTTGGAAACTTTCCTCATGTCAGCATGTTGTAGGTGTCGTCACCGGCGCCAACCTTGGGTGAATGCTCTGAAAAGCTACTCATTTGCACATCAAAGCATCTTCTTCCTATCGGTTAAATTTCGCGTCTGTAGCACGTTATCTTTGTGGTGTAGCAATTTTATTGGCCGGTAGTGTAAAACTGCTTCAAGGAAAAAAATCTATATTAACAAAATAAAACAACTTCATTCCCGTCTGAAACTAAAACAATGGTAGTTTACAGCTTGCATATGTGAACAGTAATGAATTTAAAAGCTCATCAGGTAAGTTTTTAACTACATATTTATCACATCGTGTTTCTTTAGCGTTTCCTTTTTTAAAAGTTTTCATTTAGTTGGTTAGATTATCTCCCTTCCGTAAGAATGTCCATTTCAAAAATGGTTCAAATGACTCTGAGCACTATGGGACTTAACGTCTATGGTCA
Organism: Schistocerca gregaria; assembly: GCF_023897955.1. Lineage (NCBI taxonomy): Eukaryota > Metazoa > Arthropoda > Insecta > Orthoptera > Acrididae > Schistocerca > Schistocerca gregaria. Next base: position 446,176,085 of record NC_064925.1, on the reverse strand, counting down.
TCAGTCGCCTAAAACTTAGAACTACTTAAACCTAACTAACCTAAGGACATCACACAACACCCAGTCATCACGAGGCAGATGTCCATTTTGAGGCGTAATAGTATGCAGCTAGCGTTTTGTGTTTATTAAGTTTCAAATAGAGTCGAGCGCAACTCCTGGGTTCATACAAATAAAAGGAACCGCCCTCTGCTTTCCTTTCTGTGTATTCTCTATTCTGTGACAGAATTTTGCTCGACAATGTCGTATCCACATAGAAACTAGAGGGCACACAGCTATTGTGAAAGTAGCACCTTTTGTAGGTCGTGTAGGTAAACAAAGTCATTACAAGAATTTATCTTTTAAGCTACTGAAATTGAAGTACCAGGAAGGACAGCTGATAAAGAAGTCTGATTTGTTCTGCGTATATAGTATAGTAGCAAGAACACACTGTTAAATCTCTGTGTGATCTGCAGGTATACAGGGTGAGAAATTAACTACACAACAGCACTGACCTTCCTGGGCATTGAATCGAGTGAGCCTGGATGGAAGTTGCGGTTTGTTATTCCAGGCTGCTTCTATTCTACGCCAGAATTCAACAATCGCAGTGGCTGAGAACGACAGCTTACCAGCGTCTCAGTAACCTGTTGACGTATCCCGTAGGTGAGATATCAGGAGCACGTGCTGGCCAGAGTACTGTGAGGACAATTTTCTGTCTTTTGTTATAGAAAGAAAACCCCATGGAGATCTCTAAGATAAAGCAAAACCGTTCTCTTTAAAATTCAGTAAAACGACGCCTGTTGTCCAAACTAGTGTCTATGCCAGGGGTTCCCCATCTTTCTGAGATTATTACCCCTGAAAGGCATCAGATGATATCCAATACACTGAACAAAGCTTGGGACCTAATTAAACATCAAATTGTAAATAATTAACACTCGTCTTTCAAAATGACACATTTTTCAAGTCTTAGCTATTGTTCAAACAACTGAAGCTCACATGTTTTTCAGTGCACCAAGAAATAATGTTAATTCTGTTCTACGCTTTTATTTCCATTGCTACGGTAGTCGAAGGTGTACCTTCACATCAGTATGTTGCTAATGTATTCGGTGTTGTTAAGAGTTCTAACAATAATAGCTACTATCACCGAAATTTCGGTAAATTAATATTTGTTCCGTTTTAAGGAAACGTGTTAAATGTTGTGACCTTTCAGAGGTGCAGGAAATAGTGCTTTCGTCCGAATTTCATTTTCTGAAAATAGTCCATCAGTCACAGATTTTAATCTTAGAAACCAAGATATTTACTTACCAGTTTTCCACATCAGAAAAATAGTTGCTACTAGCACTGGATGGACAGCAGAAGAAATAAATAGGAAACTTAAAATGGTGTAGAGTGCTCATGACTCTTTACAGTGAGCCCTGCCCTTTTAACATGAAAGCCATTACTTCAAGGGCTACTCAGTGACATATGGAGAGATGCACGTTGCATATTACTGGGAAAGACAGGAAAGTAAATAAGTGGGTTAGGGAAGAGATTAGAGTCGAATGTGAATGGTACATGGACAAAGGAAATTCTCTTATGAATTCCAAGAAACAACCGAAAGCTGAGAAAAGCTAACGGGGAGTAGATACGCAGATGTCAATAGAAATTAAATGGGAGCCGCAGTGCATGAAAATATGTAGAGGTGGCTTTTACCTAGCAGTGGATGTCAAATGATTGGTTTTGATGATCCGTTACATATTAGAGTGTACAGTAGTAGTGGTAATTGTGATTATTTTTTTTAAAAAAAAGTCATTTTGAGTGGTTGCTGAAATATCAACGAATCCATTTTGTTTCAGCCCTCAGAAAATTTCATTCTATCCCTCATGGGGTAGTTACCCCTATGTTGGGAGCCACTGGCCTACGCGATGCAATGGTGATCGAGATGTATACACAATGGCACCACATACCATCACTCTTGGTGCTTGACCCTAATGGGGACTACGAACACAATCTGGCAACGTTGATTCCCTTCCGTATCTTCACATGTGGATATGTCCACCCATCGTGAGGCACTACATAGAACCAGAACGCTTCAAGGAAGACGTCGTGGTGTCACACGTGTTTCCAGTGTTTTTGTTTATAACACCATAAAAATCTGGAGTAACTAAGAAATTACACCACATTTCTCTTTCTTTACTGAAAAGCATTTTAATTTCCCATTAGCTGCATAAATTGTATTTATTCTTAATTGGTGTCGGTCGCTTCAACCACTATTAACTCGATAACTGAACAAACAAAACAAACCAAAAGTAATGTAGACAGATAAAAATCGAAAAATTAGTGTTGTATTACTGAACATCAAATCATATAACAACTACTGGTTTAAAAAATATAGTTTTCTCATTGGAGACTCTTTTATACACAAAAAGTGGCAATGACAAAACGTGGAATTCATCACAACCAGACTTGTAAAGCTTCGATAAGATACGGATACATTCTTGACAGTTAACAGGGGACTCTCATCTCATGCCTATGTATCCTCAGATGATCAAAGAGTCTGATATCACAGAGTAAAATCATAAGAAGATCTACGATACAGTGGTATGTGAATTCGGAGGAAAAACTAGTTAACAGTATTAATTTCTTTGTTGGCAACAACATCCTATGAATGCAGCATAAGTAAAACACAGGCTAAATGATGTTAGCTTGCTAAACATGTCAAACAATAAAATGTACATACGAAAATAATGTCTGGTAAGAGCCATATAGTGGTATAATAACGGCTAAAATAGAATTACAGTAACTGAGGTTATCATTCGATGAGAAAATGTCAGCGTTACAATTTTCATTACAAAAAAAAGGGCTCTGAACACTATGGGACTTTACTTCTGAGATCATCAGTCCCCTAGAACTTAGAACTACTTAAACCTAACCAACCTAAGGACATCACACACATCGATGCCCGGGGCAGGATTCGAACCTGCGACCGTAATGGTCGCGCAGTTCCAGACTGAAGCGCCTAGAACTGCTTGGCTACAGTTTGGAACTGCGAGACCGCTACGGTCGCAGGTTCGAATCCTGCCTTGGGCATGGATGCGTGTGATGTCCTTAGGTTGGTTAGGTTTAAGTACTTCTAAGTTCTAGGGGACTGATGACCTCAGAAGTTGAGTCCCATACTGCTCAGAGCCATTTGAACCATGGTTCTGGAAAGGCATACTTTCCGAGATAAATTCGCGTTTATAGGAAGGGCTGTGCGATTCTTGGTTGCGGATATTAGCACAGTCGTTGCATTGAAGCTCTGTCGAATATGTCGTCACCGTATTATTATGTCTTCCTCACAGCACTCTACGTACCATTAGGTGATCTGTAGTCAAATGGTTCAAATGGCTCTAAGCACTTTAGAACTTAACATGTGAGGTCATCAGTCCCGTAGACATAGAACTACTTAAACCTAAGGACATCACACACATCCATGCCCGAGGCAGGATTCGAACCTGCGACCGTAGCAGTAGCACTGTCTTGGACTGAAGCGCCTAGAAGCGCTCGGCCACACTTGCCGGCCGGTCTGGAGTCAGTTGTGTGGTTAGAATCATGTTGTTGCCTACGTTTTCGTCGGGTTTGTGTGCCTGATTGCACAGTACTGGGCACGTATCATGATCTTTTATCTTCTTCAGAACGAGGATTCACTTATGTGTTCACTGTTATTGTGCTGTTTGTACGTACAAATAGTGTAGTAGATTTACATTTCCTCCTTGCACCACTTGTTAGCAGTGGAAGACTACCACTCGCCAAGTGAAGTGGAGGATATCATATTCTGCTCTGGTTTAGCAAATGGACGTAGCCTACGAGCCCGTGGCATCTACGCCGAAAAATACCCTCAGCGCAGAGTGCCCTCTGATAGGCTCTTCGGCAGACTTTTCCAACCTCTGAGGGACGCAGCTACCCTTGCATTTTGGAAGACTGACAGGGCAGGCCCTACACAGTCCGCACGGTTGTCATGGATGGGCGTGTGCTACGTTCGGTGGAAGAACTCCTGCGACCAGTGTGCGACGATTATCAGCAGCAGACGCGTGTCTCCTCTCCTATCCAGGGTGCACTTCATGAAAATTTTGCTGTACCCTACCATCTAAATCGCGTTCAGGCCCTAAGGCCACAGAATCATCAAGGAAGACGGCGTTTCTGTCAATTGCTCTTGCGAAAGTCTGCCGCATATCCATTGTTCAAATCCAAGATTTTATTTGCCGATCAAGCAGGGCTCACAAGGAATGGTGTTGTAAATTTCAATAACCAGCATGTACGGGCAGATGAAATCCCCCAAGAAATTCAAGATAGAGTGTATCAACATCGTTTCTCTGACAACGTACGAGCAGGTTTACTTCGAGATAGATTAATAGGGTCATACGGGCTACCACGAAAGTTATCTCGGGCGCATTACCCGGGCTTTCTCATTGATGCGTTGCCTACCATGTTGGAGGTCGTGCCACTGCAGCAGCGAATACAAATATGGTTCGCGCATTCACGCGAAGGACACTTTCGTCACAATATGTGCGAACATCTGACGCTGATATTTCAGGACTGCTGGAATGGTCTCACACTCACTTTGGCCTGCTCGTTCACCAGACGTCAACCTCCTAGCCTGTTGGTTATGGGAAGACATGGAAATTGATCTACGCCGCGCCAACCAACGATGGCCGGGCACCACAATGTCAGGCCTTCAGTGCGTGCCAGGAGGTGCTACAACAAGTGGGTATACTTCAAAGATTGCCCAATTTCTTACGCCGGAGAGCAGAGCGGTGCTTTGCCATGAATGCACGCTACGTTGAACACTTTTTGGAACACTATGTATATGTTGTTGTTGTTGTTGTCTTCAGTCCTGAGACTGGTTTGATGCAGCTCCCCATGCTACTCTATCCTGTGCAACCTTCTTCATCTCCCAGTACCTACTTCAACCTACATCCTTCTGAATCTGCTTAGTCTCTTGGTCTTCCTCTACGATTTGTACCCTCCACGCTGCCCTCCAATGCTAAATTTGTGATCCCTTGATGCCTCAAAACATGTCCTACCAACCGATCCCTTCTTCTAGTCAAGTTGTGCCACAAACTTCTCTTCTCCCCAATCATATTCAATACTTCCTCATTAGTTACGTGATCTATCCACCTTATCTTCAGCATATTTCTGTAGCACCACATTTCGAAAGCTTCTATTCTCTTCTTGTCCAAACAAGTTATCGTCAATGTTTCACTTCCATACATGACTACACTCCAAACAAATACTTTCAGAAACGACTACCTGATACATAAACCGTGTATATATATGTATATAGTATATAATATATATAATATGTAATGTATATAATACAAAGAGCTGATGTCGAATTGTAGAACCAGAGGCTGTCAAGAAATTATTTTAATAACACACAATACAAATCAGTAAGACACGCTTATAGCGCAATGTAGACCTCAGGTTACAATCGATACGAGAAAGACCTATATTTTAATTTTATGATTTTCCCTAAAAGCTCTATTTCCCGTAGCATATGCGAGTTGACAAAAAAAAAACACTGTCATTATCTATTACGGTTGTTGACATGTCTTATTGCTGTTAAAGACGACACTAGATATTGTTATGAAAATTTGTAATTCTGACATTTCCTCACTGAATGATAAGCCCAATTATAGCAAATAGTTTTTGCAAGTGTTGTTTATCAATGCCATTATTATACTTTGTATCGCTCTTACAAGCCATTATTTGCATATGTACATTTTATTGTTTGAGATGTTTTGGACGTTTTGCAAGCTAATGTCGTTTAGTCTTTGTTTTCATTATGCTGCGTTCACGAATTATTGTTCGTTGACAGTCCCATATGGTGGCAACATTGAAATTAAACTTGTTAACTAGTGTTCTTTTTGACTTGATCAATGATTGAGTTTTAGATTTTCCAATGTTTTTACTCTGTGAAATTAGACTCTTTGGTGATCTGAGTGTACGTAGGCCTGAGATGACAAGCACCTGTTGACTGTCAAAAGTGAAAGCGTAACTTATCGAAGCTTTACAAATATAGTTATACACACACACACAAAAAAAGTTTTGCATCGCCTCGGTTCCGAGAGTTCCGGAACCTGTACAGAAAATTGGAATAAAGATCATCATAAACATCACTTCCGCCCTTTTTAATGCTCATTAAAACCACACATTGCATGTTGTACCACCATACCTTCACCAGACCTTCAGAAGAGGTGGTCCAGATTTCTGTACACACAGGTACCTGTAATACCCAGTAGCACGTCCTCTTGCATTGATGCATGTTTGTACTCGTCGTGGCATACTATCCACGAGCTCATCAAGGCACTGTTCGTCCAGGTTGTCCCACTCCTCAACGGCGATTCTGCGTAGATCCCTCAGAGTGGTTGGTGGGTCACGTCGTCCATAAACAGCCCTTTTCAAACTATCCCAGGCATGTTCGATACGGTTCATGCAGTCCTCGAAGGTGTTCTTTAAGTTTCGGAATCAGATGGACATAGGATGGGGTCAGGTCGGGACTGTATGGAGGATGATCCATGACAGTGGACCCAGGACGTCGGGTTGTTGCAGATGTCACAACGCTCGTATGTAGTTTGGCGTTGTCATGCTAATGGAGAAGGTGCTTCACTTCATGTGTGAGAGCCGTAGTTAAAAAGCGCACCGCAGCCCGTAGTGTAAATCAGTCGCCCTCCGTTGCTGGCGGTGTCGCCGCTGTGGCAATCGTAGCTTTGGTGTCTCCGTCTGGTGGGAAAGGGGAAAGGTTGACCACGTGCATTTAAAGGTCGCTTTGAGCTCGGAAAGGCAGTTGGTCAGCCAGGTCAGTCGGAGTAAGGCTCGGTCAGTCTCGCGTCACCAGTTGCTGGTCTTCGTTTGCATTTGTGCGGCAGTTAGTGTCTGTCTGTCGTCGGAATGCTAGTATGTCTGTCGTTTGGATCAAACTTTAAGGGGCCTTGCCACTGCCCCAGTAACAGAACTCAGCTAGTGGTCAGCCGGTAGGGGCTTAGTTCCTGCATCTGAGTCTGCGCGTAGGCCGCCAGTATGCTCGAGTGCTCGGGCAATGGTCATTGGCGGCTGGATCGGTCGGTTGGTCGGTCGCGCACTGAGATGACTTGTCCGCCTTGAGCGTCGGCGCATGTGAGCTCCCCACGTGAGTCTGGTGGGCAGCGCCGTATGGAATGGGGTAGTGATTTCGCGGTTCACACGACACAACCACGACATCGGGCTGGCCGGGGCTAGCTGCGACGTCATGAGACGGGAGATCGGCGTGCCTTCCTGCGTCCGTTGAAGCGGCGAGCGTTGGGGGTGCTGCACCAGGTCTTCGCCAGAAATAGCAGTTTATTAGAAGTTAAGTGACTGAAGATATGTTGTTTCATTTACTACTTGTTTTCTTGGTCAGTCTCTCGTACCCAGCTTGCTTGTCGGTCTCTTGTCCGCATTTGTTAGGCAGTTAGTGTCTGTCGTTCTGTCTGTCGGTCTGCCGTACGTTAATAGCTGCCTATGTCATGTTTGTTGGATTCGGTTTTGACGAATTTATTGGTTGAAGGCCGAATTCTTGAAATGTTTTCATCTTGCCTATCATCTTGCGAGGTGGTATATGCGTAATGTAGAGCATGTTGTACATTTTATGTAAGTCTGCATTTTATGGATTTTATTTAAATAGTCATTTTAGGTTATAAGGTTGTCACCCTTCTACCGTGAGAGTCCTTTAAAAAAAATTGCACTTTCGGTGGCAAATAATTTGAGGGTTGTTCCGTTTCCATCCCTCTTACGGGGTGCATAGTTACCTACTTGTGTGAATTGTTATAAACCTTTTAGTTTAAAGTAATCTGTTGCAGATTTGCACCAGTGTACTCTTTTAGAGGTTGTTGTGAGCGGTCATGACTACGGCCGTGTTGAAAGGGAGCAGGCAAGCTTCTCAGCCCGAAGGCTCATACTGTTAATACTGTTGTTTGTGGCTCTAAATAAAATTGTAACTTGATATTACGAGGGTGCTTTTCTGCTTATAATTTTAAATCTGTTTTTGAAAAAGCTTTTAGGAATAAAATTCAAATTTGTTAAAAGAAATTTCATTTTCCGTCAGTTACTTCCTGGCAACTACTTCCACGCTCACCTAGTGTAATTAAATGTGTTAATGTTCTTGATTAATCGCTAGTAAATAAATTCTTTGAGAAGAGATTTTGAAAGTAATTTCAGGGTTCAGTGTGGAAGGAGTCTTCGAATTTGTTTCGCTTAGGGTACGCTGTTTCTCACGCACCGACATAGTTACGTTACATACCACGGTGTTAAACGCTACAATTCGGATCCCTCTGTGGGCAGGGGTTGCAACCTGCGTCAGCGAAGCAGGAAAGTCGACTGAGTAACGTGCACGGCATGTAATACCTCAACTAGTATTGAGAACAGAATAAATAATTCGGAGGCCTTACTTTTCAGTACGCCCTCGGATTTAATGAAGAATGTCGTCTTTTAAGAAAAAAAAGGCTAATACACAGTAGAAAACCAGACCTTTCGCAGCAGGACGTCATAATCTACTAAACGAAGTCAAGTTTACACATACAGTCAAATCAGTCAGTATGGAATGTAGGATACTTGTGTGGAGTGCAATACCTACATTATTAAATGGAACAAACAATCCCTCACGAGTGTAGCTGAAGGGAAAACCACGGAGACATGATAATAAATCGCCAAAAGGAATAAAACTGTTTCCCAATACAGAAATAACCATTTCCACAATAATTCCCGTTAAACAGCAACCAGTAAAGTGTTTCGTCGTATGTGACCTTGAAGTACAATTGAAACATCTGTAAAAGGAAATTAGTCTTCTTGTCAAGTATTAATGCCACAAATCATCTTAAAATAGACGAGTCTGAAAGTGGTGTGTATGGTAGACGCAGTTCTCACTCACAGGACAGAACGTTTACTGTAATCTTTGTGAGACCAATTTGTAGGCAATATGTAGCACATCACACAAACTTTCCACTTTGTGTTCGATTCAATGGTCTCTGAAGTTTCGAGAACTAAAGAAACGAAACGAAAACTGTGAAAATAGACGAAAAGTTTGCAATTCGCCAGAGAAATAGTGACGACATGTGCGTATGTAACAGCTTTCCTCTTTGTCAGAGATCTGAAAGAACGACCGAAATACTCTTATTTACAAGATTTCACGAGTAGAAGAAGCCTGTTTCTTGTGACTAATTGGGTAATTAGTTTATCAGCTCTCATCGCTTTTCAGGCGGTAAACAATAGTCTCCTCGCTTCCAGAAACATGCAATTAGGCGGCGCGGCATGCTCCCCGTCTTCGAGGCTAACGTGTAGTTGCCTGTCCTCTTTTTACGCCTTTTTTTCCCCTTAGATCGCGGCTGATGGTCATCACTACGAATCTTTAAAGGAGCACTGCTTAAAAGGACAGAGTACCTGCATCTGTTTGTAGTGCGAAATCTCTTTCTCATCATAGTCTCTGTCTGCTTCGGACTGTCACGCGGAGGTCACTGGTTCGATTTTACAATAATGTAATTTATTAATAGGCAATCGGTATGGCAACTGAAGTAGGGTTCGTTCTCCTTCGCGAGAAGGACTGATGAGCTGCTTGACAGAGAAAGTAAGAGCTACAGTCTGAAAAGGCAGAATTCGCCTTTAGCGTTAGCTGAATGTTTATTTTATACTTGTTCCTCTAATTACGCCGTATCAGCTTTAGAAAGATAATGCTACCACTAACTGCTTGTGAGTTGTGTGGGATATGTTAAGAGGTTTCTTTCTGATTGCCATAGAAAAATCGCCAAAAAAAAAAAAGCCGTTTGTTGTCAGACGTTGGTTTATTTTGACGACCAGCTCCGGCATCTCATTAATTCGAAACTGGCCGGCTACATAAAATAACATCTGAAAATATACGGTTGTCTGGCGATCTTTCTGTGGATAGTATTTGACCAGCAGCTGTCCCGTATCCACGATGGATCAACAGAGTTTTATTATGTTTACATAGTGATCATCGATACGACAAAGAAGCTGAAGAATATAAAAAAACTAAAATAAAATAAAAATAAAAATAAAAAACGGAAAATCGTCGTTCATTGGATCCGAATTTATTGGCATGAGAATTCAGCTTTTTTTCTCCATCTACATCACAAGCCGCCATACGTGTTTGCCGGAGGATAGGATGTACCTTTACTAGTGGTTTCCTTCCCTGTTCCACTCGCAAATAGAACGAGGGAAAACAACTGTCTATATGCCCCTGTACGAGCCCTAAATTCTCGTGTCTTGTCTTCGTGGTCCTTACGCGGAATCTATGTTGGCGGCAGTAGACTCTTTCGGCAGTCAGCTTCAAATACCAGCTTTGTAAATTTTTTCAGTAAAGTCTCTCGAAAAGATTGTCGCCTTCCATCCAGGGATTCCATTTTAAGTGTCGGAAGCATCTTGGTAACTCCTGCGTGTTTGTTGGAACCTAACGATAAAAAATACAGCAGCCCCTCTACGAGCTGCTTCAATATCTTCCTTTAATCCGGCCTGGTATGGATCCCAAACACTCCAGCAGTACTCAAGAACAGGTCATACTAGCGTCGATACGGGTTCTCTTTCCCTTGAGTCCAGTTTTCCGTCGTAGATTTACTGGTACAGTGAACAGGCGACCTTTTATTTCCCAGATCGCACAATTCTCTTTTTATATAGATGATGCCATATTTCGAAACAATTGCCTACGTAAAGTGAAAACAGGTCCCCCTACTTATTGATCTTTTACCGACGGGGCGCCGTATGGTAACGGGATAAAAGCATCTGACCGACAGTCAAATTTAAAGAACGACGCCATGTGAAGACCGACAGTTGCTGTAATGAATATTTGTCCGCAGATAACCGGTTTCGGTCAACCGCACATCTCAAATCACGGTCTTAAATAAATGTTTTTAGTGTGAAACTTATTATCTTTTTCAGTTGCAACATTTTCAGTTGCAGAATCAGTTAACAGAATCAGTCAACTATAAATGCACCTATTATCTTCTCTAGCCATGAAAAGTTTCCGGGCATCGCTACGTAACGTGGAACTTATAACAATACAGGTTCGTACTAACTCAGGAATATAGCGATAATGTTACTCCTGTGAATGGTTTTTGATTTGACCCTGACTGTATGTAATGGTACAGATGTTACTAATGAAAGGGATCAATAGTCGGACATACGAGATTCGAACTAAGGTTCTATTAGTTATAAGTAAACTGTAATGGTGTAAAAGGAAACGTCGCCAGCATACAGAAGATACAGAAGCGCAATTTCGAAAGCAGTGTAACAGTAATTTGACGTGAACATCACAGAAGTAATATTAAACGATTTGGCAACAACTGGCTCCCAGTAACGCTTAATGTCTGTACATCATAGTAGAAAGCTAATGATCGTAGGGGGGGGGGGCTGATGACCTCAGATGTTAAGTCCCATAGTGTTCCGAACCATTTAAACCATTTTTAATGATCGTAATAGGTAAATGATTGTTAATGGCGGAGTAATTACTTCGACGGGAGTTCTTTTATCAGCTTAATTACTAGAAAATATTATCATTGAAATGGTTTTCAGGTAATTGTGTTCTCTATTATGATTACTTTTCGTTTTCTAAAGGAGCATTCACTTCTTTATATTAACAGCTCCAATGAGCACGTGGTCTCTAGGTCTGTTACAGGTTGAACAGTAGAGGCCAGTTACTTCTTACAGCACACACAAGTTCTAAGAATGAAAGTTGCTCTTGTTTAGTGCTATTATTGTAATAGGTACTGAATGACTGGTTCAACAATTGGCATGGGAATCAGAAACTATTGTATAAACTGACTCAGAGCAGAACTGAACATTTCAGTTAATACACAATATTAACAATACTTTTTAAACTACATGCACATTAAAATATAGACACTATTGCAAACCTGTGCAGTAATATTATTTTTCTGATGCTGGCCCTTCAGTTTTACTAGCCAGTTTGATGCTGATAATTTAAATGCTGCACTGGTATTTCTATAAGAGTGACGTTTAAGCAAAACACTTTAGATCATTTCCTTGCAATTGTTAGGTGGGACTTTAAGTATCCATTTATGAAAAGCACATGGAGTGCTTTAGAAACAGGGCTCACTGAATAATTTATGAAATCGCTACTCTACAAAGTTGTTAAAAGTGTAGTTAAAGAAAAGTATTTACTGTTCAAATCAGTAGAATCGGATACTCGGTTACATCTCAGAAACTTGGAAAAGGACCTTAGGGAATAAATGTGGGTATTCCACACAAATTTTAGAGAAAACAGCATTATTATTTAGATAAGAAACCAAATAACTGGTCACTATAATTGTACAGTAGTCAGCTGACAATTTGAGGCGAAATTGGATGCTGTTGCGAGTTCCTGTGGTTACTCGAAAAAGCGGTAAAAGTACCCATCTCTCTTGCTATGTAACAAGCTCTGAAAATTCTCTCTTTAGCGTCGCATTTTCGAAGTACAGAGCTGATCAATGTATGCTGTGAATAATAAGTCATACTTATCTACATCAGAGGCTATATTATGTAACCTCGCTGCTCTTCTTGCCTCGTTCAGCACACAAGTTGTGAACACTTTGCATACAAGCCACCGACTAACTCTTGCCACGAAGGTTTCCATCTTTTACATTATTACAAACCTACTTTCCCTAAGCACGAAATAGTATTACAAACAAACTTTTAACATTTCCTTTCTTTTACGGGACATTACTCTTAAAATTACATCGATAGATTAATTACCCGGCATAAATGGACGTAAATAATAAATAGAACAGTTACATAGATGTTGCAGCAAAGAGGATGGTTAGACAGATTGTAAGACGGCCATGTTATTTTGATTTTTATATGTTACCATTGGGCACGTCGGAGAGAGAGCAATTTAAGTTACTATTAAACATTCTTTGGTCTTGTAGTGGCACAGTCTGATGCATTCTTAATTGAAGTTTGATAGGTGATGGACGTATTCAGTAGTGCTGTGTTGACTTGTGACTTTACGTGTTGGATGAAGGAAGATTTATTGTAAAGGATAGCAAGTTGAATATGATGCATGTCTTGGAAGGCTACACAGATTTAAATTTGGAATAATGTTATTTTTTGTAGGGAAGAAGTTTGAGTTAAGGCTGCAACACTGCGCGCCTAATTTGTAGAAATGATTATTGGGAGCTAGTTAATTTGGTTCACTCACTAAGGGCTGAGAGAAAGAGGGCCCCACTTCCCTGAGACATGCATTGACATATTAATTGACTAAGCTGTTTGATTTTTATAGAAATTCTCTGTTAATATTGTACCCTTTTCAAATCGTTGTTCCCTTTGTTAAGCATGGTATTGTTCAGATGTATGTTATGTATGAAGATCACCTGAAATTTTTACTCTGTTTTTTTGAATATATACTTCATTCTAAAATCCTTACCTCAGAATATCATTTCATAGGAATAGTTACTCTCCCCACCCCTAGTGTTTCTCCTTACGCATTACCACATGTGGCATGCAACACTTGGAAATTTTATGTAGAAATAGAAATCTAGCTTAGCTCCTGCCTGCTTGGTGTTTGATGTTGGGCTTTCGAGAAATTTGCAACAATACTGTCAAGATGCAAGTGTAAATTTTGATTAGAGCCAGATAACTGTTTTACTTTAGTTGCGCATTTAATACAAGCCGCATTCAGATCAGCTACAGTTCATTTCAGATTGGGTTCTGTTTAGTCAAAGGTTAGCATACGAATTTAAGCTGGGTAACATTTTGTGGGGATACAGTGTTGATAGTACGTACACTTTTGTAGAGTGGGAGGTAAAGATGGGCTAAATTTCATACAAAAACAAACATAGTGGGCAGATTACAAGATGTCGCATTAAGTAAAAGATGACAAAGTTATACTAGATAAGTATAAATGGTTCAAATGGCTCTGAGCACTATGGAACTTAACTTCTGAGGTCATCAGTCCCCTAGAACTTAGAACTACTGAAACCTAAGTAACCTAAGGACATTACACACATCCATGCCCGAGGCAGGATTCGAACCTGCGACAGTAGCGGTGTCGCGGTTTCAGACTGTAGCGCCTAGAAGCGCTCGGCCATCACGACCGGCCGAGATAAGTATAGATAATATCGAAATTGCTGTTACAAATTCATCACTAATATCACGAGAGGCCCACCCGCCAGTACAAAAGGAGGCGGGGAGTACTGTGTTTGCCAGTAGAGAAGCAATGATAGCAGAATGGGTCGACCAGGGGCGCTCAGTGACTTCGAAAGTGGACTAGCCATTGGATGCCACCTGACTAGCAGATCCATCAGGGACATTTCGACCCTTCTGAAACCGCCCAGTACTACTGTTGGAGAAGTCATTGTGAAGCGGAAACGCGAAGGAACCAGTAGAGCTATACCAAGACCGCCTGACCTAATGTACAGACGGAGAGGAACGGTGGAGCGTTGCAGAGGTAGGTCCTACAAATCGCGTGAAACCTGCCGAAGAAATCACTGGCGAGTTCCGAACTGCTACCTGTAGTCCAGATAGTACAGTGGCTGTAGGTAGTGAGTTAGAAAGAATGAGGCACAATGGTCGAGCGACCCTTGAGGTGGAATAAAGAGCGACGCCATTGCACCATGAATAACTAGAAACGAGCGGTTTGGGGAATAATGACGCTCTACCCTGTGTCAGTTCGGTGAAGGGTATGGGTAAAACCGGTTCTTGGAGGCCATTACCTGTCATTATGTGTAGTGCCAATAGGGGAGTACGGAGGAGGTGGTGCTTTTCGCTGTTTTCTTCTTGCTCTTAAGAAAACGCTAAATACGGAAGGATATTGAGACCTGGTAAGCAAGGGAAGGCAGGATTCGGTTACGATTGTGGACGGGGCTGTAATCAGTTACTGTTGGTTGCCTTTTACAGTTACACACAATTTATTTTAAACCAGTAATTCCAGACTCAACAATGAATAAAAATACCACACGTTGTTAATGAAGGAATAAACAGCCGTGTAAATAATAGTGTTTTCAGTGAGTTACAATTTCGCAAATCACCATTAAATACAGATACAGCAGATAATATTTTAAAAGCAAGCCTCTGTGATCTGGGCAGAAGGCCTTACACGCCAGGAATGGCAATAAATTAAGAATTTTTTAAGGAGAGACAGTGGCAGTCTTGCACTGATATTTTTGTAAATCCATATCTTTGCCATTTTTTGTTCAATCTCATTCATATTTTGCACATTAATATGATTTTAAAAAATTCCGAATTCTTAGTAATAATCTAATGCACTGAGATAATTTTGAATTTTTTATTGCATTATTATTTTAAGGTACACTTATTCATAATTTCGAGGCAAATTTGGCAATTTTTTTAAATGGTAAAATAAGCTACACTAATAGGTGTACGACTAAGTGCAGTAACTGTTTGGTAAATTAATGCTACTATTTTCTGTGATATTTTGGATTCGAACATATTTTACAAGCAAACTTTTCTGTATATTATCAACCACAAAACTGTGTATAATATCTCGATTAAAATTTTGTTCCACTTAAATATTTCTTCAATTTAAAAGAATAGGTGTGCCAAATTTCACTGCAATCCTTCCAGTAGTTTCTGATATGCGTTCCTGAAAACAGAAAACCTTAAGTCGCAGAAAAATCATTTTAAAGTTTGGATAAAATGTACAAAAAACAAAAAAATCTACCATACCTTAGCTAAAACTGCCCATATCCATTTCTTCTTCTTCATCATCCTCTACAGCTCTTTTAGCTTCTCCGCTCCTTCGCCTAGCAATTATTTGTATGTTCTGGACTGAAGCCTTCACCTTCGCGATTCTTTGCTTATCGATGATTTGCAGTATCTGCTCGATGAAGACTCCAGGTGTAAAGCCCAACTTGCTGAGAATGTGAAGTCTTGCCACATTCCCATCATTAAACACTGCTGCACCTTCCAAAGCACAAATCTTCACCACCAAATTGTAAAAAAACACAGTCTTTGGAGATATTTTCCAAATAAGAGCATTGAAACTTTCATTTGGGTTCTGTGTTTTCCCATGCAGACGTTTTTCTAGCAGTTCTGGTGAAGCCAGTGCTCTAAAAGTTGGTTTAATGGCCATTGAAACCTCATGGGGAAGATTTTTTTATAGGTATAAGCTTCCCCTCTTTCCTTACTTGTCAAAAATTTGCACCATTCATTAGAACAGAGGCCATGTTGAGGTGTAGTGTCTGTCAAAAAAAATGGTTCAAATGGCTCTGAGCACTATGGGACTTAACTACTGTGGTCATCAGTCCTCTAGAACTTAGAACTAATTACATCTAACTAAGCTAAGGACATCACACACATCCATGCCCGAGGCAGGATTCGAAGCTGCGACTGTAGCAGTCGCACGGTTCCGCACTGCGCTCCTAGAACCGCGAGACCACCGCGGCCGGCTGTAGTGTCTGTCGACAGGTAATAAAGCCAATTGGCCCATACTGCTTTCCTCATACTATCCAATCTTGGGAGGTTACTTCTAATTGCAGCACCATAATAGACTTGTAAGCTGTCAATTCTCTTCTTTGTTAGTCTGTTTTTACCTCCCAGTGGCTTCCCATCCTGTAGTAACTTGCTTTTATTGCCTGCAACAAGTCTTTGGAGTCGTGTCCACCCATCCTCTTCTGAATATGGCCTAAGCACTCCAGTTTCTCAATAGTGCAATCTTTTCCGTAGGGCTGACTTTCAACTACATTCTTGAAACCACTAGAGTCTCCATCTCCTAAATGCTGTACGTATCTTACTCCATACTTTTGCAAAGATCTATGGAAAAATGAATTTCATGACTGCAGCTTCCATCCCACCACTGGAGCCTGCATAATTTCTGCTAAAAATAACTGTATGGGCTTCTTGCCATTCTGTTTCTTTACCTGCATCAATATATTTCTTGTGCAAGGAACATGCAGAACAATATTTAGAAATGACCTCTAAGTCTAATGCTTTTCCAGTGTTCACACTAATGATTGTTGAAACTCCATGCAGTGAAATATGCCCCCTCTTCATCCAGGAAGTGTCACAGGAAACTGCTATATTGTTGCTATTAGTTGCTTCACAATTTTCTTGAATTGCCTCCAGGACTGCCATTTTCATGCTCTCTTCACTTACTTCTGCAACTGCATTGAGGAGAGCAGTACTCATTGCAGAAAATTTTTGGGGAGGACCAGGCATGTTCATAATACCACATAAAAGGTTTCCACCGTCTCTCCCAATCCCTATACATCTTCGTCCATTAGCATATCTCATATTGGTTTCATAGATTCTATTACTGACCTGTGATGTCTTGAATGGTCTGTCAGCATCACAGTTTTGACACAAAACGTGCAATGTGCAAACCAAACCTTCTCTCTTTCCATCATCAATCGAATCCACATTTCCTACACAAACATAGGCCTTGCAGGTTTTTCTAAGTGCTTCTGCCACCATTTCCAGATTCTGAAACATGTATTTCTGCCAGGATTTGTTTCTTCTGACACAATCCTTGTCCCAAGTTTTATTTTAGATGCACTTGGAGACAAGCTAATGTTTACATTTGTAAGCCCAACCTTAACCTCAATGTCAATTTTTCGCTTTATATTGAAAATATGGGACTTACTATATTTTTAAATACTTTACCAGGCCTAGGCATCGTAAAAAGGGATCAACAGATTCAACCTTGCACGAAGAATGGCACAATAAATCAAGTATCACTCGAATTCCACTGAACAGCACAAAACTTGTTTACAACACTCCACAGCCTTCTATACCACAATGATTGAACCAGAAAATGGTCCCACAGCTTCCTTTTCAACACTGCTGTTATGTATACAAAAATCACAGCCTTCTAAAGCTATATTTTCTAGGTTCACAGGCCAAATTCTGCAATAAAATTTTTCCTCCATTTGGTACATTGAAAAGCGGGCTTGGCGAATTACAATGCATAGGGTTTTAATTTTCTTATGCCATTTGTAGTTCGAATTTCAAGGAAAAAATTTGGGATAATAATCTCAATTATATTTACCATCAAATAAGCAGATAAAAATAATTTGTAAATTTTTCATTATTTCTGCCACCGTCTCCCCTTAAAACTCGCCGCAACTTACAAATTTCAGGTATTTAAATAATAAAGGCAAGTCGCCACAAACACAGTAGAAGGCATCAGATTCCAGAAATGGCAGTAAATAAGGTTTTTAAGGCTTATTGCTTAAATGCAAATACCAAATTAGAATTTTAAGGCAAGCGGCCATAATCAAGGCTGAAGGCCCTACACACCACGAATGGCAATAATATAAAACATTTAGAAACCTGCTGTAAAACAGCAAATACAGTAGCAAAGAGTAATTAAAAAAACAAGCAACTGATCCCCAGACGGGTGAAATAAGATGATGGTAAACTTTGTAACACAACCATAAACATCCACTGAACAATACACTGCTAGATTTATTCCTGAAGGTGACCAGAACTATTAACTAGTCATATATAACCTCTAATGTAGGCATTATAAGGTATTGTAATAAATAATACAGTAATAAAACATGAGGACCAGTACATGAGTTCCTCAAAGGGTACTGAGGCAAATTATACCCGCAGAAGGTGTGGACTGAAGGAGCGTTACACTGAACTACTGGCCATCAAATCTCCTTTTAGAACACACATGTCTTACAAGAACCAAGGGGCCACAGATGATGCTCCAAGAATCGACCTCTGAGGAGGCCTGGCAACAAGCACTTTCGCGAGCGATGAGGTAGGCAGCCAAGAGTTGCGTTCAGTTCACAAGATGGTAACTCAGACTAGTGGCAGCCTAACGAATGACTAATGATAATCTTGCTGAAGCTGTTTGACGTCCGATAAACCAAATACAACGATGGAACAATACGCCAAAGCCGGGACCGGCGGTCTGCACTACGTCCCCAGAATATTGTATTCAGAGCGTCCGGAACAAGATAGGAACCAACCGTCCTACAATCAAGAAAGATGTCGAAACTACACACCTTACCGGACAGCAGCGGCAAGGCGAGGAAACGTACACTGCTGTTACATACACTCGCCCCACCCCCCAGGGCAGGTAACTGGAGTGTTAGCGGCCACCAGGCAATAAAAATTAGCGCTGGTTGAACTTAACGAATTGTTAACTTGACGAACGCAGTAAATAGTAATAATACATAATCAGATCCGCCTTCCCCAAGTACTCCACTCGCCGCTCTTCGCCTTGGCGACACTACGAGTACCAACACGAATCAAAGCCACTGGACAGTCGCGAGATATCTCAATGGTGGAGGTTTCTCTACGTGGATTGAAAGGCACTGATCTTAAAGCTTGCCGGATACGACTTACGACGAGGTCGTACACCCTCGTGACCACAGCCCTTCCATCTGGCAGTCCATGCGTGCCACCAGCGGTCCCGGTGTGTTGACATACTGCGCGGACCTGGCTCCTCCTCAGTCCCCAATCATACTGGCCCACTCGCACGACACGGAAAAACAGCGACGTCGACCCAAGGATAGGGTAACAATTACTACATATCGGTAACCGCCGCTGCTGCTGCGCCAGTCAACAAGAGAAGGAACCAAACAACTGCAACCATGCCAACTAAACGATTCCGTCTGGCCTCCAAAAGAAGGCGGAAACCTACGAATAGCATCAATGCGAGCTGCGGCACGGCTCTGATATGAACACATTTTATAGCATAGCGTACTGCGTGCAGTAGAGGAATAGCTCGAAGACGGGGTTGAACGCATCAGATTGACAATGCAACCTGTCATAAAGCAGCATCTGTGAGGCAATGATTTGAGGTCAAAAACACTCCAGAAATGGATTAATCTGACCACAGTCCCGATCTGATCCCTATGGAACATCTTGCTTTGTTCCACACTCCATGGTCAATCATCACTATCTCCTCTAGTATCAGTTCTGGGGCAAGAGGAGGAGGAGGAGGAGGAGGTCATTAGTGATGGAGCACAAGCTCGGATTAGGATAGGATAGGGAAGAAAATCGGCCGTGCCCTGTCGAAGGATTCATTCCGGCATTTGGCTGAAGCGATTTAGGGAAATCACGGAAAACCTAAATCAGGATGGCCGGACGCGGCTTTGAACCGTCGTCCTCCCGATCGCGAGTCCAGTGTGCTAACCACTGCACCACCTCACTCGGTCTCTGGGGGAAGAATGGGCTACCATTCTTCCTCAGGCACTGACATTTCACTTAAAATGTCTCCAGCAGAGTTGAGGCCATCACATAGGTGAAGAGTGGACACATACCATTTTAACATCCATTAATAAGTGTCTGCACACTTTTAATGATATTGTGTATCAGGGAAAAGGAACTAAAAAAAAAAAAATGTGCGCCTTCCTTCGTAAATTACTGAATTGGAAAAGGTAGTACTGAAGAGTAAAAGATGTTACCTATCTGTGTTTTGTTATCTCTTCCTGTTTACCTCTTCGATAGCCGACCAGTCTTTAATCGCGAACGAGGGAGGTGGCTCAGTGGTTAGCACACTGGACTCGCATTCCGGAGGACGACGGTTCAAACCCGTCTCCGGCCATCCTGATTTTTTCGTGATTTCCCTAAATCGCTTCATGCAAATGCCGGGATGAATCCTTCGACAGGGCACGGCGGACTTCCTTCCCGTCCTTCCCTGATCCAAGCTTGTGCTCCGTCTCTAATGACCTCGTTGTCGACAGGACGTTAAACACTAATCTCCTCCTCCTCCTTTAATCGCGAAAGTGAAAACCTTAAACCTTAATGAACAGTGGATGGTGTCTGTTTAATAACGTAAGGCACACCAGAGTTTTGGATTCACTTTTCCACACATTTTTATACTAGATATCATAATGCCGAGAGGATGAACAAACCTGCAACACAAGTAGCGCATAAATCGGAATAACTCTCACAGCTAACAGTACAGTGGCAGAATTTATCAGATAAATTGTAAAGTTGTTGAAGAACAGTTTGTAGAAACACTGTGAATGAATCGATATTTTTAAAAAAGTCTTCAAAGTAAAATATTGATTTTGGGAGAATACACATTCCACAGTTACATCATGCCCTACAGTAACCACAGTGTCTTGCAGCAATCCGTCAGCAAAATTGGATGGAGATATTTCACTCGGTCCAGTCCTAAACGAAGGTCGCAACTCATAACAATCAATCGTTCCAGTGGGAATATGGTTCGACTTTCCTATTATTTACAACACAATTAACTCAGAGTAATCACAAACTTGAATTAGAGAATTCAGTAGTGTGTTCTTAGGCTCCGAGATTACTACGTTTTTATGAATATCGATAAACGTTCTTTCGCGGAAATATTAGCACAGTGAATGAATGCCGCAAGACTTCTGAGTGCAGGTGTATTGAAAAATAAGGTAAATTCTGCAAAAATCATAATGAATGGCGTAATCAATTAGTGAAGTGTGCGACATTGTGCATAAAATTTACATCAACGAAAGTGAAATGACAAATGTCGGAATCTAACAAGCATATAGGCAAAATGTGCAATGGAAAATGTGGTTACTGCTGAAATTTAATGTTCATTTTCGATAAATTAAATAGTTTTCCAGAAATTGAAATATGTTATAAAAGTTGGAAAGCCAGTCTTTCTAATGGGGATCTGCCGATTAGCGCACTAGATATTTACTCTAACGTGTTGCATTAAGAAGTTTAATTATCCATGTCTTTTGATTGGCAAACTTCCATCAACATTATTTATACTAGAAGAATCGCCACATTGGAAATAATATCCCTATCAATAGCTGCAATTGAAATTCTGCCCAGATAACATTTTGAAGTATTTATGTGCCAAACTTGCAGCATAGAAATGTAAAGCTGCAAACTGAGTTCAAAATCTGTCCGTTAGCTGCAATGTTTTCCTGAATTGATGCCATGTTGAAGTTGTAATATGTGCTTTCATTACATGAGTCTTCAATATTAATATTTCATCTGAAGACGGTCACAGTGTGACTGAAACCGATTTGTTGCATTAAATGATTTCGAAGTACTTTTGACGGAGGCTATCATTTTTCTTGTTTACAATACAAATATTGCGTTCGTTGAGCACATGGATCTCTGTGGAATCGTTCCTCAAGACTGTCAACTCTTTTCGACTGCCATTGTGTCCCTGTCTTTCCCTCACGCTGCCACTGTCTTCTTCGCTCTTTCTACACCTCCTGGTCTGAACGGGTTACCTAAAGTCTACAAGGAAAGTGTTCCATTGAGGCTTATAGTTAGCGCCATTGGTTCTCCTACCTAGAGGCTGGCCTTGTATTTAATCACGTTGGACGTTGTGAACATCACATCAAAAACTCTCAGACGTTCACTGAAAAAATGAAACGGATTAGAGATGGCCTAAACAATATTTTAGTCACCCTCGATGTGGTATCACTATTTACAAAAGTTCCTGTGGAGGATGCATGGAAACAGTTGACTAAGCATTTTCCTCCTGAAACGATAAAGTTGTGTGACATGTTATGATGAGCACCTACTTCTTGTACAGCGATAAATTTTACGAAATGATGAACGGAATGGTTATGCGTTATCCGTCGTTTCCAGCAAAGTCCAATTTGTTATGGAACATTTTGAGAAACGGACATTTGGCTCGCCTTTGTCCACCTTCATTACATCGTTGTGGCCTGGCCAAATACTTAGAAGCTCTTGAGCACTTCTGTGAACATGTGAACAATATGCACCCAAACATCCAGTTCGCCTTCGAGACAGAGAGAGAGAGAGAGAGAGAGAGAGAGAGAGAGAGAGAGAGAGAGAGAGAAAGAAAGAGAGAAGACTAGATGGTTGGGTACAACAAAAGTCGGCTGCTGGACGCCTCAGCCACCCGATGTACTACAGGTCGACGCAGAGTGATTTATATCTTAACGTTCAGAGCTTTCACCATCCAGTCCAGAAGAGAGCAGGTTTAAATACACTGGTACACAGAGCAAAAATAATTTCTTACGAGGACCACTTGGATTCCGAAATTAAAGCATGAGTTCCGAAAGAATGTAATATAAAGTCTACATTCTCCAAGAAAAGGAAACATTCTCACAAAAAAACATAAAATACTGTTTGACGCAACAAAGGGTTTGTCCCAGGCTCCCACATACTTGGATTCCGTAATTAAAGACGCTGTAGGAATTAGAATGTGTGAGAAAGTCTTCGACAGTGACGGCGGATATTGTCTTACCGGTGCATGGAAGCCAGCTCTCGTTGCAGAGAAGAGCCACAGGTACCCGTCACAATGTTTACGCTTCGGCGAGAGAGGTGGCGCCATCAGCGCAGACATCGACACCATCTGTGACAGCATGACGTAATTACCAACCAATCAGAAGCTGCCTTTGGGCACAGCAGTAATTTTGACAGTCAGTTGCTCCTGACTACGGTGGCGGAGGTAATCGTCGCCGAAAGAAGCCCGAGAATGTTTTATTCAAATTATCAATGTGTTTCCAGATCGGGATCTTACGAATATATCGTAAAAATTTATCCATTTCTGTGCAAAGCCGTCTTGGAAGCCGCGGTTCGGTTTTGATACCGAAAAACCATGTTTTTGGGTAAATATTTCTGAAAACGGGAAGACGGCACTTCTAGATAAATGCCTAGGAATACATCGTTAAAATTTGAGTAATTTTCTGTGGTTAGTTATTTAGACATCAACTGTTGACGGCGAAAAAATGATGAAAAATGCGTTTTTCGGTTTTCCTGAGGAACCACCCATGTCATAAATGATGCCTCCATAAGCCTCGAAAGGACCACCGTGGAACAAGTCTAATGAAAAAACAACCAACCGATTTGTTCCATTTGCCTAAGTTAGAACAAGTGAGTTATATTCAAACTTTGATCCTGTACTGTAGGAACAGGTACATGAGACAATGTTCAAAAAAAAATATGGCTCTGAGCACTATGGGACTCAACTGCTGTGGTCATTAGTCCCCTAGAACTTTGAACTACTTAAACCTAACTAACCGAAGGATATCACACACATCTATGCCCGAGGCAGGATTCGAACCTGCGACCGTAGCAGTCGCACGCTTCCGAACTGCGCGCCTAGAACCGCGAGACCACCGCGGCCGGCATGAAACAATGTTCCTGTTGGGTATACGAGGTGCATTCAAGTTCTAAGGCCTCCGAATTTTTTTTCTAATTAACTACTCTCCCGAAATTGATGAAACTGGCGTTACTTCTCGCGTAATCGCCCTGTAGACGTACACATTTTTCACAACGCTCACGTCATGATTCCATGGCAGCGGCGAAGGCTTCTTTAGGAGTCTGTTTTGACCACTGGAAAATAGCTGAGGCAATAGCAGCACGGCTGGTCAATGTGCGGCCACGGAGAGTGTCTTTCATTGTTTGAAAAAGCCAAAAGTCACTAGGAGCCAGGTCAGGTGAGTAGGGAGCATGAGAATTCACTTCAAAGTTGTTATCACGAAGAAACTGTTGCGTAACGTTAGCTCGATGTGCGGGTGCGTTGTCTTGGTGAAACAGCACATGCGCAGCTCTCCCAGGACGTTTTTGTTGCAGTGAAGGAAGGAATTTGTTCTTCAAAACATTTTCGTAGGATGCACTTGTTACCGTAGTGCCCTTTGGAACGCAATGGGTAAGGATTACGCCCTCGCTGTACCGGAACATGGACACCATCATTTTTTCAGCACTGGCGGTTACCCGAAATTTTTTTGGTGGCGGTGAATCTGTGTGCTTCCATTGAGCTGACTGGCGCTTTGTTTCTGGATTGAAAAATGGCATCCACGTCTCATCCACTGTCACAACCGACGAAAAGAAAGTCCCATTCATGCTGTCGTTGCGCGTCAACATTGCTTGGCAACATGCCACACGGGCAGGCATGTGGTCGTCCGTCGGCATTCGTGGCACCCACCTGGATGATACTTTTCGCATTTTCAGGTCGTCATGCAGGATTGTGTGCACAGAACCCACAGAAATGCCAACTCTGGAGGCGATCTGTTCAACAGTTATTCGGCGATCCCCCAAAACAATTCTCTCCACTTCCTCGATCATGTCGTCAGACCGGCTTGTGCGAGCCCGAGGTTGTTTCGGTTTGTTGTCACACGATGTTCTGCCTTCATTAAACTGTTGCACCAACAAATGCACTTTCGACGCATCTGTAACTCCATCACTACATGTCTCCTTCAACTGTCGATGAATTTCTGTTGGCTTCACACCACACAAATTCAGAAAACCAATGATTGCACGATGTTCAAGTACGGAAAACGTCGCCATTTAAGTATTTAAAATAGTTCTCATTCTCGCCGCTGGCAGTAAAATTCCATCTGCCGTATGGTGCTGCCATCTCTGGGACGTATTGACAATGAACGCGGCCTCATTTTAAAACAATGCGCATGTTTCTATCTCTTTCCAGTCCGGAGAAAAAAAATCGGAGGCCTTAGAACTTGAATGCACCTCGTACAAATGATCCCTAGACCAATGTTTATGCAAACCACTTGAACCAACGTTTCTGTCACCTTAGAATCCGAGGTATGAGCCCAGGAAAAGTGTCGTTTTGGAATACATCGGCAGTGCCGATAAGCTAAGAACGTAAATATACGATTGGTAAACGTAGTAGCTTAATAAATTGCGTGCTTGCGCTTCTTTCGATTTTCTGTCACAGCCTTTTTTCTGTTTCATGTGTATCCTCACTCGACAAGCAGTATCATAATGTGTGGACGGACTGATCCATTTGCGACGTACTGGTTCGCTTCTTGCTTCCACCTCTGTCTTTGGCATGACTTGATTTTGCCAGTGAGAATACGAATAAGTTTTAATAAAAAAATTCCAATTTCTACCTTTTACTATTCTGTGCTGTAACAGACATGTTGAAGGTTAGGAGAGCTCAGGTAACGTCCAGTAGGGCTTGCAAAATGAGTTCGGAATGTCCTTGTGGACTGCAAACCTCGGCAAGTGCAAAGTGCTGCTGTAGCGCATCGGGGCAGGAGCAGCGTCGCCGTGGTCCCTAGGGCGTGGGCCGCCGCCCGTCAAATGTTTGCTCTCGCTGCCGTTGTTGTTAGCGGAGAGGGCCCGCGCTGTTTGCTGTCCGTCTCCCGCTGTGGACGCACTCAAAACTCGCGCTACAATCCTTGTCGCATTCCAGCCGCTACTTCGAGCACTGCGTGGGACATGTGCGCATTCTTTAGATGACCCGCTTCTCAAGTATTTATACAGCATCCGGACGACGCACGTTTGCGGAGCACGAAGCTATTTACAGTTTTCTAGCTCCTTCCATTGCACGCAGTTCAAATTTTTATACTTGGCTTGTACAGCTATTCTACGGACAATCTGAAGAGCTGTTTTAAATACGGGCCTCTCAATTCTGTGTGTATATGGTATCCCTCTACACGATACATTACAGGTAGTTTTCCGTCGCCTGTTTGACGTACCTGTGCACTGCACATTGTATCATCATGTTGCTTCTCTCCTCCTGCGTCCACAATCAGAAGCCACATGTAGCTGAAAATAATCATTTTTTTTAATCCGTTCTTATATACTGGTTTCGATCATCCAACCATGTTCAGGTGTACTTGTAAATTATAGATTGAAGCGATAAGTTGTACTTTTTAAATTTTATTGAGAAGATATAGATTTCGGCTAGAAGCTAGCCATTCTCAATGCACTATTATTTTCGCTCAATGCATGTAGTGCGTGTTGGTCGGGTTTCATCCACAGTTCATTGAATAGTACTTGTATTTTTTTAGTAAAACTTCATCCACAGTTAATTGGATACTAGTAGTATTCAATGAACTAGGGATGAAGCCCGACCAACTGGCACTACATGCATTGAGCGAAAATAATAGTGCACTGAGAATGGCTAGCTTCTAGCCGAAATCTAGATCTGCACAATAAAATTTAAAAACGACGACTGATCGCTGCAATCTATAATTTACAAGTCATTATAACAGTCGCCGAGTGCAACAGCTTTCTAAATGAAAGGTAACCTGATGTTCAGGTGTTATAAAGTTGCAACAGCCTGCCCTAGCGCCCTTCTTACAGTGGCGTCATATAAAATAAAAACCGCCCTGCGTCACTGCTGTGAATAGAAAAATACATTACACTGCCAATAACAAGATGAACAAAGATCTTCATGCCATGTCATAATTAGACTCCATCTCTTATCGTAGTGTGCATTTCGCATGTAAAGCTGGAACCTGATTACGTCAGTGTCCGAAGGTTGATGATGTCTCAGTACATTTTTCTGTTGGCTTGCTATATTATTTTGATGTTGATGGCAGTGACCCAGGACAGATTACATTTTATATGACTCCATACTACAAAAGTTGCGATGCAGGCAGTAGCAGATACTTGTATGACACTTGTGTAGATGATCAAAACCGTTAGATCAGTGGTCGGCAAACGTTTTTGCTCAAGGGCCAATAGTAACATTTCGGGTCGGCTCCTCGTGGCGCATATACACCCAGCTTGTTATTAAGTAAGGGCGCGATGAATTGATGCCACCCACAAGCACTGATCGTTAGATGTTGGAACAAGTCTAAACGCTTCATGTTGACTCTCCTGTTTCAGATTGCTGCCACAAAATAGTGGCACTGTAATTGCCTTACGAAGTCGTCTTTGTGAGTGGATAATTAATTGATTAAATGAAATAAATGTTTGTATCTCAGTCATAAGTTGCATGAAAAGTATCTATTTTTTATTTCTTGATGGTGATTATTTTCGGGCACCTGTGCCCGTTTTCAAACCATCCGTGCTGTAAGTGTGACAAACAGGCGAAAGCCAATGTACAGGAACTGCAGTAATAAAAGCAGTAAGGGCAGTTTCTGTACGTGTTCTATCGCTTGTATTTGCCATGCTTACAGCACGGATGGTTTGAAAATGGACACAGGTGCCCGAAACTAGTCACCATTAAGAAATAAAAAATAGATACCTCTCAATGCTACTTACGACTGAGGAACAACCATTTATTTCAATTACAAATGTTGGGGACCTATTTTTTACCTGCAGCATGGTGCAAATTAGTAATTCATTAACAACAGCACTTACATCTAAATGCGTTGTGCAATATGAGACACTATCACAAATTTTTCGAATGCCGTTCTTCTGCTCATTGCCTTGTATTACGAAAGACTTAATTCAAACCGAGAGAGGTGATGCAGTGGTTAGCACACTGGACTCACATTCGGGAGGACGACGGTTCTATCCCGCGTCCGGCCATCCTCATGTAGCTTTTCCGTGATTTCCCTAAATCGCTCCAGGCAAATACGGAATGGTTCCTTTGAAAGGGCACGGCCGACTTTCTTCCCCGTCCTTCCCTAATCCGATGAGACCGATGACCTTGCTGTTTGCTCTTCTTCCCCAGACAACCCAGTTCCAACTTAATTTAATTTTACTTTTTTTGCTACAAAAACCTACCGCATTTGTAGATGACCTTCGATGTGATGTTCATTCACTAGTTCAAGTTACTTCTATGCCAAAATTTTTCCATAGTCGCTTATCGGCAAGAGTCCTTCATGCCTATGATTTCTCAGAAGTGGAGGGTGAACAGGGAAACATTCTCTCTCCCACATCCTCTAACGTGGCAGTGCCGGCGATACTTACCACACTACCTCTGGAGTAATGATAAACCCTATTTAGCTCAAGATCGAATTTACGAACGTCAATTAAAGTTAAGGACATCTCAAATTGTTTCTATCTCTATTTTTGATTGTTGTCGACTAGGAAAACTACACTCTTAAGAAGTTCTTAACGGCTGCTAGTTGCTAGATGCATATTATTGTAAAATACGGCTGAGAACCGTAGGCCTCATGTGGCCTGCACACCGCAATTCCACGACCACTGTGTTAGATATTAAATTACCAGCAGCTCTTCAGCTCTTGCCGGTTCTGAAATGCGTCTTTTAACCCATCCCACACGTACTCGATGGTATTTAAGTGGCGGGAATGGGCAGGCCAGTCTAGGCTCGTTCCGAGAACTACTCCTTCTCTTCGATTCGGTCGCGCTTTGCCATCCATAAAAATGGTCAAGAGCAGAATGCATCATTCCAAAGCTGCACGTGGGGAAGGAGTACAGTGGCACTGAAAGGCTGACTAGTGAGTGCACCGTGATCAACGATTTGGAGGTCAATACGCCAAGGCAACATTATGGCTCCCCACATTGTGACATCAGACCCACCAAAACTCTTATGACCGACATTGTTCGCAGGTGCATTACGTGTTCTCACCTCTCGCCACGTGAGGGTGCGTCCAGCATGGAAACAGACCAGATGAAGGAGTTCTTGGAATGAGAAGATATGCGGCGCTGGGCTGACCTGCCCATTCCACCAACTTAAATCCTGTTGAGCAACTGTGGGATGCGTTGGAGAGACGTACTGCAGCCCGTCGCTATGCACCAAACATTCTCCAGCAGCTGTCCATCACGCCGGTGGGAGCAAGTTTCAGAGCATGAATCGCGGTCCGTAGTGATCACACACTGTATCAGAACTAAGTCCCACAATTTGCCATGTCCAGGGGACCATCATAAATCCGGTGATCTCAGTATAACTACTGTCTTTGAATAAAAGTATCATTTCTGTTCATCTCATAGAATTTTTTTTCAGTTACCTTTTGTGCTATACTGTAGCAGTTCTTTCTGTTTATGGTCCAAGTTCTATCGAGCTATTGTACTTGGTAGTGACAAATCATGGGAAAATTACTTTCCTCTTTAAATTTTGCACACCAATGTAGAAACATTTCCATGCTCAGGAAATATGTAGCGAATATACAACGAGAAACACCGCCCCCCCCCCCTCCGTCCCTGTATCGTCGACTTGATTATCTCATCATTAGTTCCGTTGTGCATATGATTAATCTACAGGGTCACGCTCAAATTTATTTTATTCTAAATTTCAGAATGACTTCGCATGAGAATGCACACAGTGTAACTGAAGCATAGAAATGCAACTTCCTTAACTTCCAACAACCATAAAGCTTTCCGAAAGTGAATGATTCATGGCCAAAGAGGTGTTCCACAGAGCTATATCTAAGAAACGAATAAGAATCAAGAGCAAAGGTAGCAAAACGACAAGTGTAGGGACCTATTTTAAAGGCAACTGTGGATGTTAACTGAAATTTTTGTGAAGACCTCATCGCTACTGCTGCGGAGGCCGAGTTGCCGCTGTTGTTGCGGTAGGCCGGGTTTGAGGGCTCGTGAAACGGCTTCTGGTGCGGTACATCGCTAAGACAGTTTCTGCCTGCCATTTTGCCCCATGGCCACGAAACAGGTTAGGAGGACGGAGGGTTCTACAACACTCCAACACATTAGTAAAAAAGTCACACTTATATTTGTAATTTGCTGAGTATTGAAGTCTGCAACACTGCGTATCATATAACACAAAAGGGCCCTCAATGCCTAAGAGCAAATAATAGTAGGTAATCTTTAACAGCACATAGCAAATGCAATTTACAGCAACTGCCTGTTCACTTCTAAGAGTTCACTAAATGACGTCTAAGTCAAATCAAATGGTTCAAATGGCTCTGAGCTCTATGGGACATAACTTCTGTGGTCACAGTCCCCTAGAACTTAGAACTACTTAAACCTAACTAACCTAAGGACATCACACACATCCATGCCCGAGGCAGGATTCGAACCTGCGACCGTAGCCGTCTAAGTCAGCCCTAGATGATCTACACTACTGACCATTAAAATTGCTACACCAAGAAGAATTGCAGATGATAAACGGGTATTTACTGGACAAATATATTATAGTAGGACTGCCATGTGATTACATTTTCACGCAGTTTGGGTTCATAAATCCTGAGAAATCAGTACCCAGAACAACCACCACCTCTGGCTGTAATAACAGCCTTAATATGCCTGGGCATTGAGTCAAACAGAGCTTGGATGGCGTGTATAGGTACAGCTGCCCATGCAGCTTCAACAAGATACCACAGTTCATCAAGAGTAGTGACTGGCGTATTGTGACGAGCCAGTTGCTCGGCCACCATTGACCAGACTTTTCAGTTGGTGAGAGATCTGAAGAATGTGCTGGCCAGGGCAGCAGTCGAACATTTTCTGTATCCAGAAAGGCTCGTACAGGACCTGCAGCATACGGTTGTGCATTATCCTAGTGAAATGTAGGGTTTCGCACGGATCGAATGATGGGTAGAGCCACGGGTCGTTACACATCTGAAATGTAACGTCCACTGATCAGAGTGCTGTCAATGCGAACAAGAGGTGAGCGAGACGCGTAAGCACCCCATACCATCACGCCGGGTGATACGCCAGTATGGCGATGACGAATACACACTTCCAATGTGTGTTCACCGCGATGTCGCCATACACGGATGCGACCATCTTGATGCTGTAAACAGAACCTGTATTCATATGAAAAAATGACGTTTTGCCATTCGCGCACCCGTGTTCGTCGTTGAGTACACCATCGCAGGTGCTCCTGTCTGTGGTGCAGCGTCAAGGGTAACCGCAGCCATGGCCTCCTAGCTGATAGTCCGTGCTGCTGCAAACGTCGTCGAACTGTTCGTGCACATGGTTGTTGCCTTGCAAAGTCCCCATCTGTTAACTCAGGGAGCGAGACGTGGCTCAACGATCTGTTACAGCCATGCGGATAAGATGTCTGTCATCTCGTCTGCTAGAGATACGAGGCCGTTTGGATCCAGAACGGCGTTCCGTATTATCCTCCTGAAACCACCGATTCCATATCGCGATACGATAAACCGCAATCGCGATAGGCTACAATCCGACCTTTATCAAGGTCGGAAACGTAATTGTAAGCATTTCTCCTCCTTACACGAGGCATCACAACAACGTTTGACCAGGCAATGCCGGTCAAATGCTGTTTGTGTATCAGAAATCGGTTTGAAACTTTCCTCTTGTCAGCACGTTGTAGGTGTCGCCACCGGCGCCAACCTTGTGTGAATGTTCTGAAACGCTAATCATTTGCATATCACAGCATCTCCTTCCTGTCGGTTAAATTTCGCTTCTGTCGCACGTCATCTACGTGGTGTAGCAATTTTAATGGCCAGTAGTGTATAAAGCAGTGGGCAAGATCTGCTCTTCGAGTAAGCATCTGTCCGTTGTCGTGTGGTCATTCCCTGATTGTTCTCGGCCGGCAGTTGGCCGAGGCGAAGACGATATCTTCATCATCATCAAACGCATTTTAGCAGGATAGGAAGGATAGATGAATAAGGGAGTAGACCCCTCCCTCCCTGCCACCCCCCCCCCCCTCTCTCTCTCTCTCTCTCTCTCTCTCTCTCTCTCTCTCTCTCTCTCTCTCTCTCTCTCTCTCTCTCTCTCTCTCTCTCTCTCACACACGCACACACCATTCTTAATGTTTGGTTACCTCTATCTTAGGAAGATTGAAGTTCCCATATGCGGATACCTACTGTGTAAGAAGAAGAATTTGCACATGTAGTATAAGCAGTGATTTTACAATGATTAGTACTAATCAAGAATTTAAATAACTGAATGTTTAGCTGTTCATTTGGCAGAAAGTCGTGTTTCCAGCAGAAGGTATGACAACATTTCCCAAGGCTTTCGGAACTACGGTACCTTCAATTTTCTTTTCGGAATGGGCTAACTGTCTTCGTTCAGGAATGAGATCAAACTATTTCCTGAAAATCAAATACGATACTTGTATATATTTTTTAGTTTCTAGCTTTGTATGTCGACAAAAGAGAAAAAGTAACGAAAACTGGAGCAGGCGGTGTTTGGGATACTAAAACTGCTGGTAACATGATCTGAATGAAATTTAGCTTTTGCGACAGTACTGAAAGTTTCAGTAAAATTTCAGCTTCTGTTTATGGTGTGATGTGTGTGTGTGTGTGTAAGTGTTTGTATATTGCGTGCCCGTCTACCGTTTACCGTAGGGTAGGTAAGCAGAGGACTACGCAGCACAAACTAAACGAACCACATGACGCCACTTGGAGGAATACTTGCACAGTAAAAGAGCTCGTTGATGTCTCGCTGTTGCTCCGCTCATTGGCGAGGAAAATTAATAAGCCCTCTCTGCAGAGTCTTTGGGCAGGTAGTTCCGATGTGCGGCTGGAAGTTAATTCACTCCCTTGACAGGGCGAATTGTGCTTGTTAATTTCTCTCGGCGCTGAGCCTCTCGACTTATTGCCGAAGAAGACAGCGGTGCGCCACCGGCTTGTAGGCAGGAAAGCGTTGCATTCCTTCATGGAATTCAGTATTCTGACTGCGTCTTCCCTTGACGTATTTCTGCCCTGCTCGGTCGCTGGGGCAACCTCTCGAATAAATTGTAGACGTCGTCCTCCGCCTCAGAGAAATGAAATCCGTTTATGAGAACGTTTTTTAAACCTACCGTGTGAGGTACAGCTCGGTGGTTTGGACACCTTCAGTGGCTCTAGAAACGTGACGGCTTGTATGTGAGCTACTTATTTTCTTTCTTTTTGTCCTTGTGGATAGCTAATTCTTTCATCTGCTCAGGTGGTTAACTGATACTCTTATGCTGCAGCCAGGACTCAGGCACAAGATCACGGGTCTGTTCTGCACTGCAGGTAACTGCTCGCAGTTAACTACCACCCTCCCCCCTCTCCTAAATGTAACTTGCTATGAACTCCAATTTAAATCCATATGACGAGACTTCCAATAATGAAAACAATAAAATATATGTCATTTTAAAGCCGCAAGAAAATGCTTAATTACTATAAAATGTATGACATGATTTAAGATTGTTATATTAGTTTGTTTAAATTTGGGCTTAGTACAACGTATTAGCAAAATTTCCATAGCAACTGGAACTCAGTTTACGCTTTTACGCTTACGTTCGGGAAGCCATTCTTGAAATGGAAAGGAGCTAGGATCTGGGAGTGACAAGGTGCAGAGCGTTAGAAAGAGAATCGTTTTCAACACATTTGCTTGCCACAGAGGCGAAATTTGACATAAACAGTGACAAAGAATTAAGCTCAAGGGAACATTGCAATCAGCAATACTTTAAACCACTGTCCTTCGAATATTTTAGAGAATTACTGAGCCGTGCGCGGCTCGTGTTCATCCCGTTTATTGTTTGTTATCTTCTCTTACGTTACTGCCGCCTCGTTTTCTTATTCCATTTACTGCCGTCACTAACTTCCTATCTTACTTGCCCGTGAGAGGCAGCAGCTGCGCTTATCGATTACTGCACTGTCGTACCATTTCTGGAGTGACCGATAATATTTCCGGGTCGTCGAGAATCTGAGAGTCCAGTTGGAGACGGACCAGCAGTTCAGTCGGGATGGAGCTCCAGTAAGACCTGGACAGCCAGTACTGCCGGCCGGTGTAGCCGTGCGGTTCTAGGCGCTTCAGTCTGAGGATGGATGTGTGTGATGTCCTTAGGTTAAAGTAGTTCTAAGCAGTGCTCAGAGCCAAGCAAGTCAGTACTCGCCGACCGCTGGCGACACATATGCACTGTCCGGCGGAAGAAGACTTGAGCGGGGACGACCGTTGGTTGGTCGTTCGGTCGGTCACCTCATCGGGCGATGGGCGATGTGTATTTGGTCTCTGACCGCTTCTGGGCCCCTTCAATTGGTCATCTTGTGGGACTCGGGTTTCTTCCTTCCTTGTGAAGAGATGTCGGGTGGCCAATGGTTGGGTCCGATCCAGTGTCTCCGGGTCGTCACGTGTCCGAGTTTCAAACGGACATGAAAGGAGTCAGGGACGGAGCAGCAGTGAGGTCCGGACAGCCATGACTTGGCCAACCGTTGCCAACACATATGACTTGAGTGGGGACGTTGGTTGGTCGTTCGATCGGTCGTCTCATCAGACGACGTGTATTTGGTCGCCGACTGCTTCTGGGTTCTCCGTGTGTGTCGACTTGTGACTCGTGCTTGTTGTTCCACAGTCACTGGTTTTAATATTGTTCGAGTTGTTTGTGGAAGTGTTTCGTGGAACCGTGTGTAGCTTGTGTGTTTTGACTGAGCAGCTATTTTAATGCTGTCTGCGTGCTGCAGGCAGTCGGTCGGTTGGGGCAGAGCAGCGAGGAAGTCTCCGTGGTGCATAGACAGGACGGAGCCGCTGGCGGCGCGCACACACAGTTGGAATTGTGAGGCGCTTCTTGCGAGGGTTACGAAGTTCGTCGCCCACCGATCCTGGACACTAAAGTTGAGTGCTCACTCAACTTACTATCAAGCCTCAACTGCTATCACATCTCTTCGTTTGCTCCTGCTTGTGACTTTCTGGGAGATTCCCGTGAGCAACAATGTGTGTGCATTGAAGTCGGCTAGAATTGCAGCTGTCTTCCTGTGTGGCGTTTAACTTACTTTAATTCATTCCTTCATTAATGAAATGTCCCAGCGGTATCTTCTGCCTTGTGGCCGTTGACGTTCCGGTTACTTACCCTGGGCGTTGACGTAGTTTTCACCTGTGTATTTTCTTCGTCGTTTTGATGCTGTCCAGCATGGCGTATAGTTCGACAGCTGAGGTGTTGTTGGTAGTTTTTGGCGTTTATTTTTACTTGGATGGATTGGGCACCAGTGTACAGAACGTTGTGGTATTGACATCTTGTTGTCGTTTTGCTGGTCGGATGGAGCAGAACTGATCTTGTTGGTTGGTTCGTCGGTTGGCAATCGGTTGGGTTGCCTTCCAGTTATGAGGTAGTCGGTCTGGCTGCCTGTCTCACCTAAACTTGCTACTTCCCTGGACGGTCCTTGGAACCTTCTGAGCGCCGCTCCTTGTATTTTACATAGTGATTTCCTTTTAGTCTTCGGTTTCGTATATTGCCTTCAGGTTATGTGAAGCATTTTAGGATAATACCTTTAGCCTATTTTAGTTGAAATTTAGAAGCTCTTCCCTTTAGGCCTTAAGCCGCCGTAAACTTGTTTTCTGCATGGTGCGTGGCCTTCAGCCGAGTTTTAATCTCTCTTAAATTAAAAATTCAAAATCCTTATCTTGCCCTTAAGTTATAAGGTTGTTATTCTTTAGTATTAGGCCTTCAGCGAAGTTTTACACGAAATATTTTAAGATAAGGCCTTCAGCCTTTTCAAATTGAAAGCTCTTCTTCCTATGCCTTAAGCCATTAAATTGTTTTGTTGATATGCTGCTTTCGGCCGAGTGTTCAGCCTATTTAGATAAACATTGAAAATCTGTCTCGGCCTTAAGCCATAACACTGTTCTTGATTAATGTGAGACCTTCAGCTGAGTTCTATGGGGAAAAATTTAAGCTAAGGCTTTCAGCCTATTTATATTGAATATAAAATTTTTTTTCTAAAGAAGTGAAACCTCCAGAAGAATTCCTGTACCTCAATTCCTTGCTTAGGCCTTGTGTCTTGGATTTTCGATGTGGCCTTCAGCCGATCCAAATTAAATCAAAGGAGGTTGTTCGTTAAAACTTTGAGAGTTTTTATTCTTGCTTGTGTGATTGTGTGTTTTAAGAAACAAAGTTTATATGTTGAGTGCAACTGACAGTAACTTATTTTGGCCCCTTTCCACCAATATAACGTCATCCGCTCTGACCTGCCAGCCCAAGGATTTCAATTATATTGTTTAATTTGTAGAACAGTATACCCCTGAACTTAATAAACATTAGGAAATCGCCCCCAGTGGCACTCAATGGATCTGACTATTTTTTGAGCACTTGAAAACAGTATTTAAAAAGCCGTAATAAAAATAACACTTTTTAACAAAAAAACAGCTCGATTCAGCACAGATTCTAAAGCATGCACATAGAATATAAGAATATAATTATGTTTTACATAACGAATAAATGGCGCACAGCATACGGGCTCCAACCACTATAGAGAGAACCAGATAGACAGGCAATTCGACTGGCGATTATTTAAGGATAACAGAGTAAAATTTACCCAATAAAATAAATTATATGCACATGGGCATCTAAATCCTGACTTATCCCATCTTACCCTCAAGTACTTAAAGTTAGCTGGAAATGAAACATATTGCGAATATCTATACCTACAAAATACACACAACAACAGTGGAGATAAAAGCAAATATTTCTAGACTAGGTGAAATGCAAACCCGTTTACATCTGATTCCATGTTAGCTCTGGCACATTCGCATTACCAGAATGCTGATGCACTTTAATAGGAATGGCCAAAATAGCGGCCACTAGTATAAACCAGACCCGCTTATGGTAAAGACATGGTGCTCACCGTTTACTCCTGCATAGGGCCTTGGAAAACTAAGGGCGGTGATGTGACTACGTCCGCTAATTACGGCAGCAGGAAAGAGACCTACTCAAACTCCAAAGAACGATCCACTACCGCAAAGGGAGAGCGAAGAGGTGACTCTTCAGTAGGCATATGCGTAGTCCCAAAAGTAAATATGCACCGTCCAAACACGACAAGCGAACCTGCACGGCTATCATGTTCAGGACGTGATACCGACAAACTCCCTCACTGACGATCTACCTCAAGCAGATCTCTAGCGTGAAATGCACTTGGGCTTAAATGCGCCAGAGGCGGTGCTAGGGCGCCACCTACCGAGCTGCCAGGGAAGCGGTAGCCAGGTATCGAAACCCAAAGATTTTCCTCTAGCGGAAAAATCGATATGAGCGTACAAGTGTGGCTCAAGTCTCTCTCTGAGTTTTATTCTGTCGATGAAAGTCCTTACCCTTTCTGTCTTGCCTTATCCATCTTGTTGTGGTTTGTCGATTGTATCTGTAGATTCAAGCATAATGTGAGATGATTTGCTCCTGAGCCACTTGGCATAGGCTTAACCGACAGCAGGGTCAGCATTTGAAAGTTGCCTAGCTAGAAAGTTCTCTGCAGGCGGTCTGGTCACAATCTCTGTCTGGTCACAATCACATCCAAGTGAGCAGGCGCTCTCGTAAGTGACTGAAAAGTATCAAGCATTATAAGTTGCAATTTATTTTCGAGATTTATTTTTCATTTTTTTTTAAGTTAACTGAGAAAATTGGACATTGAAATAAGTAAAACACTAACAGGCACTGTGAGAAAATCGGAGCAGAAGAGAATGGAAGCCTTTGAGGAGGGATGCCACTGGCGAATGTCGAAAATTTGGTGGACTGATAAAATAAGGAATGAGGTTCTACGCAGAATCAGAGAGGAAAGGAATATGTGGAAAACACAGATAAGGAGAAGGGACATCAGGTTCAAATGGCTCTGAGCACTATGGGACTTAACTTCTGAGGTCATCAGCCCCCTAGAACTTAGAACTACTTCACCCTAACTAACCTAAGGACATCACACACATCTATGCCCAAGGCAGGATGCGAACCTGCTACCGTAGCGGTCGCGTGGTTCCAGACTGTAGCGCCTAGAACCGCTCGGCTACCCCGACCGGCCCTAAGACATCAGGGAATGACTTCCGTGGTACTAGAGGGAGCTGTAGAGGGCAAAAACTGTAGAGGAAGACAGTGACTGGAATA
Source organism: Schistocerca gregaria (assembly GCF_023897955.1). Taxonomy (NCBI): domain Eukaryota; kingdom Metazoa; phylum Arthropoda; class Insecta; order Orthoptera; family Acrididae; genus Schistocerca; species Schistocerca gregaria. Next base: position 446,137,873 of record NC_064925.1, on the reverse strand, counting down.
CATCCAGCAAATAATTTATTACGTAGGTTACAGGGGCTACTCTGAGATGAAGAGGTTGACACAGGAGAGGAATTCGTGCGAGCCGCATCAAACCAGACAAAACTTATGACTCAAAATAGAAAACCTGTGAACCATTTCACTGAAATGAGTCCTTTGTAGTGGTTTTATGACCTTCATAAAGCTCCTGCTATTGGATCCACGCCTACCAATATTCAGTTGTAAGCTCTGTGGAATGTCTTTCCTTGTGGTCCAATACACTCACGATGGACTGAAATACAGAGAGCTGCTTTCTAGAGGAAGAAAGCTTCTGTCTGTACGATCTAAGGTTTCAAAGAATTAATCCCGACTTGCGGGGTATTCTGTTATGGTTAATGGACGTGGCATGTTAATTTTAAGTGGTGGCCAGACGCCCTTCTTGTCGCCACTCTGTACCCACCGGGACGGAAGCAGTGTACGCCAACTGTCTGCGTGTCGTATAAGCCATGGGTTAGTGTAAATGTTTTTCAGATGTCTGCGAGTCGTGTAACTGAGACGGAAAGTGGGGACCAGCCCAATATTCGCCTATCAGGATGTGGAAAACCATTTAAAAACCATATTTAGGCTGGCCAGCACACTAGCGTTCGTCGTTAGTCCACTTGGCGGTGCGCCTACCCGAATCCAGGAAGCAGTGCGTTAGCACTCTCGGCTACTCTGGCAGGTAATAGTTCAGCATGGATAGGGTGACGTAAAATGGTGTACTGGTCCTTGGTATGATAATCGAGCGCTGAAAGGATCTCGCAAGCGATACCAGCTCATTTAATTGCGTACGAGACACTCAATGGCTGAAAATAATTACCTTTGGCGGCCGAAGACTTCCGTCATGAGAAGACACACTCGTTCTGCCGACACCCTTCTCAGAGAAAGCGGAGGAGCAGGCTGTGTTTCAGGGCACTCTCTTGCCCTTAGGATCGAAACTGACCCTAACAGACGGACGAATCAGCAAGGATCAACGGCGTGAGAATGCAGAAGGCAATGTGTTAAACACCAATGATGTGTCAACAGTACATGTGGCCTGTAATTGAAAAAAGTGTCGCGATGATCTCTTCATTGGCAAAAGGCACTAGGCTTCCCATGTGCCAGCTATCAGGGAAATAAAGTGGGCATATTAAGTTTGAGAAATGAGTTGCTACCAAGGTCTAAAAACATAGGCAACAATAAGTCCATGACAGTGTTCAGCGTCAAATATCGCAGATTGTGACCATAGACACATGAAGCTCAGAGCGGCAAACCATTACAGACATTTTGTAGACAACAAACATCAAATAGCAGCCATAGGTCTGTTTCTGCTCACCGCTATTTATCAACCGAAGAGACTATCGGCAGTGCAGCAACGTCGCTAGTGGATGCTTTAAATATGAAAAAAGGCACAGAGACTGATGACTAACATTACACGCTGTAATCGCTCATGGTGGGGCACGAGTAGTACCAGTGCTATTAACAGCGTGTGGTTTGGCATCTAGCTTGAACCTTTTCTAGTGGAATTAGGATTTATTATTCCTCCTGGGTGGAACCTTAGTTGTACTCAGCTGCATCTTATTAATACACTGTTTGTGGACAATCTTCCAACAGTTGTTTTGGTGATATTTAATTTAAATGATCGGTTTCTAAAACCGCAGTTTCAACTTTAGATATATTTAGACTGCCTCAAGTATGTCTGAAGGTGAAATTGGAGATTTTAAAAATCGGTCATATGGACTGCAGAGTTTATTGCCAAAATGATGTACGTAGTTCCAAAAGAAAAAAAAAAATGAAAATCCGTAGAAAAGGCAAATTTTAAATATGTTTTAAAGTTTATGTTAGGTACCGAAAACCCATGAAGTCAAGATCGCGTATGAAATCTTTATTTGGGTTGGGCTTACACAAACAATCTAGCCATCTTCAGATCATAAATCATTCTTGATACGTGTTGGTGCCATTACGACTTCACGCATCGTTAAAATCTTTCTTAAAATGACAACATCCATAGTTAAAAACAGCTTCTCAGTTTTTGATGCTTGTGTAATGGAACCATGGTCATAAAACAAAGGCGCATGCCGTTAAAACTTGGTAACTGACACAGTCAGTATTTATGTCGTTTCACAACCGCAATCATCAATCATCATAAGGAGGGTGATCCAGCTGCTCCCATTTACAGCTTTTATCCAATCCGCCATGCCTTCAAATACCACGTGTCAATTTTCATATTCTCTCGTCAGTTCTGGGCAAACTATTAGTCCTGCGGAAAAAATTAACATGATTTTTTTGGTAAGAAATTTGATGTAGTTAAGTTTTGTACTATGATGCGGTTTCGATAGAGGCCGTAATGGTCTAAGTCAAAAAGTTTTAGTTTACTAACAACGCACGGAAATTTGTTGTGGAGAAGAGAATAAAGATAATTCCCGCAGGAGCCGTTTGAGACTGCCAAGCGCGTTCTTTCTCTCACGCCCGAGTGAAGTGTGTTCGCGGGAATAGTGGTATAAGTCAAGCTGCAGGGCCACGTGGTCGTGTTCTTCTGTGTTTTGAATATTTATTTACACCATAGAATCAAAAACTAACTGGAACAGTGTTATTAAGTATTAGCATTGTTTTCTTTCTTTAGATTTGTGATATCCGGATGCTACAGAAGTAGAAACTGTCTTTATAAGAGAAGCTTGCACTTCATATTGAAGTCTAGGTTAATGCCTACACGAATCAAGCAGTTATGTCTTACATTAAATACAAATACCATATATTGTGCTTTGTTTGATCTATACACAAGAAGCACAGAACAGAGCATTAGCATGCCAAGTGACAATTTCAAGTAATCGAGTTTAAGTTTATGAGATCGGATATATCTTTTTTTTTCGTCATGTATTCTATGTCTACTGAAGTTCTCCGTACGGTTTTCTTGTTTCTTTGAAATTATTGATCCAGGTTGACTTAAATTATAAAGGTAATAATAACTGAGACATGAGAACACAATTCACGGCAGGTTAAGCAGGTAAAAGCACAGTAGTCGCAAGTATTTCAGACCAAAACGTATACGAATCTAGAAGTGAACACTTAGTCTTTGTCTCCAGGATCGAACGCGAATGATCCAGACTACGAGTTTTTCCGTCGCAGTGGCGGTTCCGACAATGAAGATTCTGATAACGACTCAGTGAAATACTTAGAACAGCGTGTGTTGTCCGATCCAACAACTGCGTAGTACTAAAGAAGATATATTATAAGTACTACCGTTTATGTGCAACTGGTCGGTTGTATAATCCTGTTGAAATGCTACGGCTACATCTTTGAAGACTGATACCAATCCTGAGCATCCTACATTTCAGGAATCAACAGAGGTCACTGTGCTGGAAAATCGACGTCAGCTTCCTGAAGGAGCCCCAGGACCGTACTCACCCGTCACCGAACTAGGAAGTCAAAGTGACGTTCCTGAAACTTCAACATTCTCCAACACAACAGAAAAGCCAGTGCCTAGAAATACCGCGGAAACATTCGAATCAGAAAAAAGTAAACGTCGACCCCAAAATCATCGGAAACATATGGCAACAAGAAAGAGACACCTATAAGAATCTTCCCCCCATGAACCATGGACCTTGCCGTTGCTGGGGAGGCTTGCGTGCCCCAGCGATACAGATAGCCGTGCCGTAGGTGAAACCACAACGGAGGGGTATCTGTTGAGAGACCAGACAAACGTGTGGTTCCTGAAGAGGGGCAGCAGCATTTTCAGTAGTGGCAAGGGCAACAGTATGGATGATTGACTGATCTGGCCTTGTAACAATAACCAAAACAGCCTTGCTGTGCTGCTACTGCAAACGGCTGAAAGCAAGGGGAAACTACGGCCGTAATTTTTCCCGAGGGCATGATGATGGCGTCCTCTTGGGTAAAATATTCCGGAGGTAAAATAGTCCCCCATTCGGATCTCCGGGCGGGGACTACTCAAGAGGATGTCGTTATCAGGAGAAAGAAAACTGGCGTTCTACGGATCGGAGCGTGGAATGTCAGATCCCTTAATCGGGCAGGTAGGTTAGAAAATTTAAAAAGGGAAATGCACAGGTTAAAGTTAGATATAGTGGGAATTAGTGAAGTTCGGTGGCAGGCGGAACAAGACCTCTGGTCAGGTGACTACAGGGTTATAAACACAAAATCAAATAGGGGTAACGCAGGAGTAGGTTTAATAATGAATAGGAAAATAGGAATGCGGGTAAGCTACTACAAATAGCATAGTGAACGCATTATTGTGGCCAAGATAGATACGAAGCCCACACCTACTACAGTAGTACAAGTTTATATGCCTACCAGCTCTGCAGATGACGAAGAAATTGAGAAATGTATGATAAAATAGAAGAATTATTCAGATAGTGAAGGGAGATGAAAATTTAACAGTCATGGGTGACTGGAATTCGAGTGTAGGAAAAGGAAGAGAAGGAAACGTAGTAGGTGGATATAGATTGGGGCTAAGAAATGTAAGAGGAAGCCGCGTGATAGAATTTTGCACAGAGCACAACTTAGTCATAGCTAACACTTGGTTTAAGAATCATGAAAGAAGGTTGTATACGTGGAAGAACCCTGGAGATACTAAAAGGTATCAGATAGATTATATAATGGTAAGACAGAGATTTAGGAACCAGGTTTTAAAATTGTAAGACATTTCCAGGGGCAGATGTGGAGTCTGACCACAATCTATTGGTTATGACCTGTAGATTAAAACTGAAGAAACTGCAAAAAGGTGGGAATTTAAGGAGATGGGACCTGGATAAACTGAAAGAACAAGAGGTTGTACAGAGTTTCAAGGAGATCATAATCGAACAATTGTCAGGAATGGGGGAAATAAATACAGTAGAAGAAGAATGGGTAGCTTTGAGGGATGAAGTAGTGAAGGCAGCAGAGGATAAAGTAGGTAAAAAGATGAGGGCTAGTAGAAATCCTTGGGTAACAGAAGAAATATTGAATTTAATTGATGAAAGGAGAAAATATGAAAATGCAATAAATGAAGCAGGCAAAAAGGAATACAAACGTCTCAAAAATGAGATCGACAGAAAGTGCAAAATCGCTAAGCAGGGATGGCTACAGGACAAATGTAAGGATGTAGAGGCTTATCTCACTAGGGGTAAGATAGATACTGCCTACAGGAAAATTATAGAGACCTTTGGAGAAAAGAGAACCACTTGTATGAACATCAAGAGCTCAAATGGAAACTCAGTTCTAAGCAAAGAAGGGAAAGCAGAAAGGTGGAAGGAGTATATAGTGGGACTATACAAGGGCGATGTACTTGAGGACAATATTATGGAAATGGAAGAGGATGTAGATGAAGATGAAATGGGAGATACGATACTGCGTGAAGAGTTTGACAGAGCACTGAAAGACCTGAGTCGAAACAAGGCCCCCGGAGTAGACAACATTCCATTAGAACTACTGACGGCCTTGGGAGAACCAGTCCTGACAAAACTCTACCATCTGTTGAGCAAGATGTATGAGACAGGCGAAATACCCTCAGACTTCAAGAAGAATATAATAATTCCAATCCCAAAGAAAGCAGGTGTTAACAGATGTGAAAATTACCGAACTATCAGTTTAATAAGCCATAGCTGCAAAATACTAACACGAATTCTCTACAGACGAATGGAAAAACTAGTAGAAGCAGACCTCGGGGAAGATTAGTTTGGATTCCGTAGAAATACTGGAACACGTGAGGCAATACTGACCTTATGACTTATATTAGAAGAAAGATTAAGAAAAGGGAAATCTACGTTTCTAGCATTTGTAGACTTAGAGAAAGCTTTTGACAATGTTGACTGAAATACTCTCTTTCAAATTCGAAAGGTGGCAGGGGTAAAATACAGGGAGCGAAAGGCTATTTACAATTTGTACAGAAACCAGACTGCAGTTATAACAGTCGAGGGGCATGAAAGGGAAGCAGTGGTTGGGAAGGGAGTGAGACAGGGTTGTAGCCTTTCCCCTATGTTATTCAATCTGTATATTGAGCAAGCAGTAAAGGAAACAAAAGAAAAATTCGGAGTAGGTATTAAAATCCATGGAGAAGAGATAAAAATTTTGAGGTTCGCCGATGACATTATAATTCTGTCAGAGACAGCAACAAAATTGGAAGAGCAGTTGAACATAACTAATGGTGTCAAGAAAGGAGGATGTAAGATGAACATCAACAAAAGCAAAACGAGGATAATGGAATGTAGTCGAATTAAGTCGGGTGATGCTGAGGGAATTATATTAGGAAATGAGACACTTAAAGTAGTATAGGAGTTTTGGTATTTGGGGAGCAAAATAACTGATGATGGTCGAAGTAGAGAGGATATAAAATGTAGACTGGAAATGGCAAGGAAAGCATTTCTGAAGAAGAGAAATTTGTTAACATCGAGTATAGTTTTAAGTGTCAGGAAGTCTTTTCTAAAAGTATTTGCATGGAGAATAGCCATGTATGGAAGTGAAACATGGACGATAAATAGTTTGGACAAGAAGAGAATTGAAGCTTTCGAAATGTGGTGCTACAGAAGAATGCTGAAGATTAGATGGGTAGATCACATAACTAATGAGGAAGTATTGAATAGGATTGGGGAGAAGAGAAGTTTGTGGCACAACTTGACAAGAAGAAGGGATCGGTTGGTAGGACATATTCTGAGGCATCAATGGATCACCAATTTCATATTGGAGGGCAGCGTGGAGGGTAAAAATCGTAGAGGGATACCAAGAGATGAATACACCAAGCAGATTCAGAAGGATGTATGTTGCGGTAGGTACTGGGAGATGAAGAAGCTTGCACAGGATAGAGTAGCATGGAGAGCTGCATCAAACCAGTTTCAGGACTGAAGACAACAACAGCAACAACATGAGAGTCTTACGTGTCAACCAAAGGAAAACATGTTGAAGAAAAGAAATTGCGTGGAAAAGACTGTGGTTATTGTAAGAAATGTCTGTATATGTTAACTACTGGCAAGAGGTTTGCTTCGTTTAAAGCAAGGATTTGGGAAAGGTCAGCAAACGAAGATTTGCATTCACTTCACAAGATGGTAACTCAGACTAGTGGCAGTCTAACGATTGACTAATGATAATCTTGTTGAGGCTACCTAACGTCCAGCAAACCAAATGCAAAGATGTAAAAATACGCCAAACCAGAAACTGGCGGTCTGGGCGCTGCCCACAGAAAACTGTGCTTAGAGTGCCCAGAACGAGAAAGGAATCACTACCATCAGAGTAGAAGAATCGCCAACCAACCTACAATGAAGAAAGCTGCCAAAACTACACGACTGACAGTGCATCCCGGCAAGGTGAGGAAACGTACACTGCCGTTACATACACGAACCCCCAGGGCAAGTAACTGGAGTGTTAGCAGCCACGGGGCAAGAATAATACCGCTGGTTAAACTTAACAAATAGTAGCAAACTGAAGGCACTAAACAGTAATTAGAAATCCAGGAAAGCTAATCAGATCCGCCTTTCCCAAGCACTCAGCTCGCTGCTTTTCGTCTCGGCAACACTTCGAGCAGCAACACGAACCCAAGTCACTGGAGAATAGCAAGATCTCACAATGGTGGAGGTTTCTCTACTTCAATCCAAAAGCACTCAACTTATAGCTTACAGGGTCCGGTTTACGACGAGCTCGTGCACCCTCGTGACCACAGGCCTTCGATCCGGCAGTCGATGCATGCCGCCAGCGGTTTTGGCGTGTTCTCGCACTGTGGGAACGTGGCTCCTCCTGAGTCACCAAACGACCTGCCCCACTCACACGACCCGGAAGAACAACGACGTCGCCCCAAAGATAAGGCCACAATTACTACATATAGATAACCGGCGCTGCTGCTACTAGTCGATAGGCGACGCTTGCGAAACCAAGTGGCGCCAGTCAACACGACAAGAAGACAAACAACCACAACCATGTCAATTAAACGATACAGTCTGGCCTCCAACAGAGGACGGAAACCTATAAACAGCGCCAACGCTAGCCGCAGCACGGACCACATCTCGTTTGCGAACAGTTTATCTTGGATACCATTTCCAATGGTCCATTAACTCGAGCATTAAAGGAGGGAGTACTGTGTTAAGAATTTGGAGAGGATTAGACAGCGAAGAATATTCCAAAAAACAAACTTCCTGAGGATGTTGGTAACATGGTAGTGGACCACATTAAATGGTTTCCACTTTACTACTCTAGGGCACACAACCGTAATTGCAAATATCTCAGCCTTGATCTCAATATTAAGATCATGTACACTCTTCACAGAGAAGACTGCATTGAGAGCCAAGTTCCAGAAAAAAGTGTAGTGAAGAAGAGTCTCTACAAACGTATTTTCAACGACAGATTTAACTTGTGGTTCCATGCCCCAGTGAAAGACTCCTGTGCTACATGCAACTCCGTAAAGTTGATAATTTTGACTGCAGAAGACCCATTTAAATCGGCATTAGTGCAAAAACAAAATGAACATTGGAGAACAACAGAAATAGCAAGGCAGTGTTTGGCTGAAGACACCAGACTCAGTCGAGGGGATGTGGATATCGTAACCACAACTTTTGATCTTCAAAAAGTACTTCCTCTCCCTAAAGTTTTAGCATCAAAAGCTTATTACTTGAGGAACTTGTATGTATACAACTGCTGCATTCGTGATCTCAAAACGGACAATGGCTCTATGTACGTTTGGGATGAGACTTTGGGAGCAAAAGGTTCCCAAAAAGTAGATTCCTGCCTTGTAAAGCACGTAGAACTCCATGCCCATGATGCTCATCATGTAACAGCATAGAGTGACGCAGCTACTGGTCAAAATCTGAATTCGAAACTTGGGCTAATTTGGATAGAGACTGTAAAGAACTCACGAAATGAGATCCATAAGTTTGACAACAATTTTATGTTATCGGGACACTGATTTCTACCAAACGATTTCAACTGAGGAGTTATGGAGACAGAACCAAGAACCGCCCAAATTTTCACTCCTGATGATCGCTGTAATGTCATTCAAAAGGTAAGGAGAAAACAACCTTTTGGGGTTTGTAGAAAGGCCCTTTGTCTCAATAAAGGATCTAGAGAAAAATGTGACATTTAGAAAGAATAACACATCAAAATTAAAAATTCCATTGGCTTCATGTTCGATGGCTTCTTTTCCAGAAAGACTGCCCACATCTCATACAAAGACTCTCCTGATACAATAAACCTTTTTCAAAACTTTGGATATTACAACTTCACATCGTGCTTGTGGCTGTCTTCACTTGTCTAGTGTTCAACTCATTCCTCTCAACAGTGCTGTGCAGCCTGTCACCGAGACAAAAAGGAGATACTTGATGACACCACTCCCGTACATTCCTCCGGTGCACCACGCTTTGTTCAACCAACTGACAATTCTAAGTCCGGGTCAGGAATCTGGATGACGTCGACGGTGTAATCGAATAAACAGACATGTTCCGTTATAAAGCCTTTTTAAATATCTGCATGACAAGAATTACACTTCAAGAAATTTATTTATAATCCGTAGGTGAACGCACTGCTGAACTATTAGACTGACTCAGTTGGTAGCATTCTAGTAATTAACAACAGTAACGCAATTACTTTAACTGAGTTTGTGAGAGAGATGTGCGTAATGGGAGCAATAAGTGCAGACTCAAATTTGCTGTGTAACTTTATGTGAAATTGCAGCAATGGAGATTAAAGGGCAGAGTATTCAACTTCATTAAAGCGTTATAAGAAGAGTGGTGCAGATCTTAATTTGTATCCCTTTACCTTTCGCTATGAGTAAATTGCTGAGAGGAAAAGCGGTACTCCAAATTTTAGGGACCAAAAAAAGGAATTTAAGGTACAAATAACTAAATTGTCTGTAGTTAACGTAATTATATTTCATTTGTACATTTCATCAAATGAATGACGCATGATTGTAAAGTATGAATTTACACTACACAAGACGCAAAACCTTTCATTTCTCCGAACTGGGAAAAACTGAGTTATACTACTATGCCTCACAGCAGCTCATATGATGGTTACTTATTGTGCCAGTTACCAAGGTTTAACGGCATAACACATTTGCCTTATGACAATTTTTCAGTTACACTGGCCATGATCGATGAAAAGCTGCTTTGAACTATACCATACTATATGTAGATGACGTCACTTTAGGAAAGTTCTAAACGATATGTGAAACCATAATGTTACCAAAACTAATAACAAATAATTTATGACCTAAAGATGGATTGATTCTTACCTGAAACTAGTAATCCAACCAAATAAAGATTATTTCATGTGCGACCTTGACTTCGTGGGTTTTAAGTCCAAAACATAAGTAAAAATTTACAACAGATCACATACATCCTGTTTGGCAGTGTCAATGAACTTTAAATTTTAAGTAAGTTGCTTAGTGTGCCTCCATAACGTCTGCTTTTTGACTTCTCTCTGCTACGTCGGATCATATTCAGATTTGGATAAACGATTGTGAACAGACCCTAGTTGTTCCATCGTGTACACGAGAGTAGAAATTGCTGTCGCGCTGTACGCCAAAGTACTGAGATAACGTTCAGTGGGGATGAAACCGCACGGCGCCCTTAGATAAGGTTTGCAATGTCCGAGAGTCGTTTCAATGACGACCTTTATGCCACCCTTTGACACCTTCTTGTGTCAATTATGAGTGGTGACGCGTCTGAAATATTTTCCTCGGCCTCCTAAAAGCAAATCGCGTGATTTCAACGCTACAGGTCACTGTTCCGGCAACCATCGCACAGACGTCAAAAGAAGTTGTGATAACGTGGTAAGAGGGGCTGTGACGACTTTCTCATCGTGCCACGGTGACGATGCGCATCATTGTGGTGAAGTCTGGCGCCAGTGTGACATCCTTAAGCCACCTTTCAGCTTTTAGCTCACGTTAACTTCCGAGCTTTAGCCTTTTTTCGCATGTGTCGATACCTTGCTGTTTTGAGCGAATGTATGTATATACACTCCTGGAAATTGAAATAAGAACACCGTGAATACATTGTCCCAGGGAGGGGAAACTTTATTGACACATTCCTGGGGTCAGATACATCACATGATCACACTGACAGAACCACAGGCACATAGACACAGGCAATGCACAATGTCGGCACTAGTACAGTGTATATCCACCTTTCGCAGCAATGCAGGCTGCTATTCTCCCATGGAGACGATCGTAGAGATGCTACATGTAGTCCTGTGGAACGGCTTGCCATGCCATTTCCACCTGGCGCCTCAGTTGGACCAGCGTTCGTGCTGGACGTGCAGACCGCGTGAGACGACGCTTCATCCAGTCCCAAACATGCTCAATGGGGGACAGATCCGGAGATCTTGCTGGCCAGGGTAGTTGACTTACACCTTCTAGAGCACGTTGGGTGGCACGGGATACATGCGGACGTGCATTGTTCTGTTGGAACAGCAAGTTCCCTTGCCGGTCTAGGAATGGTAGAACGATGGGTTCGATGACGGTTTGGATGTACCGTGCACTATTCAGTGTCCCGTCGACGATCACCAGAGGTGTACGGCCAGTGTAGGAGATCGCTCCCCACACCATGATGCCGGGTGTTGGCCCTGTGTGCCTCGGTCGTATGCAGTCCTGATTGTGGCGCTCACCTGCACGGCGTCAAACACGCATACGACCATCATTGGCACCAAGGCAGAAGCGACTCTCATCGCTGAAGACGACACGTCTCCATTCGTCCCTCCATTCACGCCTGTCGCGACACCACTGGAGACGGGCTGCACGATGTTGGGGCGTGAGCGGAAGACGGCCTAACGGTGTGCGGGACCGTAGCCCAGCTTCATGGAGATGGTTGCGAATGGTCCTCGCCGATACCCCAGGAGCAACAGTGTCCCTAATTTGCTGGGAAGTGGCGGTGCGGTCCCCTACGGCACTGCGTAGGGTCCTACGGTCTTGGCGTGCATCCGTGCGTCGCTGTGGTCCCGTCCCAGGTCGACGGGCACGTGCACCTTCCGCCGACCACTGGCGACAACATCGATGTACTGTGGAGACCTCACGCCCCACGTGTTGAGCAATTCGGCGGTACGTCCACCCTGCCTCCCGCATGCCCACTATACGCCCTCGCTCAAAGTCCGTCAACTGCACATACGGTTCACGTCCACGCTGTCGCGGCATGCTACCAGTGTTAAAGACTGCGATGGAGCTCCGTATGCCACGGCAAACTGGCTGACACTGACAGCGGCGGTGCACAAATGCTGCGCAGCTAGCGCCATTCGACGGCCAACACCGCGGTTCCTGGTGTGTCCGCTGTGCCGTGCGTGTGATCATTGCTTGTACAGCCCTCTCGCAGTGTCCGGAGCAAGTATGGTGGGTCTGACACACCGGTGTCATTGTGTTCTTTTTTCCATTTCCAGGAGTGTATATATAAATTTAATGAGGAGAATATATAGTGTCGAAACTCAAAACTAATATCTTGGCATGTGAAGCTGAACTATGGGTGAAATTGTATGTGTGTCTTCGATTTGAAACTTCGTTACAGGTTAAAACTGTAGCGTCCTGTAGCGTGACTTGGACCCGGAATTCTGCCTTTCGCTGACAGTGTGCTTTACGATTCAGCTTTATCCGGGAATCTAATGCAACATCAGAACTTCTGTGAAGTTGGGAGGGTAGGAGATAAATATTGACAGAATAGTATTGAGGACGAGTGGTGAGTCGTAACAGGGTAGCCCATTTGTAAGTGTATTGTCCCATGAAAGGCTATGTTTAGAAGTAGTACATTGTCTGGTTATCTGTTTCCCAGTTGCTTAAGGCCAGAGGTCTTACTTCTCGGAAGATCGTAGTATGTGTGTCACATCTAACATTTCGTATTCGCTTCAAGTTATCGAAACTAGTGTTTTGCCAAATGGTGACATGTGAAAAGCAGAGTGTTTTACTGTTCGATTAAACTCGAAAAATTTTGTCTATTATTATATAGAAAACGTTACAGATTTATTTAAATGTGACATCAGACTTCCTTCAACAGTGTGTAATAGCTTCGGTCCACAGAGTGCAACATTTCGTGAAAAGGAGGTGGAAATTGAGATACATGTGAGGCTGGCCTCCGATGTTTCAAGACTACTTGCATTCCATTTACTTGTGAAATAAATATGTCATACAGTGCAAGATGAGTATTGCGACGTGGCTGGCTCGCGTTGATGCCGTTTGTTTTTTGGCATTTTGTCACAGTCGAGTGGCGTCTTATTTATCTCTGTTACTACCATAAAGAGTTACCGACTTGCCTCCATCAGTGGCAGCAGCATCAGCGCTTATCGGTACTAGCACTGGTGTGACCGCTATATTTCCGTCTGGTGGTGTGTGTGGCAGTCGGTCGGTTCGGACAAAGCAGAGAGGAATTCTCCACAGCGCGAGGTCAGGCCGGGACCAATAGCGGCGTGCACGCCCATCGGATTGTGAGGCACTAGCTGCGAGAGCTACAAGTTCGTTGCCCACAGAACCTGGACACAGAAGTTGAGTGGTCAGTTAACCTGTTATGAAACCTCAACTGCTGTCACATCTCTTCGTTCATTGCTGGTTGTTGCTTCCTGGGCCGCTCCGGCTAGCAGCAACGTATGGTGTGTTGGAGTCGGCGAAATTTTGCAGCCGCCTTGCTGTATGGTATTTAACTATTAAATTCGTTACGTGTCAGTGAAGTGCACCAGTGGTATTTTCTGCCTTGTAGCCGTTAATGCCCCACTTACCTGCCCTGGTCGTTAGAGTAGTTCACCGGCAGTGTGTTCTTCCTCGCCATGCTGTCCAGCACAGACTGTAGTTGGACAGCCTTTTAGTTGTTGTTCATATTTGTTTCTTACAGTGGTTATTGTGCATTGGCTGTTTTAGACGCCAATTTTGAAGATGTAGTGCTTTCCATTGTCGTGCAGTTGGTCGGGCGGAAGGGAATTGATTAGTCGGTCCTTCAGCCGTCTTTGGGTCGGGTTGCCATCCAATTATTTAACCTTACCCTTGGCTGCCTGTCTCAAAAATGGTTCAAATGGCTCTGAGAACTATGGGACTCAACTGCTGTGGTCCTCAGTCCCCTAGAACTTAGAACTACTTAAACCTAACTAACCTAAGGACATCACACACATCCATGCCCGAGGCAGGATTCGAACCTGCAACCGTAGCAGTCGCACGGTGCCGGACTGCGCGCCTAGAACCGCGAGACCACCGCGGTCGGCTTGCCTGTCTCACCTCACCTTACGTTAGAACTACCTTCTCAGGCCGACCCTTGGTTTTAGAGTGTGATTTTCATTTTAGTCTGAAGTACTGTGCGAGGCCTTCAGCAGACTAAAATTTGAAGATTGATTTGTTCAAAAATTGAATTTAGAAAGTTTGTGCTATCTGAAATTCTTGCTATCCGGGCCTTAAGCCCTGAGTTGTTCAATGTCCAATGTGTGGCCTGTGGCCTGCAGCCGAGCTTTTACATGAAATATGTTTAAGATAAGGCCTTCAGCCGGCTTAAATTAAAATTTGAAGACTGATTTGTTTAAAATGAATTTTTTTAAATTTGCTCTATCTGCAATATTTGATATCCAGGCCGTAAGCCCTCAGATGTTTAATGTCTTGTGTATGGCCTTCAGTCAAGTATTTACGTGAAATATTTTTTAAGTAAGGCCTTCAGTCGTTCTTGTTTTTGGGCCTTCAGCCTAGCAGGTATCTCAAAGTTTTCTTAACTTCAGCGATATTGCTTTTATTTTGATCCTTTAAAGGCAATGTGTAATTAAGTGGTTCTTAGGAAAATAAAAGTTTGTGTGTTTTGTACAACTTGCAGTAACTGATTACGGCTCCCTCCACAAACATAACCTGATCTGCTCTCTCCTGCGAAACCAGATTTCAAGTATTATTGTGCTGTAGTGACTAATGCGAACTAGTTTTCGTCATTTGCTTTAGAATAACATCAAAGACAATTTGCTACAATAGTAAATCCGTAATTTTATCAATAGCTCGATAAATATTAGTTCCTGTAATTTACCGTGCGACGTGATGCTCTACCTTTACATGCTCATGATTTGTTCTGCTACGAAAGAGAGAGAGAGAGAAAAAAATGCGATCTCTCTCTTTGGAAAAGGACAATGTTATACGTATATGAACGTAACAGCGCATGAGGGCTGTTTTTGGTGTTCTCTGATTTCTGACTTTCGGGTGGCAGAAGGTGTTAAACGTGCACTTTATAGCACGAGTTTTATTTCCTTTTTACGCTATCAGATGGCAGGTTGACATAAAATTAAACGCACAGACGTTTTACGGATGGAATTCTACTCTTGCAGAGAGGTCTTTTTTGTTGTGCTGACATAACTTGAAAAAAAAAGGCGTCGTGTTTCAACCGTGGAATACTGCTTTTGCAAAGAATTCTGCGATGATTTCCGCTGCGCCAACGATGGTAGCTGCCCATCATACCACACAAAGTTCTTCAAATATGTGTGCCGTAAATAACGTCATGTAAATGGATATTGTTAGCTATGTCGCTTGTAACAATATTATAGAAGCGCCGGAGATGAGGGAAACGTTTATAATCACATTACGCTTAATTTCAAATTACAACTCTAAACTCCAGATCATGATTACTAAACGGTACTGCATTTCCAGTCTTAAACAAATTAAGATAGTGGTGCAGCACTACACTGACATCCAGACGACAAACTGTTTCATAAAGTAACGAGTTATCCGCAAGTTGAAAATGCACTCAACTGAAAGGTGAACACCTTACGTATATAGTCTAAGAGGGACTATGCCAAATAACGACTGAAGTATGTTAACTGTAGCTACTGCACTGAAGGTGGTCACTCAGTGTACGAAATCTGGATCTTCAACAACAAGCAACTGACGTGACGGCTGTGCCTTCTCTTACCAATGGTAATAATAAAAAACGTTCAGATTATTTGTGCCCTAGGTTAGCAACAGAATATTCATGTTAATGTTACATTTTATGAGAATCTATTAATTTTGAATATATTGTGTTTGATATCATTTTTATTCGAGATTGAGCGTGACTTATTATGAAATCCATTTTGTTAATGTTGGCCGATAGGTCCGAAAGTTAATATACCTTGATAAAAATTGAAATGTAATGCACGTAACCAGGAAAGAATAGCATTATACGGAAGAGATGATAACGAAAGCCCTTAGGAAGCAAGCTAAAAGAAGTAGTGGGGTATGCATAATAAGATGGCCTTGGATGTCGAGCCTGCAAGGGATTCTATTTCTGGACGCAAAACGGCGAGGAGTTCTGTCTCCAGGATGCGAGTTTCTAAATTCTGATTTGTGAATGGGAAGTGGCTGCGTGGTGCAACTGTTATGACTTCGTTTTCTTTCTCGGGTCGGTTCACATCGCGGCATAGAGCTTTTATGTGAGTGTGAGCCTAGAGAAACTTAAAGGTCTTCGTAGAGAAAGGTGTTTGCACATTGTGGAATTAAAAGTCTTTTCTACTATTCATGAATTGCAAGGAACACTTGGAGATAACTTTTTGCGAATTTGGCTGCCTGTTATAGTTGCTACAACAGTGTTCTGTGTTACCGATTGAAGTGCAATAAGCTATTGAATTTCAAATGTATTCCTCGTATTGTCTAACTCATGTCATATAGTCGACACTAGATACATAGTTTATTTATGTTGTAGCTAACAGGTGGACAGTAAGCTCACTAACTGGTTGTTGAAAAGAATGCGGTGTGCGATAAGTCTCGAGACTACAACTGCTGAGACAAAATCAGTTCAGGTAACTCCGATTGTCCATTTATGTTCCCCTCCAAAGATATTTTGATCAAAACAGGGCAGTAGCTAGAAAGAATGACGCCACCGTAGTTATCGGAGGCATTGCCATTGTCTGTTACATGTACTCAGACTCACAGTAACCACGCTTATGACATCAACTTTACACACTAAGGAATGTAGCTCGAAACGCTTATTTTTACGTAGCCTACATTCTTTGTTGGTGGAGTCTTCAGTGGTTTCGCTTTTTTCTTCTCTTGATATAATGATGGTATTTCATCACCGAAAACCGCCATTGTAGTATGAAAAAGTATGGAAAAATAAAGAAGAGTTAATCTGTCAATTGGTTCTACATCTACATCTACATCCATACTCCGCAAGCCACCTGACGGTGTGTGGCGGAGGGTACCCTGAGTACCTCTATCGGTTCTCCCTTCTATTCCAGTCTCGTATTGTACGTGGAAAGAAGGATTGTCGGTATGCTTCTGTGTGGGCTCTAATCTCTCTGATTTTATCCTCATGGTCTCTCCGCGAGATATACGTAGGAGGGAGCAATATACTGCTTGACTCTTCGGTGAAGGTATGTTCTCGAAACTTTAACAAAAGCCCGTACCGAGCTACTGAGCGTCTCTCCTGCAGAGTCTTCCACTGGAGTTTATCTATCATCTCCGTAACGCTTTCGCGATTACTAAATGATCCTGTAACGAAGTGCGCTGCTCACCGTTGGATCTTCTCTATCTCTTCTATCAACCCTATATGGTGCGGATCCCACACTGCTGAGCAGTATTCAAGCAGTGGGCGAACAAGCGTACTGTAACCTACTTCCTTTGTTGTCGGATTGCATTTCCTTAGGATTCTTCCAATGAATCTCAATCTGGCATCTGCTTTACCGACGATCAACTTTATATGATCATTCCATTTTAAATTACTCCTAATGCGTAATCCCAGATAATTTATGGAATTAACTGCTTCCAGTTGCTGACCTGCTATTTTGTAGCTGAATGATAAGGGACCTATCTTTCTATGTATTCGCATCACATTACACTTGTCTACATTGAGATTCAATTGCCATTCCGTGCACCCTGCGTCAATTCGCTGCAGATCCTTCTGCATTTCATTACAATTTTCCATTGTTGCAACCTCTCGATACACCACAGCATCATCTGCAAAAAGCCTCAGTGAACTTCCGATGTTGGTTCCAGAAAAGTATAATGAAAATTGCAACAAATTGTTTTCATAACGAATGTGTTAGTAATTAACACTAGTACAGAAATAAAGTATCATATTATATTATGCTTAAGAGTATGCCATGTTATTCCCTCCCACAGACTAGGGTATGCATAATATTCCTTTGTTTGGCCAAACTAACAGCTGTTCGCTAAATTTCGTTTTATTGCGGTTCGAAAGAAAAGTACAGAAGTAAATAGGATAGCTATAAAAATAGATGTTTATTTATTCTTCATGCATAATGATTTGTGGGAATAAATGAACCTTTAAAATTTATCGATTACCGAAGCCTCAGTTTATTAATGTCTAGCTGGGAGTCGTACTTTTAATGCGGTTCCTTGCCTTTGATTAAAGATGCGAAACAGTGCGAACCTTTCATTCTGGATTCACGTCTTGATAGATGAGTGTGCTCGTATTAGTCAGTTCCCAGCTGTTGCTGCACATGTGTTCGAATCAGCGTTCAACTGTTGTCACTATATATCACGCCTGCTCCAAGATAGAGAAGCGTTCCATTCAATCCTAGTTATGGAATCGTAGTTTGAGGCCTCCAGTGTACGATAAGATAGGAAAACATTTTCCGACAGTAGTTTAAAACACACAGCAGGCAGAGGATGTAAATCGTGCTTGAAATAGTCTGACATACTTTCATTTATTACCTTGTTCTGTCAAGCAGCTCGTCCTCCACACACGCTGTGTGACCTACTGCCTTTTACAAGCTGCGACATGGTCGCGAATTGAACAATGACCCGAATGTAGAAAAAATTTTCTTTACTTCAATTCTATGGTCACAATTTTTTTGTCATCGGACTACGGGTTTCGGTATATAATTAGCATCCTCAGATCTGTTTTCTAAAAACATGTCCTAATATACCGGAGCCATAATGGAATCGTCAAATGCTAAACACAAAATTAGCGCCAACATCGTCAAATATATATAAATAACAGTGTATTCAAGAGTCATCTTATCAGCAGCACTGCTGTTCAAAACAAACACAGTTTTTATAAAACAGATCTGAAGATGGGCAGTATAGATCGAAACCGGTAGTCTGATGACAAAAAATTTGTGACCATAAACGTGAATTAAAGAATATTTAAGCTATCGCCTTGTTTATCGAGGAGGCACATGGTCCCATATTACACTTGATTTCTATCTCTGTTGTTCACAGGCACTGACTAGATTTTTGCTGTGTGCCCTAGCAGTGTAGGCTGCGAATTCGCCGCAAGGACGGGTTCGCGGAACTGTAGAGATTTCTTTCTGCAAGATATGAATCCAGATGTTTGGTTATTTCGTCGCCAACGGATTATAGACGACACCCGGCATTCTTAACACATAAAAATCATTACCAGAGAGGGAAGAAGCATTAACCGACAGAAAAATGCTAGGATTCATGTAATACGATATAAAGAGCGCCAGGCCTTTTATTCAGCACCAAATTCGATTCTGTCTATACCTGAATTATGAAAGTTACGCAATACGATGTTTTGTAAACACCATGACTGCCAGTGTGAGAAGGGGGTAGTATTTGTCGATACGTACCGTCAGATGGAGTCGCAATAAGACGGAACAGCTATATTTGCGTAAGTACAGGTCATAATTTAAAGGTATAACGAAAATGCCTCACAAAGTGGTGTGACGTAGTAGCTGTGGAATCAATCACATGTAGTAGTTTTACATCATTAAGTACAGCTGAAACCAGTTGTTATTCTGTTCATCTACTCACTGATCCACTCTCCTCTATAACGTAGGTAATCTCATTCGTTGTACTATATTTATCAACTGTACTGTTTTTTTTTTTCAATTGTCCATCGTTAACTATGTCAGAAGGGAAAGTATTTTGGGCTGTTTGGCAGTACATCAAAGAGTTGTTGGCAGCGGAATTTATGATGTGTACATGTAATCCGTGAATGTTTTAGACCACAAACACATCAGGGCTTAGGTAAAGCATTGCGCAAGAACATTAATCCTATCGTAGCAGTACAAGAAAGTGCAGAATTAAGATGAAATTATAGGTTTTTCCATTAGCAAAAACAGCAGTCACAAGTAGAAAGTAATTGCCAACCTTAAGACTTTGCGAAAATGTATATTTTGTGACATCCAATTGAGTTTTTATCGCGATACGATTATCCAGATTTAGGTTTCCCAGCATTTCCATCACCAACGTAGATTAGTACCAGCACAGATAAAGTGAAATTGCAGTTGAGCAAGTTAACAGGGCAATGAAATTGTAACGTAGCAAGTTATTACTGAGTAACATTCGCTGCAGTATAGCATGCAGCCGTGTGTCACGGTGGCTGCAGAATTGTGTCTTCGCTATGACTCACAGTGGAGCTGACACTACTAACCGTGAGAACGGTCTCCAGAACCATCTAGTAGGAACGTAAATTCATACCCCCTACGGAAATACTATTTCAAATTCTGAAGGTGGCAGGGGTAAAATTCAAGGAGCGAAAGGCTATTTACAATTTGTGCAGAAACCAGAAGGCAGTTATAAGAGTCGAGGGACATGAAAGTGAAGCAGTGGTTGGGAAGGTAGCGAGACAGGGTTGTAACCTCGCCCCGATGCTATTCAATCTGTATATTGAGCAAGCAGTAAAGGAAACGAAAGAAAAGTTCGGAGTAGGTATTAAAATCCACGGAGAAGAAATAAAAACTATGAGGTTCGCCGATGACATTGTAATTCTGTCAGAAACAGCAAAGGACTTGGAACAGCAGTTGAACGGAATGGATAGTGTCTTGAAAGGAGGGTATAAGATGAACATCAACAAAAGCAAAACAAGGATAAGGGAATGTAGTCGAATTAAGTCGGGTGATGCTGAGGGAATTAGATTAGGAAATGAGACACTTAAAGTAGTAAAGGAGTTTTGGTATTTGGGGAGCAAAATAACTGATGATGGTCGAAGTAGGAGAGGATATAAAATGTAGACTGGCAATGGCCAGGAAAGCGTTTCTGAAGAAGAGAAATTTGTTAACATCGAGTATTGATTTAAGTGTGAGGAAGTCGTTTCTGAAAGTATTTGTATGGAGTGTAGACATGTATGGAAGTGAAACATGGGCGATACATAGTTTAGACAAGAAGAGAATAGAAGCTTTCGAAATGTGGTGCTACAGAATAATGCAGAAAATTAGATGGGTAGATCACATAACCAATGAGGAGGTATTGCATAGAACTGGGGAGGAGTTTGTGGCACAAGTTGACTAGAAGAAGGGATCGCTTGGTAGGACATATTCTAAGGCATCAAGGGGTTACCAATTTAGTATTGGAGGGCGGCGTGGAGGGTAAAAATCGTAGAGGGAGACCAAGAGATGAGTACACTAAGCAGATTCAAAAGGATAAAAGGTGCAGTAAGTAGTGGGAGATGAAGAAGCTTGTACAGGATAGAGTAGCATGGAGAGTTGCATCAAACCAGTCTCAGGACTGAAGACTACAACAACAACAACGAATCTAAATAAACTATAGTAATTATCAACCGATTTTGCTCCAACTTGCTATACCATGTTTTGTTACTAAGCAAAGGATCCTGTAAAATTTTCAGACTTTTATTTCTTATAGTTCCGGAGATTGAGAAAGTTACTTAAATGTCCAAAAACGGACACTTATGTTTCAAAACTCAGTTAGGAACAATACCAGTTTGTCTTTTGTCATCATCTAAAGTCATACCAGAATTCTCAGTACATAAAATCACTGAACGGGAATTCAAAACTTTAATTACACTGCAATTTCGTAATGTAAAAATCATTCAAAATTATTATCTGCTTAGTATTTTGTTTCGTATATGCATGTGAATGAATGAGAGAGTGTCTGTGGGACATACTAAAAAAAGTAAAACTATTTTACTAAAACATTTACTGTGGGAACATAGTGTTGTAACCACGAAGCTGATGACGTATGTCGATGTGTGCTCGCTTTTGTAAGAGAGCAGCCAGAAGTCGGAAGTCGAATAAGTTTCAAAATTAATTTAAAGATTATTTTGTATTTCGGTCTATTTTATTAAATATCATATTATAAATTGGCACTTAATTGATTTCCTGATTAGTGACCGGCTCAGGCAAGTTTTGCCGCGAGAATGACCTAAAAGGATCATTCTGCTTGGTCATTTAAACCATTAGCCAATCAGATATAAAGTGTTCCCGCGTGCAGAAAGTTAGATAGGCACAGAGTGGGGTGGCATCGAGACAGTCACTAGCTAACCTTCGTACGTTTAACATCATGCTAAATGTCGCCGAGAAAGTAACATGTAAAATGAAGAACTGTTGAGTTCATTGCTATTAGGAAGTGTCGTGGCTCAGGCAGTTACGAACATTTTGCGGACAATTTGATTAATGAATTGAGGTATTATCAGCACGTCATATCTCGATCTTAGTGAAATTCCGCATGGAATATTAAGTATATTTTGTGGAATGCTTGGGTGAGCACTTCTAACGTTGAAGGTCACTCATACAACCGAAGTTTCAACTCGCGATAGTAGTGGGTCAGTGGCTGTCAGATCGAACATTAATCGGATCGGACAGATACATATTCTGGCTGTTTTTTTCGTGTGAAAACATTTTGTACAGTCTGTAATGTGGGCGTAGTAGAGCAGTTAAAATAGTAAATTCGGACTTGATAGCATACTTATGTGCTTCCTTAAGAATAAAAAGCAGTTTACTAAAATTTCCGAAACTGCATTTACCCACCAACTGAAATTTGTTAAAATGAACTTACAGCAACTGATCCGCAACTTGAGTTACGCGGCCTCTGTGTGGTAGGTATTAGGACGTGGTTTCATCAACACTGCTTTACACAGCCTAGTGAGCATCTGCTACTACTGAGTGAAGGGACGTTGTAAGGAAGCCGTAGTGAGGGAGGTGGAAAAGTCTAATGAGAGACTGTACGAACGAGCGACAACGACAGAACTACCCCGCCGCGCCGCATTTTACTACAGATTCTATCCACTGAGACCTACGGTGGAAGGTAACTTCCTGTAAGATGCAAATGAAAAGAAAACAAAGTCGCGCAGTGGATAAAGGATTGTCTAATTAAATTACCCTTAGTAGCCTAATTAAAGGGTATTGCACCTCACACGGATATTTAACAACGGGGTACATCAAACTATTAAAAGAAACTAAGGGTCCAACAATATCATTTATTGCAAAAAGATTAAAATGTTTTGTCCACTGAATAAGGAGTACAATCAACTTTCAAAGAAACAAGGAACTGAAAAGACGTACGATAGCGTTCGCACACGTGGTGACTACATGATAGAAGCAATGTAAACGTGTGTTCGTGAATATGACCAATGATTGCGGAATACGTTAATGAAATAAGGAAAAGTCCCAGAAAAGCATGAAAGAAAACCAATACTTTCGTCTAAGTGCATAGTCGGTGCAGCTAGTTGTCTGTGAAAATTAGATCAGTAAAATGCAACTTCGGTTCAAGATAAATGACTTCGCACTCGCTTCGTCTTTGTGAATGTAACTACAGCTCATGCTTACCACTCTAATGATGTACGGGAGCAGAAGGCAGCTGCAGTAATGGATGAGAATTCTAAACTTCAGCCCCTTCATCTGAGCTCTACTCAGACTCGAAGACGTCTCGCTCTGCAGCTCTAAGGCGAAGACCATTGTTTGTGACGTTCTAAGAGGAAAAGTTTTCTCAAACTACAAAACTTAGCAGGTTCTGTCAGCACCGGAATCTCATCAGCAAATTGCAATAAAGTAATGAGATAGCACTATGAACATATACAGACGACGGCGGTAGGACGTACGTAGGGCATAAAAGGGCTATTCATTGGCGGAGCTGTTATTTGTTCTCAAGTGATTCATGGTCGCACGACGTGAATTAAGACTTTGAACGCGGAATGGTAGTTGGAGCTAGACGCATGGGACATTTCATTTCCGAAATCTTTAGGGAATTTAGTATTCAGAGATCCACAGGAGTGAGCCGAGAATACCAAATTCCAGGCACTACCTCTCACCACGGACACTGCAGTGGCCGACGGCCTTAACAACTGAGAGTGTTTGCATAGAGTTGCCAGTGCTAACAGACAAGCAACAGTAATGAAATAACTACAGAAATCAATGTGGGCTTTACGATCAACGCATCTGTTAAGACAGTGTGGCGAAATTTGGCATTAATGGATTATGGCGACAGACGTCTGAAGCACCTGTCCTGGGCTCGTGACAATACCGGATGGAGTGAAGACGACTAGAAAACTGTAGCCTGGTCAGATGAATCCCGATTTCAGTTGGTAAGAGCTGTTGGCAGGGTCCGAGTGTGGCGCAGACCCCACGAAACCATGGACCCAAGTTGTGAACAAGGCACAGTGCAAGCTGATGGTGACTCCACAATGGTGTGGGCTGTGTTTACATGGAATGGACACTGGATCCTCAGGTCCTACTAAGTTGATGGTTCTCTGTAAATGGTTATGTTCGGCTATTCGGAGACCATTTGCAGCCATCCATGGACTTTGTGTTCCCAGACATGTCACTGGGCCACAATTGTTCACGATTGGTTTGAAGAACATTCTGGACAGTTAGAGTGAATGATATGGCCACCCAGATCACCCGATATGAACCGTATCGAACATTTATGGGACATAATCGAGAGGTCAGTTTGTGTACAAAATCTTGCACTGGCAACACTTTCACAACTATAGAGGGCTATAGAGCAACATGGCTTAATATTTCTGCAGGGGACTTTCAGAGAGTTGTTGAGTTCATACCATTTCGAGTTGGTGCTCTGCACTGGGCAAATGGAGATCTGGCAAGATATTAGGACATATCCCATGACTTTTGTCATTTCTCTACTGGATCAGGGTATAAGGCAGAATAATTACTACGAGCCAATAGGGGATCTTGTTTCGAAGTCTTGAACAAAAATTCCAGTTGGCCTCCTTTGAACCCAACGGCTGGGTCCCGTTCTAGGTATGTTGTGTTACCCCTGTTTTAAGATTTTACCTTTACAAAACCAAATTCTTTTTACTTCACGTACAATGAAACACTGTAACACGCTGAGCCACTATCATTAGTTGCTCTTGCCACATTCGGTCAGCAGAGCGCTCTTCCCTGCACTTACCTGACTGAGATTTCGCCTTTCAACAGTAACGTTTTTACGACCTGTGCGGCTACCCTAGTGATTCTCGCCTTTTGTTAGCCAGCTAAAAGCCCCAGAAATTTCTTTCAGGTAGCTGTCTACAGTATTGATACACTTGGAGAAATGCTTGATACATACTGTGCTGTCTTACAATATATTTATTCATTACCTGTCTCGATCATGTATCATCTTCTTCTTTTCTTTAACCATCTTCCTCAACTTTTTGCTGGATGTATTCCAATCTCTGTCTTCCCCTACAGATTTTGCCCTCTACAGCTCCCTCTAGTGCCATGGAAGTAATTCCCTCATGACTTAACAGATGTCCTATCATCCTGTCTCTTCTCCTTATCAGTGTTTTCTACATATACCTTTCCTCTCCGATTCTGCGTAGAACCTACTCATTCCTTACTTCATCAGTCCAGCTAATTCTCTCAAATCTCAAATGCTTCGATTCTCTTCTGTGGCGATTTTCCCAAAGTCCATGTTTCAGTACCATACAATGCTCTACTCCAGACGTACATTCTCAGAAATTTCTTTCTCAAATTAAGGCCGATATTTGATATTAGTAGACTTCTGTTGGCCAGGAATGCCTTTTTTCGCCATAGCTAGTCTGGTTTAGATGTCCTTCTTGCTCTGTCCGTCATTGGGTATTTTACTGCCTCGGTAGCAGAATTCCTCAACTTCATCTACTTCGTGACCATCAATCCTGATGTTGTTTCTCGCTGTTCTCATTTCTACTACTTCTCATTACCTTCGTCATTCTTAGGTTTACTCTCAGTCCATAATGTGTACTCATTAGACTGTTCATTCCGCTCAGCAGATCATGTAATTCTTCTTCACTTTCACGCAGGATAGCAATGTCATCAGCGAATCGTATCATTGATATCCTTTCACCTTGAATTTTAATTCCACTCCTGAACCTTTGTTTTATTTCCATCATTGCTTCCTCAATGTACATAATGAACAATAGGGGCGAGAGGCTATATACTTATCTTACAGCCTTTTTAATAAGAACAATTCCTTCTTGGATATCCACTCTTATTACTCCTTCTTGACTGTTGTACATATAGTATATGACGCGTCTCTCCCTATAGCTACCCTTACTGTTTTCAGAATTTCGAACATCTTGCACGATTTTACGTTGTCGAACGCTTTTTCCAGGTCGACAAATTCTGTGAACGTGTCTTAATTTTTTTTAGTCTTGCTTCCATTACTAACCGCAACTTCAGAATTGCCTCTCTCGTCCTTTTACTTTTCCTAAAGCCAAACTGATCGTCATCTAGCGCATCCTCAATTTTCTTTCCCATTCCTCTGCATATTATTCTTTTAAGCAACTTGGATGCAGGAGTTGTTAAGTTGATTGTGCGATAATTCTCGCACGTGTCAGCTCTTGCCCTCTTCAGTATGGTATGGACGAAGCTTTTCCGAAAGTCAGATGATATGCCGCCAGACTCATACATTCTGCACACCAACGTGAATAGTTTTTTTGCCGCTTCCCCCAATGATTTTAGAAATTCTTGTGGAATGTCATCTATCCCTTCTTCCTTATTTGACCGTAAGTCCTCCAAAGCTCTTTTAAATACCGATTCTAATACTGTATCCCCAATCTCTTCTAAATCGACTCCTGTTTCTTCTTCTATCACATCAGACAAATCTTCCCCCTCATAGAGGTTTTCAATGTATTCTTTCCACCTATCCGCTCTCTCCCCTGCATTTAACAGTGGAATTCCCGTTGCACTCTTAATGTTACTCCCCTTGCTTTTAATGTCGCCGAGGGTTGTTTTGACTTTCCTGTATGCTGAGCCTGCCCTTCCGACAATAATTTCTTTTTCTATGTCGTCACATTTTTCATGGAGCCATGTCGTCTTAGCTTCTCTGCACTTCCTATTTATTTCATTCCTCAGCGACTATATTTCTGTATACCTGAGTTTCCCGGAAAATTTTTGTACTTCCTTTTTTCATCAGCTGAAGTATTTCTTGTGTTACCCATGGTTTCGTCGCACTTACCTCCTTTGTACCTATGTTTTCCTTCCCAAATTTTACAGACGTCCATTCTTCTTCAACTGTACTGCCTACTGAGCTATTCCCTATTGCTGTATCTATAGCCTTAGGGAAATTAAACGTATCTCGTCATTCCTTAGTACTTCCGTATCCCACTTCTTTGGGTATTGATTCTTCCTGACTAATGTCTTAAACTTTAGCCTAATCTTCATCACTACTAAATTGTGACCTGCGTCTATATCTGGTTCTGGGTATGCCTTACAGTACAGTATTTGATTTTGGAATCTCTTTCTGATCATGAGGTCATCTATTCCAAGTATGCCTCCTTCTCCTGTGATTCTTGGACAGGGTTTTCGCTATTACTAGCTGAAATCTGTAACAGAAATCAATTAGTCTTTTTCCTCTCTCTCCTTCCTTGTCCCAAGCCCACATTATCCTGTAACCTTTTCTTCTGCTCCTTCCCTTGCAACTGCATTCCAGTCCCCTATGACTATTAGATTTTCATCCCCCTTTAAGTACTGTATTACCCTTTCAATATCCTCATACCTTTTCTCTATCTATTCATCTTCAGCTTACGACGTCGGCGTATATACCTGAACTATCGTTGTCGGTGTTGGTTTGCTGTCGATTCTGATAAGAACAACCCTGTCACTGAACCGTTCACAGAAACACACTCTCTGCCCTACCTTCCTATTCGTAGCGAACCCTACTCCTGTTACACCATTTTCTGCTGCTGTTGATATTACTCTATACTCATCTGTCCCGAAATCCTTGTCTTCTTTCCACTTACTTCACTGACCCCTACTGTATCTAGCTTGGGCCTTTGCATTTCCCTATCCAGATTTTCTAGTTTTCCTACCACGTCCAAGCTTCTGGGAATCCACTCCCCGGCTCGTAGAACCTTATCCTTCCGTTGATTATTCAATCTTTTTCTCATGGTACCTCCCCCTTGGCAGTCCCCTCCCGGAGATCCGAATGGGGGACTATTCGGGAATCTTTCCAATGGAGAATTAATCATGACGGTTCTTCAGTTACAGGCCACATGTCCTGTGGGTACACGTTACGTGTCTTTAATGCAGTGCCTTCTTCAGCCTCATGCCGTTGATCATTGCTGATTCTTCCGCCTTAAGGGCCAATTTCCCACCCCTAGGACAAGAGAGTGCCCTGAATATCTGGCTGCTCCTCCGCCCTCTTTGACAAGGCCGTTGGCAGAAAGTGGATGATTTCTTATGCCGGAAGCCTTCGGCTGACAATGTTGATTATTAAGCAAAATTTAAGTAACGGCGGGATTCGAACCCGGAACGGAAGATGTTTTCATTATGAATCAAACACGCTACCCCTGTACCAAGGGTACCACCTGCGCCAGTTCTTGTGCTACCTTCATATGGCATAAATGCTATTTAACCAGGAAAGTATATGCCACTGTTGACGTGAAAACGTATGAAAATTGATACTTAATGCTGTAATACAGGCTTAACCAAGCAAACACCACGCTGAAAACATGAAAAGATGTAAGAGAAGTAAGTGTACAGCACCGTTCCTCAGGCCTGTGAAGATGGTCCATGATCGAAAACGGTAGTGAATAAATATACTGTAAGAGAGCACAGTCTGTACCGAGCATCTTCCCAAGTAAAACCCCCCGGCTGAAGCACATTCACCATGCCAAAGGAAAAGATACAACTAATTAGAATTGCAATAATTGACAACTGTTATTATTGCTTGTAGTTTTCATGCAGGGTTAGTGATTTGATTCGATTTACTGGTCGGATCTACATATTGGATTACTAAAGAGGTTACAAGACAATTTTGAGAGAAACTGCCAAGTAACAATATTCCGATTTGGTTTTTTGTTTGGGGGAAGAGACCAAACAGCGAGGTCATCGGTATCATCGGATTAGGGAAGGACGGGGAAGTGCGTCGGCCATGCCCTTTCAAAGGAACCATCCCGGCATTTGCCTGGGGCGATTTAGGGAAATCACGGAAAACCTAAATCAGGATGGCCGGACGCAGGATTGAACAGTCGTCCTCCCGAATGCGAGTCCACTGTGCTAACCACTGCGCAACCTCGCTCAGTAACAATATTCCGAGAAGACCATGCTGATTTTATGCCTCATACAAGTAAAATCTCAAATTTTTGCCGTCTGTAGCGGTTCGCCCTCGAATTTTCCTTCTTTCAAGTTTGTATCAGTTTGAAGATTTACTTGTTGTCCTTCCCATATATTGCACTATAACTTACAAAATCCCGTGCGGTACAGATATGAAGATAACATGAACGTTTACTGTTCACTGCTAGCCCTTACTTACCGCCGGCCAGCAGGCCGCGGTGGTCTCGCGGTTCTAGGCGTGCAGTCCGGAACCGCGCGACTGCTACTGTCGCAGTTTCGAATCCTGCCTCGGGCATGGATGTGTGTGATGTCCTTAGGTTAGTTAGGTTTAAGTAGTTCTAAGTTCTAGGGACTGATGACCACGGATGTTAAGTCCCATAGTGCTCAGAGCCATTTGGACCTTACTTACCAATAAGACTACGGCTACGCCAAGGAGCAAGAGATGCAATGTACTTCCTGCTGCTTGTCGATGCTGCTGTCTGCTTAGTCTTCTCGGTTTACCACGCACTGGTAGTAGTTCGTGAAGGCAGACATGGATCGTCGTTCTCAAATGAAGCCAAAAGGAAATAAATAGCCTGGCAGCGACGTTCTTGCACCTTTGTCAAAGTATTCACTTAGTTACTTGCTGTCACGTGGAAATGGAAGTTCTGTCAGGTAAAACTGTTTAGAAATGTTATCACTATAGACGAAGTATTAGTCTTTAGAGATTCAGGAACTGTACTGATATTTAAGACAATTCTCACTTAACGTACCGCCTCAGTTGCATTTTTTTAATTAAAATACGCGCTTCGAGCAGTCAGCATCATATACAGATCTAAGTAAACGCGTCAGAAACTCGTCTTGTCTACTTATAACCACTTACTAGAGTACTGACATGAATACACTGATGTGTGGTTCTGAGTAGACAAGACAGGTTGTTGACACAGCTGAGTGATTGAAACATGTAATCTAACAAAACAAATATGCAGCTGAGACGAAATTGGAAATGTTATTTTCAGCAAGAGGGTCTTCCACTTACACATGTGTATTGAGTGTATTGGACCGGCCAGCCGGAGTGGCCGAGCTGTTCTAGGCGCTACAGTCTGGAACCGCGCGACCGCTACGGTCGCAGGTTCGAATTCTGCCTCGGGCATGTATGTGTGAGATGTCCTTAGGTTAGTTAGTAGTTCTAAGTTTTAGGGGATTGATGACCTCAGCAGTTAAGTCCCCTAGTGCTCAAAGCCCTTTGAACCATTTTTTTTTTTTTGTATTGGACCGGGGACCTAGAAACGACGGAGAGGCTTCGTCCTGCCCTAGCCCTCAGTGGTTCACAACCCCACAACAGACCACAGCAGTCGATCTACCCCCTCCAAAAATGGTTGAAATGGCTCTGAGCACTATGGGGCTTAACTTCTGAGGTCATCAGTCCCCTAGAACGTAGAACTACTTAAATCTAACTAAGGACATCACACACATCCATGCCCGAGGCAGGATTCGAACCTGCGACCGTAGCGGTCGCACGGTTCCAGACTGAAGCGCCTAGAACCGCTCGGCCACGTCGGCTGGCGGCGCCAGGAGAGTGAAGAGTTATATTGTGGAACACTTTGCTACGTCTGCTGGGCGAGTGTTTAAGATTCCGATCATGGTTATAACAGATTATCACATTTTCATACAGGAAAAGCATGTCCTGGAAACAATCGTCTCCACTAGGTTTTGGACACGATTTCAGCGTGCAGAAATCACTGTCAACTCAAAAAATCCCAAAGAAGCTGTATAAATCTTCGTCCACGCACCAGGTAGAACGAGCAAAGCTGCCATTCTCCAGCAGATGCTACGGAAGGCGCCAACCCGTACTTGAAAAGTGCGACATGAAAGAAAGCCCTGGATAAAGATTGGGAGCCTACCGCGGAGGCCCCACTCATGAAAGATAGCAGGGTTGTGGTGGCGCCATCTGGTATCATAGGCTTTATGTATACGCCGGGCAAAATCCATTCAGGGTGCAGATTCCAGGCAGACTAAACTACTTGTGGTAGAACGGCCTTGGCGAAATCCACTCTCGGTCGAAGCCAAAGGGTTTCAGGATTGACGGATCCAGTACAGCCGTTGACTCACACTACGTTCATGTAACTTGCAAAGAGCTTTGGTTAAAATTATTGGACGAAAACTGTTCACCTGAAGAGGCGGTTTGCCCGATAAAAAAAAACTGGAATAACGACGATTTCTCTCCACTTGGAAGGGAATTCTAGCTCGCTCCAGAGATAAACATTGGTTTGGCACACAGCCGTGTCGAAGAGCCGTGTCTGGGCAGAGAGCAAGGGTATATGCCATTTTCCAATAGCTAAATGGGTCGTTAGAAATTAAAGTAATTGATGAGAATATGAAATATGGCGGAAGGTGGACAGATTCTGTGGCCTGGGCGAAATTTCGAGCAAAATGCTGAGTGACAGAATCTGGGCTATTGCGGAGAACATTATTCAAGGAATTTGCCGGGACACATGTAGGAGGATGGCGGCCAAAGATGCCCATACCTGTGGAGAGGGAGTAGGCGGCTCTATGGCAACGACATGTCACTCCCAGGAAAATTTGTCTCTTGCGTTTAATTAGAAAATGGGCCTGGGCACGAAGCCATTTAAAGAGCAAGAGGTTGTCGA
Organism: Schistocerca gregaria; assembly: GCF_023897955.1. NCBI lineage: Eukaryota > Metazoa > Arthropoda > Insecta > Orthoptera > Acrididae > Schistocerca > Schistocerca gregaria. Next base: position 446,106,179 of record NC_064925.1, on the reverse strand, counting down.
GAGATGGTTGCCATTTGTTGCGTTGGAGGGTATGACGGCAGTCTTTGACATCCGCAGCAATGTCAGTCTCACACTGGTGGGAATCTGAGGAAGGAATTGCTGAAGCAGCTACCGAAAGGATGGCATCGATCAAACTTTGTATGGACTCATCAATACCCTTGTATGGTGGAGCAGTTGGGATGGCAACCAAGGAAAAGGGGTCCAATCTCTGTTAGTAAAGGCCCACCTGTAAAGGCGGTTAGACGAATGATGCTGAAGGAAGAGTAAGACAATCGGAAAATGTCAAACAGGCCATCGTGAACTCCTTGTTGAGGGGAGAGGACGAATCCTGTGCTACAGATTGGAAGACAAGTGCCTGACAAAGAGATGTGGGGCACAATGAAGTGCGTGATAGCTCCAGAATTGAAGAGGTAGAGATCAAGCCCTGCCACCAGGTGCTCACTAGCGTGCCCTAGTCAGTGGTCGCAGTACCAGCCCACACAAGGCTATGGGCGTTAAATTCCCCAAGAAGAGGGGAAGGGAGGGGGTAGTTGTCGACGGAGAGGAAGTAGAGCAGGAAGAGGATGATCTGGGGGCAGGCAGAGATTGAATATTGTTCTCTCAGAGTTTAAATGGATCAGATTGGCTGCCTTTACCAGTGCAGTTTGAAGAGGAACCCAGGAACTAACAATGTCCTTTTAGACCATCGTACAGATACCACCGGTTCTACCAGAAGACGTGGAAATCACGAAGATTTGGCGAATGAGTATCCACTAAATGAAATTCTTGCAGTACAAGCTACAGAACAGAGAGAAGAAGACCGACTGCAATTCTGAAAAAGGACGAGCGCATCCGACTCGAAGTAAAAGGCGTCTTGCCTTGCAGACGCCGAAGAGCGAGGCTCCTAGGGGGAGTCCCATCCCCTCTTCTCTGCCCAAAGAGAAGAGCGGCAACGCGTGCCGCCAGGGAGGAGGAATGGGAAGGGGGACTGGCTGGAGGTAAGGAGGAAGCAGGAGGAAGAAAGGACGCATCAGTAGCAAAGGCAGACGACAGAGATAGTCAGTGGAGACGTTCCAATTTCTGTTCAGTCTCAGAGTAGGATAGATCGGTCAGATTTGTGAATTTCTGAACCTTTCCTTTTTATATACTGGGCAATCTCGGGAGAAAGGAGAATGTGGGCCAAAACAGTTTATGCATTTGGGTGACACTGGAAACAGCACGTGGGAGGTGGGATATAGGGCTTCACTTCGCCGTGGTAAATCATAACATTGAATTTGTTTGAAGGATATCCCACTCAAACATCGGGAGAAAAGGGACAATAGCAACTGATTGAAGGAGGAGGTCCCTGTTGAAAATAATATTCTGTATCATATTTAAGAACTGGTGAGATGTAATCCTCGCCTGGATGTCTCCTAAGCGCTTACAAGCCAAAAGGGAAGCTGACTGAGTGGAAGAAGAGGTTTTGATCAATAGGGAGCCAGATCGCATCTTTCTAAATGAGTCAACTGCGCCAAACTTACCTTCAAAGTGTTCTACAAAAGAAGTGTGATTTGGTATGGGTGAAAGTCTCCTCATCCATCTCGGAACAAACCAAGTGACAGGGAAAGAGTTTCGCCCCAAACAGGTGGGCTCGGCGCTCCTCCCAGCTGTGGTCGGGGAGGGGAGAGGTGAGGAAGCGAAAATAGGTGCAGTTAGCATGAGAGAGCCGTTCCTATCTGAAAAGATGGCCACAGAAGAGCAGCCAGAAGGGCGGCGCTTAGCATGATTCATGTGCACAGCATCCGCCCTGGTATCTCTGATTGAGAGCTCACCCCAAGGGCGCCACCCAGCCGCGGCAAAGCCTGCCTGGCACGGCGCTCGTTGCCGAGAGTTCCAGTGCCCCAAAAAGATGAGCATCCACTCCCAGGCATCCTACATAGCTGCCTCACGACACGGATTGCTACTGTGCTGGTGATCTAGGGGGGAGGGGGGAGGCGTGGAGGTTTCAGAGGGGGAAGAAGGAGGGAGGGGAGAAGAACCCATTTTGAAGAAGCTAGGGAGGAAACTCTTCCCAAAAAGGGTCACACTACGGAAACGATTTTGAAAAGGAAGTCAAACTCCAAGGGGAAACAGAGAAAACTGAAAAAAGTGTGAGTGGAAATGCGAGAGAAGTCCGTAACGGAATTGCGGAGCCGAGGGAACAGCTGGATTGTCGTAAAGAGAAACACAGAGAGGCTGCAATAGCACCGACCCAATGCGTCCCACACATGTACCCAGAAAAGAGCTTTGGGCCCCGTGGGGGGAAGGGGAGAGGGTTGCAGATGTTCCTTGCTCTGCCAACTTTATTACGGCACCTCGGTTTTGTTGTGGGTGGTGGTTTGAATCCTGGTGTAGGTAATGGTCTGGTGATTGGGTTTTCGGCGAAATGTTTGATATAAGCTATCATTTCCTTTCTTGGAGACTAGCATGGCAAGAAAATTTAATCTTCCGCCTGCCTCTTCCTCTATGGTAAACAGTCTTCGGATTAATCCTGCTAAGATGCTTAAGAAAACGACCTAGTTCCCATCTACCAAGCTTCCATAAGACTAAGATATCATCCATGTGCTGAATCCAAATATTCGCTTTCTTGTTGGCAGTTTCCTATGCCGAATTTTTCCATACATAAATTGCCTATAACTGGCCTTAAATGGCTCCTCACAGCCGCACCATGCATCTGTTGATTTGAAATACGGTGTTTTGAGGCAATGTACACAACCGCATGTGAAATCGAAGGTTTTCCTGCCTTTCATTAAGGATGTTCCTCATCTCAGAGAATAATCTTCAAGGAAAAACAAAGGAAACATCACGGTATTCTACAAGCCCATCCGGAAGATACAAGTTCACCTAAAATTGGCCAAGGATGCTCGCAAATCGCTGGAAAAAGCACAGACTTATAGAATACCATGTAGCTGTGGGGAGTTGTAGATGGGTATTAGAAAAAGAACGTTCAAAAAACTACTAGAAAGCAAAACGGCAATTTCAGAAGAGGGGAGACTAACAGATCATCTGCTGTGGAACACGATTTGCAGCTAGGAGACCACCACATTCATTTTGACAGGACTCAAGTACTGGCAGCCGCCGGCGGATGCCATGAAAGGCTATATTGGTTGTGTCTGTTATTATGGCAACCTCTAGTGTTCTTAAGCCTGGTACACAATGATTTATCAACAAAACTCGTTGGTGTTTCCCCAAGCAAAACTACATACTTGATAGAAAGCTTTCCTTCCGAAACTATCCCGGGGTAATGCTTAGATATCTCTCACAGAATCAATTACTGCCGTGCCATGTTGAATCATAAATCGTCCTCAGGTTTGTACATACATTTTCTTCAAGAGTTAAGTTTGGCAGCTTCCATCTGCTTGTGACCGCTGATTTCAGTACTGAAGAGAATAGGAAATCATTCTTCAATGTGGTCTTTCGTATAATGCTACGATAGTAATAATATTTAGGGAGAAGCTTTGCGCAAACACTCAAGTATTCGTCGATGTAAAGTATGCACGAATTATGTGTGCAAATTCCAAACTCTATTGTAAACAACTTTGGATTGTACAACCAAACCGCACAAAATACTTTCATTTTCTCATACAATTAACGATTAACAAAAATTTACTGTTTAAATATGACAATATTGTTTTAAATACAAGGAATGAAAATGCTTCCGTGTACCTTGGTGAGCAAGTGGGAAAAATAATAACTTTTTGTGCAGATGTATTTAATGATTTGAAAATATAATAAGCAATCAACCCTGAAGCTAGTAAGTTACATCATCCGAGACCCATGCTAATGTAAATGTGGTTGGACATAGGAACATACTTCAGTCATATCTAAGATCCCAGCTGACAAACTGTACTGACGCGCATTAAGTCAGATACTGAGTTCCCTTTTCATTATATCGGGATACAACGTAGCCGCGTCTAGATTCCTGCACAGCCGAGTAAGCGAACGAAAAATGCATGATGGGAACAGCCTATTTGGACAGGCTGCCCGCAACAGTTCTTAGCCGAGCCTACATCTCACGTCCAAAGAAGTTTCTAGAGTGCGTTAGACTCCTGCCGTATAAGCGACGTGACCGCAGTAACTACGTGGACTCCCAATCGTAAACAACAGATGTGCATTCTACCATTCAGTTATGAGCAGTCAGAGTTAAGTAATGGGCATGCTGCAATAGTGTATCACCGCTGTTGCGTCACAAACCGTCCGCCTGCTTAGCTGGGTAGTAACGTGCTTGCCTCCCATGCAAATGGACCCGGGTTCGATTCCCGGACGGATTGGAGATTATCTCCGCTCGTGGACTGGATGTTCTGTTGTCCTTATCATCATTTCATCATCACCGGTGTGCATGTCGCCCAATGTCGCGTCGAATTAAATAAGACTTGCGCTTGGCGGCCGAACTTCTCCTAATAGGGGCCTCCTGGCCAACGGTGCCATACGCTCATTTCCATTTTTTTTTTTTTTTGCGTCACAAACCGCAGTAGAACAACGAACCGAACAGCACTAACTCAAGTGTTCAAGACAATACTACAAAATGCTTTGAAGAAGAGTAAAGCGCATGTAAAGATTGTCCCGCACACCTTGGCTTCCGTACAAAAATTACGCGTGCCGGAAATTGACTGAAACGATAACCATCGAAAGTTCATTCCTGGAAAAAATCATCATGGGTGACAACACCACAAACAACAAAGTGCGGAATGATTCTCTGACGGTTCACCAATGTGACGCACGAGTTGAACAGAACCACAAACAAGGACTTTTCTGAACATTCTGCATGTTGTACTCAACTGGGAAGACTGAAATAAAACATCTGAACTACTAAAATCACCATCTTACCGTTTATCTACTTTTTGTTAATCCAGTCTCGATAGTTTGTGGATCGACGAGGAAAAGGTAATGGCAAACTCTAGGTATTGTTAGATTTCAAAGATGTTACACGTGTCTTTATGCATCAACAAATAAAATGATAAGATAGTGATAACACTATGCCACTGCCCACCGCGACGTTGGATCACGCAGAACCTATGAACGAGTATCTCAAAAACGGCGATGCTGGTCGAATTTTCAGGTGATAATGTCGTGAGCATCTACGGAAAGAGGAAAAAAAAATAATAACACTAGGCTCGAAATGGTTGTCTGTCCACGACTCTTCACTGAATGTGGATTTCTGAGGCTTGTCGGCTCTGAAAAGTAGAATATTTGGTGATCTGGGGCATCTCTACCGAAACAGTACAATTCTGGTGCACGAACAAGTGTTTCGGAGCACACTGGTCATCGTACGTTGTTGAACATAGAGCTTCGCCGCCGACCACCCGTATGTGTTTATGAGGCAATCAAGCGACGAGGTCCAATTCGATTGCAGTGGGCATGGGACTATTAGGATTTGCCCGTCGATCAGCTGAAATGTCGGCTCTTCGGGTGAATCACATTTTTGCTACGCTAGGTCGATAGTCGTCTCCACAAACGCCGTCATCGAGGTGAACGGCAGCTCGAAATGTGCAGCGCGCCACGGACACAGGCTGGTGGGAACAGTATTAATCTGTTGGAGACATTCTCCTGCGCTTGCCTGGAACCTGTTGTAGTAGTCTGACAGCTACGAACCACCAGCACCCCTTTATGCTTGAAGTCTTCCTCGACGGCGATGTCGTCTTTCAGTAGTATAATTATCCGTGTCTCGGAGTCAGAACCGTGCTACAGTGGTTTGAGCAGCAGCATAGTGAAGTCATGCAGATTTCTCGGCGACCAAATTCGCCTGATGTAATTCCTATGGAACCCATCTACATCCACATCTACGTGGTTACTCTGCAATTCACACTTAAGTGCCTGGCAGAGGATTCATCGAACCATTTTCATAGTGCTTCTTTACCATTCCACTCTCGAATGGAGCGTGGGAAAAAGGAACACCTAATTCTTTCCGTTCGAGCTCTGATTTCTCTTATTTTATTATGATGATCATTTCTCCTTACGTAGGAGGGTGTCAAAAAAATATTTTCTCATTCGAAACAGGAAGTTGGTGATTGAAATTTCGTAAATAGATCTCGCCGCAAAGAAAACAGCCTTTGTTTCAGTGACTGTCACCCCAACTCGCTTATCATATCAGTGACACTCTCACCCCTATTGCGCGATAACACGAAACGAGTTGCCCTTCTTTGCACTTTTTCAATGTTTTCCGTCAGTCCTACCTGATAAGGATCCCACACCGCGCAGTACTATTCCAGCAGAGGACGGGCACGTGTAATGTAGGCTGTCTATTTAGTGGGTTTGTCGCGTCTTGTAAGTGTCCTGCCAACAAAGAGCAGTCCCCCCGATATTTCCAATTTAAGTTCCTCGTAATTGTAATTCCTAGGTATTTAGTCGAATTGACAGCCCTTAGATTTGTGCGATTTATCATATACTCAACATTTATTGGATTTCTTTTAGTACCCATGTGGGTGACCTCGCACTTTTCTTTGTTTAGTGCCAGTTTCCACTTCTCGCACGATACAGAAACTCTCTCTGGACCATTTTGTTATTGGATTTGATCGTCTGGTGATTTTTCTAGACGGCAAATTAGAGTGTCATCTGCAAACAATCTTAGGGGGCTGCTCGGATTATCACCTAGATCATTTATGTAAATCAGGAGCAGCAGAGGGCCTATGACATTACCTTGCAGAACGCCAGATATCACTTCTGTTCTACTCGATGATTTACCGTCTATCACTACGAACTGTGACGTCTCTTAGAGGAAATCACGAATTCAGTCACACAAATGAGACGATGCTCCATATGCACGCAATTTGAGTAATAGTCGCTTCTGAGGAACGGTATCAAAAGCCATTCGGAAATCCAGGAACACGGAATCGATCCGAGATCACTTGTCGACAGCAGTCATTACTTCATTGGAATAAAGAGCAAGCTGTGTTGCACAAGAACGATGTTTTTTGAATCCGTGTTGAATATGTATCAATAAGCCATTTTCTTCAAGGTGATTCATAATGTTCGAGTACAGTATATGCTACAAAATCCTACTGCAAATTGAGGTCAGTGATATGAGTCTGTAATTCAATGGGTTACTCCTCTTTCCTTTCTTGAATATTGGTGTGACCTCTGCTACTGTCCAGTCTTTAGGAACAGACCTTTCGTCAAGTGAGCAGGGGCTGTATATGATTGCTAAGAAAGGCGCTATTGTGTCTGCATACTGTGAAAGGAACCTGATTGATATACTATCTGGACCGGAAGACTTGCCTTTCTTAAGTGATTTGAGTTGTTGCGCAACTCCTACGATATCTGCTTTTATGTCACTCATGCTAACAGCTGTTCTGGTTTCGAATTCTGGAATATTTACTTCGTCTTCTTTCGTGAAAGAATCACGGAAAATTGTATTTAGTAACGCCGCTTCAGTGGCACCATCAGCGGTAACATCTGGGTCGCTGTCAGGTGCAATCAACGTGTTCGCAAATCAGAGGCCCGTGAATTACATGACCTGTGCTTAGGCATCTAATGCCACATACTTCCACAAACCTACAAACAAGCTGTCTGATCACTGATGTGCAGAATCAGTGAATTATTTTGTTTGAAAGATGGACAAACAAGCTATTAAGCAGGTGCTCATATTGTTTTGGCTCTTGAGTGTACAATCAACGTAGGTCTCTCATTCGTGATGTATTTTTTCTTATCATATAGCGTGAGGAAGCAAGTGCACTAAAAACTGAGACTGAAACAAGAGTATACACCTGGAAGAAACAAGAGGATATAAAAAACGACGTCTGTAATGAATCTGTTTTGTTTGTTCGTGCGAACAGCAAGTACAATGCATACTTATTGTGCAAAAACTTTTTCCAGTTGGGAGCGACCCATTTAAAGAAACACTGTTGTAAAGAAGCCCACATTGAAACAGTTCTCTCAAGAATACTGGCAGCGACAAGAGTCGTATTGCATTGCAGAAAATTGTGTTGCATTGTTTGCTAAAGGTAAGAGATGTTTTAGCGCTGTTTCTGTTGAAGATAATCGAAACTGCGGAATGCCACCTATTATCCAACAAAATTGTTAGTAATGTATGAGTTGGGACAGTTGATTTGTAGACTGATTCGAAGTCAGGACCACTCTTCGGAGCTTACAGCACATTACACCAAGATTTGTCTCTTCTGAATAATATTTTGTTTAAAACTACATTTTCTGACGGTGAGAAGACTGAGTGAATATTATGAAAGAAGTAGGAGAGAGGATGAGTGACTGAAATATTTAACCGTTTTTTCTCATAATTTGTTTAAGTCATAGACGAGGGCGCCAAATTACTAAAAGCTTTGGAAAACCATGAACGGTGTCGTTGTGTTCCTCATTGTCTTAACATGGCGCTCAGTCACACTTCCAATGAAGATAACTTTTTGTTGATGGTGCTCCCAATATCGCAGCAACAATCAATAATGAAAAACGTGTTTACGACACATGAAGAAAAGTGGACTTTGCTTATTTTGTATTCATCTCTAAAACAAGAAACGAAATAGGGGGCTCAGTAGTTAATACACTGGACTGACAATTGGGGGAACGATTCAAGTTTGCGTCCGACCATCCTAATTAAGGTTTTCCCTGATTTCCCTGAACTGCTCCAGGCAAACGCCGGGCTGGTTCCTGTGAAAGGGAACGGTCCAGTTTCCTTTCACACCTCTGAAATAATCCGCGATTGTGCTCCGGCTTTAATGAACTCGATGCCGAGCGGCCATTAAATCCTGATCTTTGTTCCTTCCAAAATATGAGGTCAGTACATGCTGGAACAGATTGTATACTATGCAAGAGCACTTAAATACTCAGTGCAACGACGTTGCTGCTTTACTCACGAGAAATATTCTTCTTACAGATTGCACGGATTTGATAACGAGCTTACAAAAAGACCTTTGGATTCCCTGGAACGATTTAAGGAGGCCACATATGAAATGGGAAATTAAGGAGATGGGACCTGGATAAACTGAAAGAACCAGAGGCTGTACAGAGTTTCAGGGAGAGCATAAGGGGACAATTGACAGGAATAGGGGAAAGAAATACAGTAGAAGAAGAATGGGTAGCTCTGAGGGATGAAGTAGTGAAGGCAGCAGAGGATAAGGTAGGTAAAAATACGAGGGCTGCTAGAAATCCTTGGGTAACAGAAGAAATATTGAATTTAATTGATGAAAAGAGAAAATATAAAAATGCAGTAAATGAAGCAGGCAAAAAGGAATACAGACGTCTCAAAAATGAGATCGACAGGAAGTGCAAAATGGCTAAACAGGGATGGCTAGAGGACAAATGTAAGGATGTAGAAGCTTATCTCACTAGGGGTAAGATAGATACTGCCTACAGGAAAATTAAAGAGACCTTTGGAGAGAAGAGAACCACGTGTATGAATATCAAGAGCTCAGATGGCAACCCAGTTCTAAGCAAAGAAGGGAAGGCAGAAAGGTGGAAGGAGTATATAGAAGGTTTATACAAGGGTGATGTACTTGAGGACAATATTATGGAAATGGAAGAGGATGTAGATGAAGACGAAATGGGAGATACGATATTGCGTGAAGAGTTTGACAGAGCACTGAAAGACCTGAGTCGAAACAAGGCCCCCGGAGTAGACAACATTCCATTAGAACTACTGACGGCCTTGGGAGAGGCAGTCATGACAAAACTCTACCAGCTGGTGAGCAAGATGTATGAGACAGGCGAAATACCCTCAGACTTCAGGAAGAATATAATAATTCCAATCCCAAGGAAAGCAGGTGCTGACAGATGTGAAAATTACCGAACTATCAGTTTAATAAGTCACAGCTGCAAAATACTAACGCGAATTCTTTACAGACGAATGGAAAAACTGGTAGATGCGGACCTCGGGGAGGATCAGTTTGGATCCGTCGAAATGTTGGAACACGTGAGGCAATACTGACCTTACGACTTATCTTAGAAGAAAGATTAAGAAAAGGCAAACCTACGTTTCTAGCATTTGTAGACTTAGAGAAAGCTTTTCACAATGTTGACTGGAATACTCTTTTTCAAATTCTAAAGGTGGCAGGGGTAAAATACAGGGAGCGAAAGGCTATTTACAATTTGTACAGAAACCAGACGGCAGTCATAAGAGTCGAGGGGCATGAAAGGGAAGCAGTGGTTGGGAAGGGAGTGAGACAGAGTTGTAGCCTCTCCCCGATGTTATTCAATCTGTATATTGAGCATGCAGTAAAGGAAACAGAAGAAAAATTGGGAGTAGGTATTAAAATTCATGGAGACGAAGTAAAAACTTTGAGGTTCGCTGATGACATTGTAATTCTGTCAGAGACGGCAAAGGACTTGGAAGAGCAGTTGAACGGAATGGACAGTGTCTTGAAAGGAGGATATAAGATGAACATCAACAAAAGCAAAACGAGGATAATGGAATGTAGTAAAATTAAATCGGGTGATGCTGAGGGAATTAGATTAGGAAATGAGACACTTCAAGTAGTAAAGGATTGTTGCTATTTAGGAAGCAAAATAACTGATGATGGTCGAAGTAGAGAGGATATAAAATGTAGACTGGCAATGGCAAGGAAAGCTTTTCTGAAGAAGAGAAATTTGTTAACATCGAATATAGATTTATGTATCAGGATGTCGTTTCTGAAAGTATTTGTTTGGAGTGTAGCCATGTATGGAAGTGAAACATGGACGATAACTAGTTTGGACAAGAAGAGAATAGAAGCTTTCGAAATGTTGTGCTACAGAAGAATACTGAAGATAAGGTGGATAGATCACGTAACTAATGAGGAGGTATTGAATAGGATTGGGGAGAAGAGAAGGTTGTGGCACAACTTGACTAGAAGAAGGGATCGGTTGGTAGGACATGTTTTGAGGCATCAAGGGATCACAAATTTAGCGTTGGAGGGCAGCGCGGAGGGCAAAAATCGTAGAGGGAGACCGAGAGATGAGTACACTAAGCAGATTCAGAAGAATGTAGGTTGCAGTAGGTACTGGGAGATGAAGCAGCTTGCACAGGATAGAGTAACATGGAGAGCTGCATCAAACCAGTCTCAGGACTGAAGACAACAACAACAACAACAACAACAACAACATATGAATTCGAATGCGAACAATAAAGCTACAATCCAGTTATTTTTTGGTTTCGCAACCTTCAACGTATATGCAGTGTCATGACAATATCTATGAGGTGAGTTTATTACTGCAGAACAAGTACGGTTTTGTGACGACACGAGGAAAAGACACATTTACAATTAACTAGCGTAGTGTATATATACTAACATATAATAATTCTTTGGCTCGAGGTAAAAAGAATTGAAAATCGATCCCTGACTTTACTATGCGAGGAGCTCTTAAGTACTTGCAAATATAAAATTGTTACGTCCCTATGAACTTTTTTCCGTGATGTCAGTACGCTTGACATAAATGAAAAGCAGGAAATTCTTTGCCATATGTAACATATGTATGCACATAGTGCAGACACAACATGCAGTAATTTTCGAAATCGTTTTTGTTTAGTTAATGGATAGTGTATTACAAAGGCACTGAAATGTTATACATCGTGTGAAATATACTCAATATAGGAGGTATTTGTCTCCGTTAAACATACATACTTTCCACGTTAGTTTTGTATTACTTTTCTTTCTCCCTGCCTCAGTTGTTCTTTAACACATTTTAGATCTTTCAGGTCCACCAAGAAAGAGAGATCGTTTCCGGTCCTGGAACATTAACAACTCCTCTGTAACCAAAGATGAAGATCTCTATATTTAAACACAGACGAGAGGACCTCTTAAAATGATGGGAATAACTACAGTTGCAGGGCGTATTTTAAGTGTGCGAGGAAGAAGCACAACTAGTTAATGGTGCCTTAGTAAAGCTGGTATGTTATTAAAAAAAAAGTGGTTCAAAATGGTTGAAATGGCTCTGAGCAGTATGGGACTTAACATCTATGGTCATCAGTCCCCTAGAACTTAAAACTACCTAAACCTAACTAACCTAAGGACAGCAGGCAACACCCAGTCATCACGAGGCAGAGAAAATCCCTGACCTCGGAACTGGAATGTTATTAACAAGCTGTTATAGCTTATTGGGCAACGGCCTTGCCGTGGTGGATACACCGGTTCACGTTAGATCACCTAAGTTAAGCGCTGTCGCGCGTGGTCAGCACTTGGATGGGTGACCATCCAGGCCGCCATGCGCTGTTGCCATTTTTCTGGGTGCACTCAGTCTCATGATGCCAATTGAGGAGCTACTCGACCGAATAGTAGCGGCTTAGGTCAAGAATACCATCATACCGACCGGAAGAGCGGTGTGCTAACCCCACTCCCCTCCAATCCGCATCCTCCACTGACGATGACACGGCGGTCGGTTGACCCCGTAGGCCACTCGTGGCCTGAAGACGGAGTGAGTGCTATAGCTTACTAAACTGAGACTGTGTCAGTTATCAGCTATCCGCCGAAACTTCGCACAGACAGTGTAGTGACAATTAACTAATACACAAACCTCCCTCGTGAATATTAGTCTATTTGTTAATGGAAACCATGTCAAAATCCCTCTACTAGTTCCTGAGATCAGTCTTCTTATTTGGAATGCATTTATAATATGTATAGAGTTACAGATTCTGGCCAAATTTCACTGTCCTCTGATTACTTTACTGCTCTTCCTGCCAGGTACCGCCTCCTCTGTAGGTAATCAATTTGTAGCTCAAATTACAGTCACGAGATTTCACTCCAAACACAACTTAAATATGGAACAAGTAACAATAAATATTGTCCCACTGAGGTATGTGAAGCGAGGTCGGAAGAGTAACATGCAGAATGACAATTTCATGCATTTATTAATTAAAAATACACATTTGATAAATGGAAATAAATTTTTAAAATTAGTTTTATAAGCGCCGACCTCGTCACAAAATTTAAACAATTACTAATCAATACAATAAATAATTATTTTAAGAATGAAACGAAAAACTGATTTTAAAAGAGAGAAATAGATTTTCAGAGTCAGCTACAATGTGGCAATTTAAGAAAATACAATTTGTTAATAAAGTAGTTTTAAGCAACCACGTTCATCTCTTCAAAGAAGGCTATTTAGAATATTGCACAAAATCCCAATACACCAAATGGCGCTGGAAACTGCTTGGACGGAGTGCGTCTACAGTGCTGCCTCCGCCTCACTCTCCTGCTTCTGGAAGGGCCTACAGGTGGCGCCACAGCCGAAAGCCAGACGCGAATGTATTTTCATTCTGCAGAGTGTGTTACTCACCGTTACCGTACTGCAATTACAAAACAATTACAAATTATATGCACAAACTTATTTCCGATACTTATAGAAAATGAAATCTAAAAGCCGACGTATCGACATTCAATGGATGTTAATTCACGAAATATACATGCTTCATTGTTGTAAGTGTTAAAAAAGTCCAGCCTATTTTCAAGGCCTCAGCTATCAAGAGGGAGACGTGAGATTTCTTACAGTTCTAGCACATGTTTCACTTCTTAAATATCTGTTCCTGTATTTATTACAGGATGTGCGCCAACACCATGTATAATTTTTCTTCTTCCGATCTGAAATATGTTTCTTAAACTTACTGGGCATCTATTACGTTACATACGTAAATAAATTAATAACGGTTACATGAACGTGTTTTATTTTATTTATCTTGCTTTGCCATGAAGTATTTCCTCAGTCAACTGTAAATAATTGTGGGTACACAACAGCATTGAGTTTGAGGTCCTCTTAACTTCCTTGCATTTGCCGTATCTTTGTCCACAGCTTTCTTTCGGCTTTTTGGCCTTGTTACCTAAAAATCAGAAAAGAAAAACCCACGCTTTTGTTTCTGTGTACTCGTAAAAGAAAATGGGATCTCTTGAAACATAAACTCAGTGAACTACACATAATCCACATCAGGGGGCCGCTGCAAACGCCACTTGCAGTCGTCGGTCGGTCGGTCGGTCGGTCGGTCTGCCTGCCTGCCTGCCTGCCTGCCTGCCTGCCTTTAACTGGCTTCTGTGCTGACTGAAGGTAGAAGTACAGCCATTCTTCAAAAATGGTTGAAATGGCTCTGAGCACTATGGGACTCAACTGCTGTGGTCATTAGTCCCCTAGAACTTAGAACTACTTAAGCGTAACTAACCTAAGGACACCAGACACATCCATGCCCGAGGTAGGATTCGAACCTGCAACCGTAGCAGTCGCACGGTTCCGGACTGCGCGCCTAGAACCGCGAGGCCACCGCGGCCGGCAGCCATTCTTCGACGAGCAAGCACTAAGAAGGCGAAGGTGGTGGGACCACCGCATTTTATTCCTGGGAAAGATCCCTGGCACTCATTTGAAAGCAAGCTGAGAAGATCTGAGGCCGTTCTGAAGGGAATGGAACGAGGAAAAATGCTCGACGCTATCTGGGTTTGAATCCGGAACCTCCAGAGCTGGAGGCCAGTGCTTTACCTGCTAGACGAATATGGCCACAGCCTTAACAAATGGTTCTAGCACTATGGGACTTAACATCAGAGGTCATCAGTCCCCTAGACTTGGAACTACTTAAACCTAACTAACCTAAGGACATCACACACATCCATGGCCGACGCAGAATTCAAACCTACGACCGTAGCAGCAGCGCGGTTCCGGACTGAAGCGCCTAGAACCGCTCGGCCACAGCAGCCGGCACAGCCTCCACATGCAGAGTCGTATGATTTCTTAGTAATGACGTCTCCTAGATTTCAGGTATATCAATTATTTAATGTGTTCGTAGTTTTTTGTCAGTACCAAGCAGAATAAATCTGAAAGTGGTTCATATCCTGTATTCTGTAATTTTTGGAATATACGATTAATGCTGTATGTAGTTAGCTGTGTTTCGAAAGCGTTCTTGGAAACATTTCTGTTAAAAAACAGAGAAGGACACACACACACACACACACACACACACACACACACACACACACACACACACACACAGAGAGAGAGAGAGAGAGAGAGAGAGAGAGAGAGAGAGAAGAAAGGAGGTAGACAGCCAGTTGATGGTGCAGGCTCAATTCACCGAGGCGAGACAACACGGCAACGAATATCAGCCATGGTCGGTTATTCACTTGTTAGGAGTCAGGACATGAGACACGCAGCAAATACGTGATCGAAGAGAGCCATAGTTGGTCAGTCACTCGTGACTCGATTCCCTCCTTTTAGCAGGTAAGTCCTAATCTGTCACACATAAAACGTTGCAACACCCTAGTCTCGTTCTTGGCCCCTGGCAGTGAAGGCTTACAGTATTTACGCCTCCACCTTCTATCCTTCTGTTTGGAAAGTCCATGAAAGATTCAAGGTCGGTAAACCCACCTTCAGAAAAGTGCCTTGGATCTTTATTTACTGAGTCTGCTCTGCTCTATTGGATAACGACAGTTAGTCAAAAAGTATTTACGTCGACAGTCTGTAACTTGCCACTAAAACCGAATATCTTCACAGCGATACAGATTACATGTTATGACAGGTCTAATCCATTCAGAAACGTTGAAAACAGCGCACCAAGAGGGGAGCATCGGATCGAAATGAAATTTATCAGACATGAAGATACAGATCCGAGAATCACTTGATCCCGAAAGAAGGACAAGTAAACAAATACCTTGAGTATAAGTAGACAAATGTAGGGCCACTTCAATAACGCGTTAGACCGCCTTTCGCCGCAATAAATGCGGCTTCTCGGTCCGGTGTCGAGTTAGTTAGACATCTGATGTTGTCCTGAAGCGGACTGGCCCACAGATCATGAACAGCTACCTCCAGATCATGTACAGAGTCACATGGCGGCATCTCACGTGTACTCTATAGAGGGCAAGTCCATAGAGCAGGCCGGCCAGGAGTCGGAACACGGTGTAGGAAGTCTTGACCACCTCGCACTAAATCTAGACGATCGTTATCTTGCTGGATAAGTGACTCAGGTAGACCATGTAGGAAAGGTCCGACATGAGGTTGAAGAATGTCATCAACATGAAACTGGGCCGTTAAGGTTCCACGTACCACAACTAGAGGGGACCGGTTACCTCACGCTATGACCTCCAAGACCATTACGCCGGCTATGAGGGCGGCGTGAAGTTAGACAGCGTGGATGGAACTTTACCGTTCATCGCCGCGCGGGATTAGCCCAGCAGTCATGGACTGTATCGCTGGTCCCGGCGGAGGTTCGAGTTCTCCCTCGGGTATGGGTGTGTGTCTTTCTCCTTAGGATAATTTAGGTTAAGTCGTGTGTAAGCTTAGCAGTTAAGTCCCATAAGATTTCATACAAATTTTTTGTACCGTTCATCAGGCTGCTTCCACACCTATGTACGGTTATCATCCATTCGCAAAACGAATCTGAAATCATCACTAAATATCACATTTTGCCACTCTGTGTCTGTCGTTGTGGATTGGAATCACTGTAGACGGAGTGGCTGATATCTTAGTTTTAGTACACGACGAGGGCCCCTGGATTGCGAATTCACGTCCACAAGATATCTGGAAATGGTTTGTGGAAAAATTAGCACCAGTAAATTTGCTTGTATCGCGGAGTGAGTCACTGTAGGATCCATGATCAGTTGCCGCACGATCCTTCGGTCCTCTTGCCTCGTCGTCTTCCTGGACACTCCAGATCCGGTACGTCAAAAGTGGACGCCACTTCGTGTCCACTGCTCCCAACATTGTCTGACTTCAAACGATCGGCCTGGTGAGACACACGTCGTGTCGACCATTCTGCAGTTTTCATGCCGATGATTAGGCCCCTCTAAAACTGGCTTAACTGTGATAAATCTCGTCTAACACGTCTGCCTGGAATTCTGTGCCTACTAACGTCGTCCTGTAGACGGGATGTGATTGTCACGTTTATGACTCTGCACCTACATACATACTCCGAAATCCACCATACGGTGCGTGGTGGAGGGTACTTCGTACTACAACTAGCATCTTCTCTCCCTGTTCCACTCCCCAACAGAACGAGGGAAAAATTACTGCCTATATGCCTCTGTACGAGCCCTGATCTCGCCCCCTTGCTCTAGAGACTCCCACCCAAGTTCCTGAAGCATTTCCGTAACACTCGCGTGATGATCAAACCTACTAGTAACAAATCTAGCAGCCCGCCTCTGAATTTGCTTCTATGTCCTCCCTCAATCCTACCTGATAGGGATCCCAAACGCTCGAGCAGAAGAAGACGTCGTATTAGTGTTTTATAAGCGGTCTCCTTTGCAGATGAACCACATCTTTCCAAAAATTCTACCAATGAACCGAAGACGACTATCCGCCTTCCTCACAACTGCCATTACATGCTTGTCCCACTTCATATCGCTCTGCAGTGTTACGCCCAAATATTTAATCGACGTGACTGTGTCAAGCGCTACACTACTAATGGAGTATTCAAACATTACAGGATTCTTTTTCCTATTCATCTGCATTAATTTACATTTATCTATATTTAGAGCTAGCTGCCATTCTTTACACCAATCACAAATCCTGTCCAAGTCATCTAGTATCCTTCTACAGTCAGTCAACGACGACACCTTCCTGTACACCACAGCATCATCAGCAAACAGCCGCACATTGCTATCCACCCTATCCAAAAGATCATTTATGTAGATGGAAAACAACAGCGGACCTACCACACTTCCCGGGGGCACTCCAGATGATACTCTCACCTCCGATGAACACTCACCATCGAGGACAACGTACTGGGTTTTATTACGTAAGAAGTAATCCGTTAAGCAAATTTAAATAGGATCTCCTGTCCAATTATTGTGACACTTCAGGGTTTGTGGACTTGCGAATTGGCATTTGCATATCGTATCTCTCCGTACTTCCGTTAACATCTAATTCCAGTACTAATACCATTTGTAGTTTAAATTGAAACTATTACAAATGTGGAGAAGTTCCGACTTTGTATCTTTCTTCCCCGTGGGTGCACTATTTTGTAAGTTCCTGAGTGTATTTCAACAATCTACCTGTGACGTAAACGTATCCAAAAATTGATGAAAAGAATATAGATTATGGAAAAAGTAAGGTAGTTACAGCTTAATCTACGTGGATATCATCAGAGACGTAGCAAAAACTTCTGCAAAGAAGGGGAAGAAAACTGGATGCGTCCATTTGAGAGCTATCATTCCACCAGTTCAGCAAAACCAGGGTACATCTGAGTCTGAACGGGTGAAGCGATTCGAAGCCGGACCTCTGAAAAATGCGGGACCAAAGTTGCTTAATTAGAGCGCAGCCTCGCTCGGCAGGTACAGAGTTTCTATTTTTTTTTATCTCCAGATTACGAGTAGCCTAGCCACAAACTTTAACCACAATTACATGCGGTTTGCACTCAGAGGCGCCAGAATCTGCTCTGGGAACACAGTTTTTATGAAAATGAATGTCGTTATTAAAAACGTGCAGCGCTAATTACTCTTCGCTCCACAATTCTTTTTTATAAGAACAGTGGGAAAGACTGGTGGCGCAACCCAAAAGAAACAAGTAATAATAATAATTAACTTCGCCGACAAGAGCAAAATTAAAGGGTGACGGGAGGAAGGACAGTCAAAAGTTATTTGTAAATAGCTGTGTTCTGTATAATGTCCGCAGTGTGCGGAAAGGTGTGTAATGCTGAAATTGCGACTGGATTCTGGGAAATTAGTCCATTGTCTGTGGCACCTTAGCGCGAAGATTATTTTAACGTCGAGGTAACACTGTTTTCGGTCACTGGTATATTCCTGCAACGCTTTGCGAAACCATCAGTTTTTGTCTTACATAAAATAGGACAATTATTGGCCATCCTTTTTTTTATTTCACTATTGCTCTAAATACATTTTGGGCTGGTATGGTAGTAGCCGTGAAGGAGTGCTAAGGTGCCGGGCTAACATTAATTCAGAGATATTTAAAACAAATTTATAAACAAACAGTACTCAGTCAGCATTTACAAAAAAAAAAAAAAAAAAATTCTACCCCTTTTATTTTTTCTTCTTTTAAAGGTTAGCCTTGACAATGCTTACTGATAATATGCAATGTCAAGGGTAAAATACCGGTGATACAATAGTGTAAAATTTGAGCACAAAGCAATTATAACATCAGTTAAAGATTTCAACTCAAGCTTGGTAACTAATTCTGATAAAAAATTTAAAATCCCCAATGCTACCTTAAAAATGCTTGGAGTCAACCTTACACAAATTTATGATAATAAACTGACATCAACTGAAACGTAAAAACAATGTTCAGATAAATATAGTTTAGCAAAAGCACTTGAAATGCACAACAACAAACTACAGAGGTATTACCTTATCACAAGTTTTGTAAAATTTACTCATTTATTCGAGTACCGAACAATATCAAAACAAGTTCAAGCGCAAAACTCTTTCAGATGAACGCGACATTAAGAGACGTGAATTGTTCAATCACAAAAGGTAATTACTTACGAACAAATTTCCTGCATTAGAATTCATCGGCTGCTACCTCAGTGGATTTACAGACCCGTAATCTTGCAATCTCATTTTATTTCACGTGACAGTCTTATGCACACTTCCTGGCAATACATTACACACATCACTTAATTGACATGACGTGACCTGAGACATAAATCAGTTACACTGGTCCCACACATACATTCAAAATAATAGTAAAGTCAACGACAAGTTTTGTTATATGAACACTTAAAACCAACAAATGACTGGTCACGAAATAGTGGAATTAATGACACCCCACAAGGGAAGACTCAATTACAATTTTGAAAGACGAATAACTAAAACACACAAATGGGCGAGTACTCAATAGTAAAGTTACTCAGTTTCATGTGGAGTTATCCAGTGCTCGTGTGTAAATGCAGTCAGGGAGCAGCGACAGAATAGTGATGGCTGTACAGACCTCCAGCCGTTTCTTTAGCCGCCGATCTCCTTCGGACAACATCTGTGTTTCCAGAATGAGATTTTCATTCTGCAGCGGAGTGTGCGCTGATATGAAACTTCCTGGCAGATTAAAACTGTGTGCCCGACCGAGACTAGAACTCGGGACCTTTGCCTTTCGCGGGAAAGTGCTCTACCAACTGAGCCCTGTCCTCACAACTTTACTTCTGCCAGTACCTCCTCTCCTACCTTCCAAACTTTACAGAAGCTCTCCTCCGAACCTTGCAGAACTAACACTCCTGAAAGAAAGGATATGGGAGACATAGCTTAGCCATAGCCTAGGGGATGTTTCCAGAATGAGATTTTCATTCTGCAGCGGAGTGTGCGCTGATATGAAACTTCCTGGCAGATTAAAACTGTGTGCCGGACCGAGACTCGAACTCGGGACCTTTGCCTTTCGCGGACAATTGCTCTGCCAACTTTTATTTTTTATTTTTTTTGCGGGTCTCCTTCCTCCCCTTCAACCCGTCCTTTACGCTCGCCATCTGTGTTGTGCAACCGAAGCGCTCTTGCATGCAAAAGGTAAGTTCCTTTCCAAATACAAGCTCTCCAAATAGCGTCTCTCAACTGAAAGTAGGCCGCGCTATCACTCCCGGTGCGACCAAGTCGTTTTCCGGCACATACAGTGGCTGCTCCCAGGACCGCCCCCCGCTCGCCTCCTTCCTCATGCCGCTGCTAACCCAAGACTCCTTCGCTGTCCGCTTTATGCCACCTCGGGGACCACATTCGCACCACCAGGCTCTCTGGTAAAGAGATTCAAGGCAACCACCGATTCCACAAGAGAGGCACGAAGTCAAACGTTACCAAAACTTCGCGGAAGGTTTCGACATACGGCACAAGGACACTACTCATCATCAAAAAAATTTTTTGCATCACCTCAGTTCCAATAGTTCTGGAACATGTATAGAAAATCAGAATAGAGATCAACATAAAAATGATTTCCGCCCTTTTTATTGCTCATGAAAACCACACATTGCATGTTGTACCACCATACAGCGACACCTTCAGAGGTGGTGGTCCAGATTGCTGTACACACCGGTACCTCTAATACCCAGTAGCACCTCCTCTTGCGTTGATGCATGCCTGTATTCGTCGTGGCATACTATCCACAAGTTCATCAAGGTACTGTTGGTCCACATTGTCTCATTCATCAATGGCGATTCGGCGTAGATCCTTCAGAGTGTATGGTGTGTCACGTTGGTCACAAATAGCCCTTTTCAATCTAGGGTTCATGCATGGAGAACGTGCTGGCCACTATAGTCTAGCGATGTCATCCTGAAGGAAGTCATTCACAAGATGTGCAAGATGGGGCCGCGAATTGTCGTCCATGAAGACGAATGCCTCGCCAACATGCTGCCGATATGGTTGCACTATCGGTCGGAGGATGGCATCCACGTATCGTACAGCCGTTACAGCGTCTTCCATGATCCCCAGCGGCGTACGTCGGCCCCACAGAATGCCACCCCAAAGCAGCAGGGACAGTGGACAGTGTGTCTAAGGTGTTCAGCCTGATCGGGTCGCCTCCAATCATGTATCCGACCATTGTCTGGTTGAAGGCATATGCGACACTCGTCGGGGAAGAGAACGAGATGCCAATCTTGAGCGGTCCCTTCCGCATGTTGTCGAGCCCATCTGTACCGCGCTGCATGGTGTCGTTGTTACAAAAATGGACTTCGCCGTGGGAATGAAGCTGCGCGTCATGCAGCCTATTGCGCACAGTTTGAGTCGCAAGATGACGTCCTGTGGCTGCACAGAAAGCATTATTGAATATTGTGGATTTCTCTCATGGTTCCTCCGAGACATAATCCGTAGATAGCGCTCATCCACTGCAGTAGTAGCCCATGGGTGGCTTGAGCGAGGCATGTAATCAACAATTCTAGTCTCTCTCTGTATCTCCTCCATGTCCGAAAAACATCGCTTCGGTTCATTCCGAGACGCCTGGAGACTTTCCTTATTGAGAGCCCTTCCTGGCACAAAGTAACGATGCAGACGCGATCGAACAGCGGAATTGACCGTCTAGGCATGGTTGAACTACAGACAACACGAGCCGTGTACCTCCTTCCTGGTGGGGTGACTGGAACTGATCGGCTGTCGATCCCTCTCCGTCTAACAGGCGCTGCTCATGCATGGTTGTTTACATCTTTGGGCGGGATCAGTGACATCTCTGAACAGTGAAAGGGACTGTGTCTGTGGTACAATATCCACAGTCAACGTCTATCCTCAGGGGTTCTGGGAACTGGAGTGATGCAAATTTCTTTTGATGTGTGTGTAATTTTCGTAAGCAAACTTTGTGAAGAGTTGATATAACAACACTTTCAGACAAGTTAACTTTCATTTAGCAAACAAAATGGGAATTTCTAATTTAACATCTTATCATGCATCTTCAGTCCATAGTCTTTTCAAGAAATCATCAGCTGCGAACGATCTATATCTCAACTCATTGCCATTGATAACACATTCAACTACCCACCTATTTCAGAATCTACACGCAACACAGCACACGTGCAAAAGTCTTTCGTGGGGTGGGCAACGACTTTTCCCCGATAGTTAATACTTTTTCTCTTACTCGACTTCAAACCAGGTATAAAGCTGAAAGTACTGTGGTGCATCTGTTTTAAATGAATTATGCTGTTCTTGATACTGTCATTCTACTGTACAATACACATACCGACATTACCCAGTTTTGCAAAATATCAATGCAGGGGTGTGCGATATTCACATGGCAATCACACTGACAAGAAGTTGATGGGTTGTATGCAAGCCCACATTTCATTTATCTACATATGACTGTAGTTGAATTCGTCCACTAATATTTCGGCTGTGGACTTGTCTTCCGTCGCTTGAGTCGAAGTTAGTCACTGCGGTTCGTTTGTTGATTTTTCTCTCTCGGACCAGCTACGATAAATCAGAAACACTAGCATTTACTGCAAACCACCGACAACATCATTATCATTTTCTTTGGGCCTTTGTCCCACGTCAAACGCGGGGTCGGCCTTGTTACTATGGATTTAGCGATGTTAGTGTCAGAGGGGGGCCGGACGCCCTTCCTGTTGCCACCCCAAACCCCCAGGGACCCAATTAGTGTACCACAGCTGTCTGCATCTAGTGTAGGCCATGAAATAGTGCGAACGTGTTTCAAATATCTGTGGGTAGTGTAACTAGGCGGGACGTGGGAACCAGACTGGTATTCACCTATTGGGATGTGGAAAACCGCCTAAAATCCACATCCAGGCTGGCCGGCACAATAGCCCTATTCGTTAACCCGCCAGGCGCATCCGATTGGAATCCGGCGTGCCTACCCGAGTCGAGGAAGCATCGCATTAGCGCCTACAGCTAACCTGGCGAGTAAAGCCACTGACAACAGCAATGATAGGAACGACCTATGCGTTTCTCGCGGCTTTGCATACATTATCTGTTCAATAGTATCCAGACACTCCAAAGTAACTGATCACTACATGTCATGAGAGGCGGACTGTATTGTTTCTTTTTGTACTTCGAGTCTGTGTTGTTTGTGTTTTGTATTGTTGTTAACATATTCCCGTCTCCGTCCATTCTGATTTAGGTTTTCCGTGATTTCCCTAAATCGCTTCAGGCAAATGCCTGGATGGTTCCTTTGCAAGGTCACGGCCGATTTCCTTCCCCATCTTTCCCTCACCCGAGCTTGCGCTCCATCTCTAATGACCTCGTTGTCGACGGGACGTTAAATACTAATCTCCTCCTCCTCCTGTTGTCAACATAACCTTTCGTTACTTTGTCTTTGACCTACAATAGATTGTTGAATGTGTGTAATTCTATTTAATTATGTTTCTGTATGTTTATGTACTGTGTAAAAGTAGAGAAATAAATAAACTGAAACAAAATTAAATAGAATTAGACACATACAACAATCTAATTAAAAAATTTTGCGTGCATAAAAGTGTGGAATGAGAAATGCATAGTGCTTCAGAACATCTAAAATTGAGACGAAAACTATCAATGTCAAAAAGAGAAAAACGTCGATGTGCTAGCAGACGGCACTTCCGGATGTAAGTGAGAAAGCAGCCGAAAAATCGCCGTAAGTACAAATAAAACTACTCGTAATGAACTGCTTTTCGATCTAAAAACCAAATCAAAACGTAAATAAATTAATTACAGACCACTCATGATGCTTTACTTCAATAAAGCAAAACACGTCCCGTCAAAACATCACGCACTCTTGCATCCTTTGAATCCTGCTTGTCTAAAACAACTACAGAACTGTCCCCGCCTGCAAGTAAAATAACAATATCCGGCTCAAGGCTAAGTGAACGTAAAGCATCGAGCTCAACTGCTATTATACTTCCTGAAATCTGGTTTCGCAGGATAGAGCGGATCAGCTTATGGTTGTGGAGGGGGTTTTAAACAGTTACTGTTAGTTGCACAAAACACACAAACTTTTATATTTCTAAGAACCCCTTACTCAGTTGCCTTAAAAGGATCAAAATAAAACAATACAGCTGAAGACCTAGTTAAGAAAACTTGCAATACCTCCTGGGCTGAAGGCAGAAAACCACACCAAAAACAATAACAGATGGAGGCCGGAACACAAGTTATAAAAATTACTTTAAAGAATACACGTGGCTTAAGGACTTACTTAAAAAAATACTCGGCTGAAGACCACACACAAGACATTGAACAACTCAGGGCTTAAAGCCTGGATAACAAACTTTCAAAATTTGGTTTTTAAACAAATCAATCTTCAAATTTTAATTTAAGTCGGCTGATTCCCTTATTTTAACATTTAAACAAACTAAATTAATAGATGGCTGAAGTTTTCACACTGTACGTCTGACTACAATGGAAATCACAATCTAAAACCAAGAGAACAGTGGTGTTCAGAAGTGGCCTGAGGAGTTGTAAGGTGAGGTGAGACAGCAGCCAAGAGTAAGGTTAAATAATTGAATGGCAACTCGACCCAGGGACTGCTGAAGGACAGACCAACAACCTAATCAATCCCTTCCATCCGACCAATGGTACGACTACGGAAAATATGAGCCGAGGACGAAGATACCAGCCGCACTATGTCTTCAAAATTGGTGTCCAAAAATAGCGAAGGCATCTTAACTACTCTTAAGAAAAAAAATATGAACAAACACCTAAAAGGCTGTCGAACTACACACTGTGCCGGACAGCATCAGCACGGTGGGGAAAAACGCACTGCCGCAAAACTACACTAACGACCAAGACAGTTAACTTGGGGATTAACAGCCACAAGGCAGAAAATACCGCTGGTGCACTTCACTGATAAGTAACAACCAATTTAATAGTTAAAGACCATACAGGGAGATGGCTGCAAAATTTCGCCAACTCCAACACACCATACATTGCTGCTAGCTGGAACGACCCAGGAAGCAACAACTGGCAATGAACGAAGAGATGTCATAGCAGTTGAGGTTTCATTACAGGTTAACTGATCACTCAACTTCACTCTCCAGGTTTGGTAGGCAACGAACTATGTAGCTCTTGCAGCTAGCACTGCTACAGACACACATCACCACACGGAAACATAGCGGTCGCACCAAACATGGTACAGCAGTACTAGTATCGATAAGCGCTGCTGCTGCCACTAACGGAGGCAAGTCAACAACTCCTTATAGTAGTAACTCAGGGATAAATAAGAAGCCACTCGATTGGGACAAAATGCCAAAGAACAAATGGCATCAACACGAGCCGGCCGCGGCTCACTACCCTTGGGTGGACATGCCCTAACTAACAAACGCCTCCCTCCTAATCTTCTCTGCACATCAAATTCTATACGTAGCATGGGTAAAGCTGCGTCGTCAAAAGCTTTCTCTGTAAGATTTATCTCAGAACATAGAAATACAGCATTAGACTCCAAGCCACAAAACCATTCAAACTTCGTCAAATTCAGAGCAGTTACAGAGTGAAATTTCCAGCCAGACTGCGACCATGAAGCACCATCAAGGCACTCTCAAGAAAGAGACGAAATTTTTGAAGCAATTACACACGCTTACAGCAGCCTGGCAGATGTGCTATTGCAGAACATTACCTTGGCACCGGTCATCCTATGGAACATAGCAACACGGAGATTCTGGCATGCGCTTCCAGATATCGGGATAGTGTCATTAAGGAAGCAGTTGAAATTAAATTAACAAGTGACCTTGTACATAGAGATGGAGGTTATTATTTAAATTCTGCGCGGTCTCCTGGTCTGTCCCTTGTCAAAAAAGAGAGGGGCAGATTTAGTCGTGGACATTTAGACGCGGACATTTTGTGTCATGGCACCAGAGTTTACAGTGTATGTGTGTGTGTGTGTGTGTGTGTGTGTTCTTCACGGAATTGCTCTGGAAACCGATGTCTTAAATTCTCCAGCACGGCGCTTTATTGCTGCAGTTTTGCCTTGAAAGAGGCAGGCTGTGCACATGTCGTAATATTGGTAGTTATTGATGACGTCATCCGGCTGCATTCCTGTAAGTTATTTGAACATTTCGGTCTGTATCCCTTCATCCAGCATCTCTACCTTCCCCGGTTTCGGCTCTTGAGAAAGAATGGCTTGTCACTCCTCTACAGACATACATTTACACGCCTCATTGCAAACGTCCCCAGATGATTCAAGCCGTTATAAAGGCAAAGGGTGGACACACCCCATATTAATGTCCACTAAGAGGTGTCCGGACATTATAAAAGTGTTGGCGAAAGTACTACTAACTGAAATCGTCAAATGATTTTGCAATCATAATTTATTATTTTTAGGCATTCTCATTTTTAGGTAATCCATTTTTATTTCCTTCGTTAATCGTTTCTACCACTATGCTTTATATACTTTGTTATACATATCCCTTCGTCTCAAAATTATGTTGATTTTCCAGACTAAATTTCCACTCTACAGCGGGGTGTGAGTGGATTTCAAACTTCTTGGAGGAGCAAAACTGTGTGCCGGACCAGGCCTCGAACCTGGGACTTTGCCTCAAGCCCTCTATTGGGAAAGCTACCCAAGCACGACCAACTCTTACTGTTTGATTTGTTTCTAAAGGCAAAGGTTTAAGGTTCTACTTCCTGATCGGCCGGAAGTTTCGTTATGTATATTATCTTTGTACTCATTATGATATAATTCGCATGAGTCCACCATTTTCAGCATCAAATGATCAATAGCAAATACCCGCTAGATATCTGATCATTAACGTACGACAAAAATAACTAATCCTAAATTCAGACATATTAAAGATTGGTTTTGTTGTAGAATGACAGACAATTTATATGTCGAAGAGATTACATTTTTAGAAATATTATTCTTGAAGACTCTAGTTTGCCAAGATTGCTAGCATTTCGCTTTATTGCTAAGACCGGTTTCGACAGATCGGCGCTGTCATCATGGAATGTTGTAACATTGTTAAATGTACGTACTTGCAATGTTACAAGATCCGATGATGAGAGCAAAGATCTGTGGTACCGGTCATGGCAACAAAACGAAATTCTAGAGATCTTGGCAAACTTAATTCTTGAAGACTAATATTAGCTTTGAGATAGCCCACGACTACTGACACATTGTCAAAGCTCACTACAATCAACCATAAATAAATTTTGGCTTTTGATTTCCTTTTTAGAAAATATGCTTATCACTGGAAGCGTTTATTAACAGTCATAACTACTTTTCATCCGCAATGAAATTATGGGTTTTGTGAGGGAGAGCTTCCTTGGGGTAACTGCAATAAGCTTTTTTCGGCACCATTGTACTACAGTTTAGTCAAGTTAGGTCAAAATACTTTGGTTCAAGTATTACAGTATAACATTAATTATCATATGAATTCCATACATAAAATCTGATTGCAGATTCACAGTACCTAGATCTGATGCTATAATTTGATATGCACGACTGAGCTTTAGAGTCATTTTACGTTGCGCTTTGATTTCATTACTCTACTGAAATTACTTACTTACTTCGATTAATCACAAGCACAACAATATTGCGTAATGCAAAGAGCAAACACATGAATAGAAAAACAGAATTAAACAAAAAAGGGCCATATAAGTAAACTCTCGGGCTTGGTAGTGTAAGGTGCTTAAACCCAGCGGAAAACCATTTACAAAAATTAATTAAAAATAGAAACTCACGAAATTAAATCATTACATCACTCCATTCAACTAATTATTTTAGT
The DNA here is from genome assembly GCF_023897955.1 of Schistocerca gregaria. Taxonomy (NCBI): domain Eukaryota; kingdom Metazoa; phylum Arthropoda; class Insecta; order Orthoptera; family Acrididae; genus Schistocerca; species Schistocerca gregaria. The sequence goes on along the minus strand of NC_064925.1, from coordinate 446,078,236 downwards.
TGCAGAAACAACCAGCTGCAGGCTCTGACAGAACGTCAACGCAAGTCGCCTGAGATCAGCTTTACACAACAGTTACGGAGCGGAATTTCTAAAACAAAAATAAAACTATTACCAACATTCAATATTTCACTAAACCTCTGAGTTAATATAAAATGCCCCTTTCAAGAAAATTCACGCGATATGGGGGTTATATGTGACTTGTAACCAATAAATGGATAAACAGTTAACATCTCTTAACGTGATAAAACACACAGATTGCCCGAACGTACTAGGTTAAAAAATTATGTATAAAAATGAAACTTTAAACTAAACCAGCGCGTACAACAATTAAAATTAATGGCTACGATCTAAAATTTTAAACCTGTTAGCCGCTCTGTTCTCAAACAAATTACGAGTAGGCACTGTTGGTAGTTAAATGAGCCAGGACATACTTTAAATTACTAGCAGACAAATAGCGCTGCACGCGGCTTCGCACTGTTAGTTAACTGCTTCAAAAGGGATAATAATTTTTTTTCCAGAACAAGTAACGCTGCACACGCAGCCCAACAAGGCGCCATAACATTGCATGGAAGCAAATTCGTAACAGCTCATTACAGTTCAAGCGTAACTCTAACGACGTCAAGCGATACCTACACTTTCATCCAGTTACCTCACGCCGAAGACAAGAAGTAACTCACATGTAAAGTGGTCGATGCCCAGCTTTTTTCAAAATGTAACGCTGTAGTCTCTACAAACAGGTTACATGAGCCAGTTATCCACCCACTGCGAGTGCTCGACAACCGTGAAGACAGAATTTAGTAGACGGCTTCATTTGTCCAAATACAGTCCACCAAACTTTGACAAAGAAAACCACTACCCACTGCAGCTGTACCGACCGGCCTGACCTAAAGTTCACTGTAGCAATGGATACATAACACATCGTGTTCCAGTACTGGCCCCAAACCATAAGAGGCCTTGTAGTACTTCATCAAATCAAAACGAGTACATTCAAAATAGGCTGTCACATGAGCCAAACCACAAAGTAGAGCGTGATAACAGATTGTGCCCGAGCCGACCCCTGTACTAATTTTAACTACCGATTCTACCGGGCAGCGTACTATGCATCCATGAGGTGGAAGCAAATCTTTGGAATCGATTACGGACCGACTCACTAACGATAACATTTGTAGCCTATTCTCTTTTCCCCTCGCGTATCTTACGTTGATCTGGCCTGTTACCCTTTACGTGCCAAAGAAAATAAAACGTATTGATGCGAAGCACGAGAAAATAACGATGGTCCAAACTCTAACTAACAACATAAGTAAACTGCCCGCATCAGTGAGCTACAGTCTGACAGGGGTGCGTGGTTCTAGTGCATAGTAGACCTACTCGTACGTTTTTGGTTCTGCATCGTCGGACTCCAAGCACGCCATCCACACCTGCAAAACTTATCTGGCCTTACTTATAGAACAGCTAACTGCACATTGCATACCATCATATGAATTATGAGAACGAATGTATTGCAGAAATAATATTGTTGGGAAGTTGTCACATCCGTAAATAGCTCACAGACAAATGTAGCAAAAGCTTAACATATTGTTGAGGCTCAACGTCCTCCAATTTCGTAGATGTACAGTTGCAGCTGCTTAGACCAGAATTCACAGCACACTGAGAAAAAGGAGGAGGAACGTACTTGGACCAGAATAACAACAATAGGCTCCCTCAGTTCTTCTCTGCTTGAAACCTTTCATATGAGTCTTCCTAACACAGCGCCAGTGTAGTTTCTCAACAAACACAAAATGACTGAATTCTCTCCCTGCCGCAGCAAAATAGTGATTAGCAACGATAAAGTTACAACACTGGAGCAGTATGGATTCTAGTAGTAAACACACCGAAATTACCTACCCGCATTGTAATAATGGCGTCACAACTGGCATTAGCTTTGCACACTGTTCGGCGTCGTCTAAATCTGCGAATTTATCACCAATCAAAAACGCTTATAATCACCAAATAAAGTCACTTCCTACGCCCTTTGACTTTCAGACATATTATTTTTGTAACATGCATAAAAGCAATGCGTAATTTTCCATAACCGTGTAGCTACCTCGCTCAAGACATCTACATTTTCCAGTATCCAACACGGTTCTACCGAACAATGCCACGTCCTCCCCCACCGGTACCTGACCGCTGCTACAATGACGTCACACCATCATCTTTAAGAATGGTTAGTGTTCCTGATATTAAATACCTTCTGTCAATAGCTCCAAGATATATCCTTCTATAATGATATCTATCAGAATTTTACCTCTCTCCCCTTACCATTCGTAACTTTGTCATGCCCTATTTTTCCTCTGACTTTTTACGTCGATTTGAACTTTTCCACCCATTCGGAGAGTAGGGCTGTCCGCTGCTGCAAATTGCATAGTATTTTTCTCTTAGGGTACAATTCGTATGCATCCGCCCACATTCGAAACTTTCCCGTGGCTTCACCCACTTCCCAATGACTTCCGTTTCCTCGACCAAAACCGTCTCGCCCTGTGACCATGGCGGATCCCGCTCGCTTCAGTCACTCGTGAACTGAGGGCAGATAAGATGAATGTGTGCTGATTCGCTTCTCGGATCATGTTGCGATTTTCATCACAATTACTCTAATGAAATTCTCTATACCGCTAGATATGCTCAGTTGTCGATCAGTTCTTTCTTTCATTGTTTTAATTTATCCAGTTAAGGACGAGGAGTACAATAAGTGTGGACAGTGGATGGACATACCACTGCCCCGTTTCACTTTGCTATTTTTGTAATATGTTGTTGTTGTTGTTGTTGTGGTCTTCATTCCTGAGATTGGTTTGATGCAGCTCTCCATGTTACTCTATCCTGTGCAAGCTTCTTCCTGTATCAATACCTACTGCAGCCTATATACTCCTGAATCTGCTTAGTGTATTAATCTCTTGGTCTCCCTCTACGATTTTTACCCTCCACGCTGCCCTCCAGTACAAAATTGGTGATCCCTGGATGCCTCAGAACCTGTCCTACCAACCGATCCCTTCTTCTAGTCAAGTTGTGCCACAAACTCCTCTTCTCCCCAATTCTATTCAATACCTCCTCATTAGTTATGTGATCTACCCATCTAATCTTCAGCATTCTTCTGCAGCACCACATTTCGAAAGCTTCTATTCTCTTCTTGTCTAAACTATTTATCGTTCATGTTTCACTTCCATACATGGCTACACTCCATACAAATACTTTCAGAAACGACTTCCTGACACTTGAATGAATACTCGATGCTAACAAATTTCTCTTCTTCAGAAAAGCTTTCCTTGCCATTGCCAGCCTACATTTTATCTCCTTTCTACTTCGACCATCATCAGTTATTTTGCTCCCCAAGTAGCAAAACTCCTTTACTACTTTAAGTGTCTCATTTCCTAATATAATTCCCTCAGCATCACCCGATTTAATTCGACTACATTCCATTATCCTAGTTTTGCTTTTGTTGATGTTCAAGACACTGTCCATTCCGTTCAGCTTCTCTTCCAGGTCCTCTGCTGTCTCTGTCAGAATTACAATGTCATCGGCGAACCTCATAGTTTTTATTTCATCTCCATGGATTTTAATACCTACTCCGAACTTTTCTTTTGTTTCCTTTACTGCTTGCTCAATATACAGATTAAATAACATCGGGGAGAGGCTACAACCCTGTGTCACTCCCTTCCCAACCGCTGCTTCCCTTTCATGCCCCTCCACTCTTATAACTGTTATCTGGTTTCTGTACAAATTGTAAATAGCCTTTCGCTCCCTGTATTTTACCCCTGACCCTTTTGTAATAGTATAGTAAATTATGTTTGGACTTCAGAAAAACATTGAGCATCTCTAGGAAGCAACTAGGAGAGTTGTCGGAATATCGTACAAAGGAAATTTCTTTCTGGCTGCTTACCAGGAAACGTATAAATCATCAATTTCACCGAGAAAAGAAAATTTTGTGATTTATGTGTCAAACATTACCATTCACATGCTTAATCTGACTCAATTAATATCCCACATTATTTGCTCGCAGACAACATTGGGGTCCTTTGAATCACTGAAGCATACAGTAAAATGGCGGTCGACTGAAGTTAATATCTTATTCGATTTAAAAGTCTCGCCGTTATAATTTTGTGCCTCTTGCTTGTTACCTACACAATGACGTCATGAGCCACATGTCCTAACAAATGAGCTTTTCAGTGTGCTTTTATGAAGGGAGCAGGCTGTGACACTCTTCGCAAGTGCCGCTCCATGTCGATAAGACCTTTTGGCTCGATAGTCTGCGTGGTTAGCAATAGTGGACAATGCACGACTCTTCGAATTAACCGAGTAAGACAGACCAGTGGTTAGCACGGGAGGACGGCGGTTCAAATCTGCTTTCAGCCATCGAGGTTCAGGTTTTCCGTTATTTCCCTAAATCCCTCCAGGCAAGCGCATGGCTGATTCCTTCGAAAGGGACCGCCGATTTTCTTCCTCATCGTTGAAACGTTCCGAGCTTGTGCGCGTTCTCTAATGACCTCTTTGTTAACGGGGCGTTAAACCTGAATTTTCCTTCCTGCTGACGATTTATAACTCAATAGGGTAAGGAGGTAAGAGATTCTGGGTGATTGCAGAAGCTATATTTTGTGGCAAGTGTGTACTTTTTAGTGTGGGAAAAGAGACAAATGAATGTTGTCACAAATGATTCGATTGGAGAGATGAGGAATCAGATCTGTCTGATCACATGGAAGGGCGAATGTGAAGGAGCAGAACACGCAGAACGCCAGGGGAGGGAGGAATCATATTGTGGAACACATTGGCAAATTTGCGCAAGGGGTTCTCACAAGATTTTGTTCACGATTATAAACAATGGTTATCACCCACTGATACTGCAGATAAATGCAGAGCCAGTCTGCCTACCGTCTTTGTGCAAGGAAGGCCTGATACTCGAAAATACCTTAACAATAGTGCTCGAATATTAAATTTCATTTTGCTGTCGAGTACAAAACATTTACATTTTACTTCAAGCCGAGTGCTTAGTATTTAGGTCTTATAATTATAAAGTTACCGGTTGGACGCTTAGTAAGCGAAAACTTTTTAATTTAAATTGTTTATTTATTACTGAACAGTAATGAGATATTCAGTCATAATTACTTCATAAAAATAACATGGTTTTATGTTTAAATACTAGTTGTACAAAGACGCAAATATTTCCAATAAATTAGAACTTTGTACAAAAATACTAAACAACAAATAAAAATAAAATACTATTTGGTTTGTAGCGACTGAACAGCGGTATTGAAGTCTGTATTTAGCATGTAACTGCACGGCATGTCGAACATCTACATCAAATTTTTATTCATTTTTACGCGGTTAGTAAAAAAAATAAAAAAATAGACTGGAAGTAGGGTCAAAAATATTTTTCCTGGATCGATCGGTGAATTGCTCACTGTCGCAGTCACATTTTTCGTTATTAAATTCGCTAATTTCGAAACTTAACTTCTTTCTCATAGTATTAACATACATTTCGTATCACCTCGCTCCAAGAGGAGAAGTAAACAACGTATTAAAATGAAACTTCCTGGCAGATTAAAACTGTCTGCCCGACCGAGACTCTAACTCGGGACCTTTGCCTTTCGCGAGAAAGTGCTCTACCATCTTTTTTTTTTTAATCTCATTTTGTTCGCTTTTGTTCGTTGAATCTGCTCGGGGCGAACGTCGTAAGACATCCATTTAAGTTCGTTGGTGATCGATTAACTCAGTTTTTTTTTTTTTTTTTATTACAGAGGGCAGCTAACCCTCTGACCGAACACGCTGAGCTACCGTGCCGGCTGCCATCTGAGCTACCGAAGCACGACTCACGCCCGGTACTCACAGCTTTACTTCTGACAGTATCTCGTCTCCTACCTTCCAAACTGTACGGAAGCTCTCGTGCGAACCTTGCAGAACTAGCACTCGTGAAAGAAAGGATACTGCGGAGACATGGCTTAGCTACAGCCTGGGGGATGTTTCCAGAATGGAATTCTGGAAACATCCCCCAGGCTGTGGCTTAGCCATGTATCCGCAGTATCGTTTCTTTCAAGAGTGCTAGATCTGCAAGGTTCGCAGGAGACGAGATACTGGCGGAAGTAAAGCTGTGAGTATCGGGCGTGAGTCGTGCTTCGGTAGCTTAGATGGTAGAGCACTTGCCCTCGAAAGGCAAAGGTCCCGAGTTCGAGTCTTGGTCCGGCACACAGTTTTAATCTGCCAGGAAGTTTCATATCAGCGCACACTCTGCTGCAGAGTGAAAATCTCATACTAACGTATTAAAATGATTTATACTGATTATGGGCCCACATTGTCCGAAATGCATTGTGTGATTATTAACACACGAACATTTGTGACTCAAGATGTTATTACTCACACTACTTTTGCACTGAATAAAGTCACGTACACAACCGCAAAATATGAATGAAGCTATATTGGGAGCTGCCATTCCTTTTTTGTGCACAATAGTTTTATTTTTGGTTTAATCGCGAGTTGCTTTCGCAATGCTGGTGTTAGGGCGAGCCGATTCGGAGTTCTTCAGTGATGAAGCAGGTGGTGGGTGAGGTTTTTACAGCTACTTGTTGTGGTAATTATTAGGAGAATGTAAAAGTCATTTCAAAAGTGGTCTAAATATGTGGTATAGTTAACTTACGAAACTCTGCGTTCACACTTGCAGTGGTGTTCTTCCACGTGGAGAAGTGTCAGTCCATAAGTTACTCACTTTTCGTTGTATGGAAACTGATTATAACATCAATTACTGTCTTGTCATTCTATCGTGCTGTAGCTTCAAAACTTCCGTCCTCTGCTCCATTATAAAAGATTTATTGCCTTGATGGAAGTTGTGTATTGAGAGTGTTTAACTCTGACTGCTTGGGGACTGCAAACCAAAACGAAACGTTCTACAATTTTTGGGCAACTTCATAGAGGAAAGTTACTTATAATATAATATTCGAACATTATGCAGAAATTATTTACGTCCCGCCTGTATTAAGTAAGTATGTGTGGTTGTTGCTATTCCATTAAATATTTCTGGTCAAACAGCGTTTCCAGCTTGTTTTCTTGGACGTACGGGTTCGCATTTTACACCATAGCTTAATAATTCAGAGTCTTACTGCTCATCGAGCACTTTTGTTAACTACACAACATACACACCCATAATTAAGCACAGAATGATTTTCTTATTTAAATAATTATGATCAGTTTTTGTTAAGTGACGTTTCCACTTGATAGTAAAGAACTGAAGTAAATCTGAAAGACGTTGCACGTACCGAGACTCGAACCTGCAACTACGCTATTACAAAATCTCAGCTATCAGCGACCCTGTTAATGACCTGGAAATGTTTTGTACTTAAGAGTACTCGGAACTCTTAATCTTCGACGGCTATTTTTCAAATTTTTTCTGACCTGCGTCATGCTACTTCAGGAAATTTAAGTCTGGGAACTAGCTTTGACATGTTACACGTATGAAGAAAATCGAAGAGGTCGGGGCAATCCCTGAGGCCTTTTTTATAGTATTTACTAACTTTCAGGATAGCGACGCTAGCTTTTCCATTAGGTTCCTTATTTTTATTTTTTCATTCTTAGTGTGGACTGGAAATATGTTAATTACTTCAAAACAAGATTTCAAGCAAAAAAAAAAAAAAAATAATCTCGTCGCACCAAGGAAAACTTAATCATATGGGACGAAAATCGGGAGATGTGATGTGCATATACAGAAAAATAATTTCTGTCAAATTGATCCTTAGATTGACAAAGTCCCGAGGTGTTTAGAGGGCCCTACCCTTAACGTCCCAAACATTCTCAATCGGGGAGAGGCTGGGATATCTTTCTGGACAAGGCAGGGCTTGGGAAGCTCGAAGAAGAGGAGAAGAAGCTCCCGCTGTGTGCAGACGGACATTATGATGCTGAGATGGCCTGCCATGAAGGGCAACAAAATGGGACGTAGAATATCGTCGACTTACAGCTGTGCTATAAGGGCGCCGCGAATGACAACCAAAGAAGCCCTGCTGTAAAAATAAATAGCACTTCAGATCATGATTCCTGGTTGTCAGACAGTATGGCGGGCGACAGTCAGGTAGTATCCAACCGCTGTCTGGGGTGCGTTCAGATACGTCTTTGGCCTGGAATCTCATTGACTGGAGTAGAATTTTCTTCAGTAACGGGTCACGATAACCAGTGAACGCTTGTCTGGAGGCGCCCGACAACTAAGGTGATGGTCTGGGGTTCCACTTCTTTTCATAACAGGACCCGCATCCTTACTGCACAGAGGTACGTCAAAGATATTCTACACTCCGTTTGTTGCCCTTCATGGCAAATAATCCTGAGCTCACATTTCAGCAAGATAATACCCGCCCGCACATTGCAAGAGTTTCCCCTGCTTGTCTTCGTGCATGTCAAACTCTGCCTTTTCCATCAAGGTCATCGCATCTTTTCCTAGTTGAGAACATTTGGGGCATTAAGGGCAGGTCCCTCCAACCATCTCGGGATATTGACGATAAAACGCACCGATTGGATAGAATTTGGCAGGCGACCTTCACGATGACATCCAACGACTCTTTCAAGCAAAGTCAAGCTAAATAACTGCTTGCATGAGGACCAGAGGTGGACGAATGCGTTAATGACTTGCTCAATTTCTGAATCATCTATATCTCTTGAAAAAAATATCGAAATTTTCTGAAATTGCAATCATTTGTTTGTCTGTACGTGTACATCACATCCACCGATTTCCGTCTCATTCGGATAATTCTTTCTTGGTGCGTCTGAAATCTCTTTTCGCAGGACAGGGCGGATCAGGTACGTAAAATGCCAGCGAAGATGAAGATACCAGCGGAACTACCTCTTCAGATATTGGCGTCTAAATACAGCCAAGACACAATAAGCATTCAAAAATATAAACAAACTCCAAAGACTGTCGAACTAAACGCCGTGCCGGACGACATCAACACGGCGAGGCAACACACACTCACTGCTCTGTCCTAACCGACCGACTGGCTGGCTGCTCCAGTATGCAGACAGCATTCATAACTGATCAGTGCAAGTCACAGAAGGTACACACAGATCCCCGTAAACACTTGCAACAAGAACTCCGACACTCCTAAAACCAGTCACTGAGGAACAACAAAGAGAAATCGAAAGACGACACACACATAGTTTCCATAAGCGGTCGGCGACCAATCACACTTCGTCCGATGAGACGACCAACCGACGACCAACCAAGATCGTCTCCACTCAAGTTAGGTGTGTCGGCAACGGTCGGGCGAGTCGTCGTTGTTCGAAGCTCACTGCAGCTCCATCCCGACTACCTTGATGTCCGTTGGGACCTCGGAGACACGGCGACCCGGGCACACTGGCTCGGACCCAACCATGCAGAGGGAACACTTTCCAATTGGGAACCCGACATCTCTGCACAAGAAAGGAACCGACCCACGTCCGGAAAGATGAGCAACTGACGAGGCCCAGAAACGGTAAAAAGACCAAATATACGTCGTCCGATGAGACGACCGACCGAACGACCAACCAACGGTCGTTCCCGCTCCAGTCTCCTTCCGTCAGACAGTACATGTGTGTGGCCGGCGGTCGGCGAGTACTGGCTGACCGCCTCACTGACGCTTGGGCCCCAACTAAACGCCCGACACACGACGAACCGTAAATACTAGCGGTCACTTCAAAGATAATACGACAGTACTCTTAACAATACGCACTGCTGCTGCCTCTAACGGGCAGGCAAACCAGCAACTTAGTGACGCCAGTAAATCGATTAAGAAATGAGGCAACAGTTCCGTAAAGACAAGCTGTCAAGCAAGGAACGGCATGAATACGAACCGCTCAGGGCTCAGCATCGTTTTTTTTTTGTTTTTTTTGTCTTAGGGTGTATATCAGTTTTGTGGAAATAAAGATAGAAATTTTGTTACTTCCTGGCAGATTAAAACTGTGTGCCCGACCGAGACTCGAACTCGGAACCTTTGCCTTTCGCGGGCAAGTGCTCTACCATCTGAGCTACCGAAGCACGACTCACGCCCGGTACTCACAGCTCTACTTCTGCCAGTATCTCGTCTCCTCCCTTCCAAACCTTACAGAAGCTCTCCTGCGAACCTTGCAGAACTAGCACTCCTGAAAGAAAGGATATTGCGGAGACATGGCTTAGCCACAGCCTGGGGTAGGTTTCCAGAATGAGATTTTCACTCTGCAGAGGAGTGTGCGCTGATATGAAACTTCCTGGCTTCGGTAGCACTTGCCTGCGAAAGGCAAAGGTCCCGAGTTCGAGTCTCGGTCGGACACACAGTTTTAATCTGCCAGGAAGTTTCATATCAGCGCACACTCCGCTGCAGAGTGAAAATTTCATTCGGATAATTCTTTCTTGGTGCGTCTGAAATCTCTTTTCGCAGGACAGGGCGGATCAGGTACGTAAAATGCCAGCGAAGATGAAGATACCAGCGGAACTACCTCTTCAGATATTGGCGTCTAAATACAGCCAAGACACAATAAGCATTCAAAAATATAAACAAACTCCAAAGACTGTCGAACTAAACGCCGTGCCGGACGACATCAACACGGCGAGGCAACACACACTCACTGCTCTGTCCTAACCGACCGACTGGCTGGCTGCTCCAGTATGCAGACAGCATTCATAACTGATCAGTGCAAGTCACAGAAGGTACACACAGATCCCCGTAAACACTTGCAACAAGAACTCCGACACTCCTAAAACCAGTCACTGAGGAACAACAAAGAGAAATCGAAAGACGACACACACATAGTTTCCATAAGCGGTCGGCGACCAATCACACTTCGTCCGATGAGACGACCAACCGACGACCAACCAAGATCGTCTCCACTCAAGTTAGGTGTGTCGGCAACGGTCGGGCGAGTCGTCGTTGTTCGAAGCTCACTGCAGCTCCATCCCGACTACCTTGATGTCCGTTGGGACCTCGGAGACACGGCGACCCGGGCACACTGGCTCGGACCCAACCATGCAGAGGGAACACTTTCCAATTGGGAACCCGACATCTCTGCACAAGAAAGGAACCGACCCACGTCCGGAAAGATGAGCAACTGACGAGGCCCAGAAACGGTAAAAAGACCAAATATACGTCGTCCGATGAGACGACCGACCGAACGACCAACCAACGGTCGTTCCCGCTCCAGTCTCCTTCCGTCAGACAGTACATGTGTGTGGCCGGCGGTCGGCGAGTACTGGCTGACCGCCTCACTGACGCTTGGGCCCCAACTAAACGCCCGACACACGACGAACCGTAAATACTAGCGGTCACTTCAAAGATAATACGACAGTACTCTTAACAATACGCACTGCTGCTGCCTCTAACGGGCAGGCAAACCAGCAACTTAGTGACGCCAGTAAATCGATTAAGAAATGAGGCAACAGTTCCGTAAAGACAAGCTGTCAAGCAAGGAACGGCATGAATACGAACCGCTCAGGGCTCAGCATCGTTTTTTTTTTTTTTTTGTCTTAGGGTGTATATCAGTTTTGTGGAAATAAAGATAGAAATTTTGTTACTTCCTGGCAGATTAAAACTGTGTGCCCGACCGAGACTCGAACTCGGAACCTTTGCCTTTCGCGGGCAAGTGCTCTACCATCTGAGCTACCGAAGCACGACTCACGCCCGGTACTCACAGCTCTACTTCTGCCAGTATCTCGTCTCCTCCCTTCCAAACCTTACAGAAGCTCTCCTGCGAACCTTGCAGAACTAGCACTCCTGAAAGAAAGGATATTGCGGAGACATGGCTTAGCCACAGCCTGGGGTAGGTTTCCAGAATGAGATTTTCACTCTGCAGAGGAGTGTGCGCTGATATGAAACTTCCTGGCTTCGGTAGCACTTGCCTGCGAAAGGCAAAGGTCCCGAGTTCGAGTCTCGGTCGGACACACAGTTTTAATCTGCCAGGAAGTTTCATATCAGCGCACACTCCGCTGCAGAGTGAAAATTTCATTCTGGAGTAATTTTGTTCTTTCATTATATTCTTACGGCTGACGAACCTAACAGATTTATTTTGGTTGAACTCAGATGCTGAACTTAAGTGTATTGCTTATTGTTAATAAATGAATTTTACATATATTCTGTTGTGTTGGCAGAAGAGCCAACACCGTGTTACTAGAGGAGGCCGAAATGCACGCATTTTAGCTCACGCAGGCTGGTGTGAGGAGGGAAGAACTATACTGAAGTGAGGTCTGGAACATGACAAGGAATTAGAATTCAGAAAGCGGACGTCATTAGTTTGATACTTAACTTTAATCCATTAATGATGAACGTCGCTCTTGACGGTACACGAGTCACAATATTATCTGTTCAGAAGACATAGTAACTGAATATGGCGCCTTGCTAGGTCGTAGCAAGTGACGCAGCTGAAGGCTATGCTAAACTGTTTTCTCTGCAAATGATAGCGTCTGTAGTCAGTGAACCATCGCTAGCAAAGTCGCCTGTACAGCTGGGGCGAGTGCTAGGGAGTCTCTCTAGACTTGCCGTGTGGCGGCGCTCGGTCTGCAATCACTAATAGTGGCTACACGAGAGTCCAACGTATACTAACGGACCGCGGCCGATTTAAAGGCTACCACATAGCAAGTGTGGTGTCTGGCGGTGACACCACATATTCCTTCGTAACATAAGAATAACAATCGCTAACTTCTAAATATAGTTCTACCAAATGTCCACTACAGGGTTTAGCAACTGTAAGATACTGTCAGCCTTCGCCTAGGGTCGTCTACACCATCACAAGAGAAATTACCACGATCGTTTGCGCCGTTCAGTGAGTGAAGCCGGTATCTGCTCTAACAATCTGTGCGATGGCGTGGCGGGGCGGGACTGCAGTTTGTGAAAGGTCGCAGCATCCGGCGGACGTCGCCCGACCATCCGTCGACTCTCGACGGGCGGAAATTTGTTCCCATGTACCGTGGCCCACCTGCACCTCCGCCGTACGGCTTCTACAGCCGTAATTAAGCTCGAACTTTGTTCACGGTGACAGGAAACTTCCTGTCCTTTTTTCTCAACTAGCCCTTGCTTCTTGCAACAGCTTAGAGCAGTTAAGCCTCTGTGAGGCTTTCCTTTATCCTTCAAGATTAGCCATAGAGTCATTGTACGACCGTGGCCAAAGTTGCATATATTGGTACTGGAGATTTCATAGTCTCGGTAGCAGTTAGAAAAAGACACGGTGAGCAATACTACTTAGACTTCCACCATTTGTGTTAATTCGAATTAAATAATGTTAAACGATGACATTTCGGAACACATACTGATACTCCCTGCTAAATCCGCAGAACAGGACAGGTAGTTGGAATTGTGGAAAGGGGCCAAAATGAGCTGCTGACAGTTACACTCGAACACATGTAACTTTATTTATTTGACCAAACATTACAGTACAAATTCTTGAACTTAGTTATCGGCTCAATACGCCACACTAATTTATGCCTTAAGGGCACAACCACTTTAATTTAAAAAATAAAACGGCTAAAAGCCCTAACTCAAAATTCAGATGCCAAAAAGAATATTTAGAATGCAGAAGGCCTCACGTTAAGTAAGTTCTATAATTTGGCTGAGGGCCCAAAAATCTGCTGAAAAGCAACAACATTAATTTGAATACGACTGAAGGCCGGTGTTTTAAGGTAAAATTAAATAAAAAAATTCAAGGCAGAAGGCCTCACCTTCAATTAGGCTGGAGGCCCCAAACAGTCTGATGCTCGAAAGACAAAGATCTTTAATTTAAAACTCAAAGTAAAAGAAATTTAAACAACAAAGCCTTATCTTAAATTAGGCTGAAGGCCCCAAACAATATAACACTTGACAAGCAAGGAACTTTAATTTTAACGTGGCTGAAGACCCATAATTTGAAACACCACTAAAAACAATTCAACTTTAATTCAAAACCATCTGCTATGAGCCATACAAAAATACACAAAAGAAAATAAGAAAAGGCAGTGCAGCTAACGGCGCTCAGAAATTTCGTGGGTCGGCCAGCACTTGAAATAGTAACGTTCACTTAGGTGAGACAGGCAGTCGGCCCAACCATTCTAGATCCGACGACAACCCAACCAAAAGACAGTCAACGGACTCACCGACATGGTAACTTGCGCTCCACTCGACCAGCACACAACCGGGAGTTCAATGCAAACGTAAAAGGCATGGACGCCCACATCCAAGATTACGTTAAGCTATCGAACTACGCACCGTGCTGGACAGCGACTACACGGTGAGGAAAGGGCATTCCGTAAATTTACGTCAACGTCCAGGGCAGGTAACCGTAACGTTAACGGCCACAAGGCAGAAAATTCCATTGGTGAATTTCAATTGCAAACAACCAAATACAGTTAGACTCCACCGGACGGTGGCTAAACCTTCGCCAACTCGAACACACACGTTCTTGCTTGCGGGAATGTCGCAACAGCCAACGACTTGCTGGTAAATTAAATCCAAACTCATCCTTCGTCTCCAGAGCCGATGAGCCACGGACCTCGTAGCAATGGTAACAGTCCCACACACTCCGACACTGCGTAGAGACCGCCAATGGGCCCAGCCAAACTAGGCCCCGCGGAGATTTCCTCGCTGTTCCACGCCAATCGACCGACTCCTCGCACACCAGCACGGAGACAGCACTAAAATAACTGGGCAGTCGACATCACAAGCTACACACACTTTCACAAACACTAGGAAGGAGAACGCAACCAATGGTAAAAGCAGTGACCGAGTAATGACGCAGCCTAACCACGAGTTGAGACACACACCACCAACCCATAAGTGACCGGCGGGCAAATACATGTCGTCCGGTAAGATGACCAACCGACGATCAAATAAAACCGTCCCGAGTTCAAGTCGTGCGTGCCGGCGACGGTCGGGCGAGTCATCGCTATCCAAGCCTCACTATTGCTCCAACCCGACCGACTTGTGCCTCATACCAACTCTACGACTGCCAGGTCTCAACTGCACTGCAGGCGCGTTCCAACTCCCTGGTAGATCCGAACTCCCTCCCAACACACGACAACCGGGAAGTAATAGCTTATGTCGGTAAGCGCCGCTGCTGCCGCTCATGGGCAGGCAAGGCGGCAACTCAGTGACACCAGTACCTGAAATTAACATAACGAGGTGAGAGTACAGTGAAAACAGAATGTCAAATGAGATATGGCACTAACACGAGCCACGCACGGCTCACATACAACTGTTCTGTAGAAATCAACACGACTTCCACAAGTACCGATTGTGTGAAGGTTGTCTCGACAGTAGATCGTACACTAATGCAGTGTTTTTTGATTCCCAAACGCTCTTCGAGTCCTTTCACCACCGTCGATCGGTAAACAAGATAAGCTAGTATGGAATATAATGTTCTATGCACGCCTATGTTTAATGGACCTTCTGCAAAACGTGTGGTGATGATTCCCATTATTAACATGATGATCGAGTGCCATAGAGGGACATGAATGTGGTGTATCGTAATGCCAAATAAATCTAGTGAACGGTATCTTTACTAGATACATTTGTAAGTGAATGTAAGTGTGTCTGTTCCAAATTCCCTCCTACTAAGACTGACTTCAATCGTATTTGGTACACATACTCTTAGTGTCTCGAAAGAAGTGCTGTGGGAGTAAGAAACATCTGGCTCCCATAGGGGTGGGGGTGAGCGTTTGGTAATAGCTGACATCAAAGCAACCATTCATTACTGGTGTTTTGAGGATAGTATCAGATTGCGTTTCAAGGGGTACCTATGGATGGGCACAGCTGAGCGCAGAGAGGTGGCAGGAGGAGACATATAGTAAGAGGGGAGGAGAGGGTGAATGAGATGGACAGACGAAAGACAGATGCACGGATATACGTGAAAGAAGAAGATGGACATAGAGGGCGAAGAGGACAGACAGAGGGGAAGGAGGAGATGGACAGAGAGAGCAGGGACGAGGAGAGAGTCGGAAATGGTCAGAGAGAGGTGGGAAGAGGTGAGAAAGGGATAGACAGAGAGAAAGGGAAGAGGAAATGGGACAGGGGAGGGGATGAACAGACAGGGGGAAGATGAGAAGATGTATAGGGGGTATGAGGAGATAGAGAGCTTGGGGAGGAAGAGTTGGAAAGAGACAGAGAGGGGGAAGATTAGAAGATGGACTGGGGCAAGAGAGAGTTTGGGGAGGAAGAGATGGAAAGAGAGAGATAGTAGAAGGATATGAACAGGGGTTGAGATGGAGGGGGGAAGAGGAAAGACAGGAACGATTGGGGGGGGGGGTAAGAGTGATGGAAAGAGGGGAGAGGAGAACAGATTGAGGGAGGAAGTGGAGACCGTGAGAGGACAGAGTAAGACTGGAATAAATGAGTATCCGGCAATGCAGGGTATTCAGTTAGAAGTATCAGGTATAACAAATTTTGTCCCAATATACAGAAGACTGATCTGTGAAGATTGGTCATCGTTGGTGATCAGATAACTTACCATTACTATACAGATAACTTTTAAGTATTTTCACTTTCGTTTTTGTGCACACGCTTAGAATTCTGACTAACTTTGCCGAGATTTGTAAGCACGTTTGGTCGTTTGATGAGTGAGCACGTAATTCCTGAGCTGAAGCCTCATATCAAAATGGTTCAAATGGCTCTGAGCACTATGGTACTTAACTTCAGGGGTCATCAGTCCCCTAGAACTTAGAACTACTTAAACCTAACTAACCTAAGGATATCACACACATCCATGCCCGAGACAGGATTCGAACCGGCGACCGTAGCGGTTGCGCGGTTCCAGTCTGTAGCGCCTAGAACCGCTCCGCCACTCCGTTAGTAAATACTCAACCTGTGTAGTTCTGAACCCTTACTCATCTCTTCCTTTGCGTAAATTTATGCGGAAATTGCAGGAAATCAGTTGGAGGCGGTCAATATACTGTTAACCACGTAAATTGACAAATCCAGTAGTTGGATCGCCGAATATTTGTATATAAAGCAGTGATGATGCAGGGCACTTTAGGTTGATGTTGTAAAACTCGATAAAAACTATACAACTGTGCCCTGGTGGGCCCATCGGTACCGACCGACCACAGTTTCATTCTGCGCCAGTCGCGTCATTGGATGCGATGTGGAGGGGCGTGTGGACAACTCGCTGCTCTTCCAGCCGTTGTGTTTTCGTGACCTGGAGCCACTATACTTAGTTAGTTTAATTTTAGTTTTAGTTACGTCATGTTCCGTAGTACATTTTCCCGAAGATTTTATAGATATGATGTGGAACAAGTCATATTACAAGATATATGAATAGTGCTAATATTAATATTACTGACATTTTTAGTTCTACGCATGCAGCTACATTTAGAGGTACATTTTTTTACCATTTCTGAAACAGAAACTCGTCCATGGTGTAGGAGTTGTCCAAAAGAAATGATTAGCTAGATTTAAAACTTGATCTGCTACCTGCCAGAAGCTTTATGTTGTTGGGCATATGATCAAAGATTTTAGTTGCTGAATAATGTACTCCTTTTTAGGAGTTATCCAAAAGAAATGATTTTTAGCTTGCCAGACACTTTATGTTGTTGGGAAAATGATCAAAGATTTTTGTTGCTGAATAATGTACTCCTTTTTGAGCAATTGACAGCTTCGGTAACGTATAGGAAAGATCATTTTTACCTCTAGTATTGTACGTATGAAGATCACTGTTCTTCGCGAATTGAGATGGATTATTTGTAACGAATTTCATTAGCAAATATATGTACTCTGATGGTGCAGTTAAAATACCGAACTCCTTGAAAAGGTGCCAACATGACGTCCTTGGGTGAAAACCACTAATTATTATCACTGCTCTCTTTTGTGCAATCAGTACTTTATGTGTAAGTGGTGAGTTACCCCAGAAAACTATTCCTTAAGACATTATTGAATGGAAATAAATAAAGCACGTTAGGAGGCTGATCTGTTTATTACCAATACTGACCATTATACGAAAAGCGAAAGAAGCTGAGCTTAGTTGTTTGAGAAGCTCAGTAATATGCTTCTTCCAGTTCAAGTTGTCATCAATGTGAACACCCAAAAATTTGGAGAAATCTACCCTGTTAACTGAGTCCTGTTCATATGCTACATCAATAGTCGGTATGACTCTGTTTGGTGTACAGAACTGGATATAGTGAGTTTTTTCAAAATCATGGGAGAGTAAAAAATGTTCAAATGTGTGTTAAATCTTATGGGACTTAACTGCTAAGGTCATCAGTCACTAAGCTTACACACTACTTAACTGAAAGTATCCTAAGGAAAAACACACACACCCATGCCCGAGAGAGGACTCGAACCTCCGCCGGCATCAGCTGCACAAAAGGGAGAGTCCATTTTCTGAGAACCACTTAATAATTCTTTGAAAGACATCCTTAACAATAGCTTCAGCTGCTTTTTCTGGAATGTGATTTATTATAACACTCGTGTCATCTGCAAAAAGTACTAGTTGCGCTTGCTGAACGTTAAGTGGTAGGTCATTCACATGTATAAGAAATAGCAGAGGACTTAAAATTGAACCCTGTGGGACTCCCTTTGTGATAACTCCCCAATCACTAGAATTTACCACCCTCTCAACATTAATTGTGCTATTCAGCACAACATTTTGCTTTCTGTTCATTGAGTATGACTCAAACCAGCTGTGTGTATAGCCTTCAGTTCCGTAAAACCTGAGTTTTTCTAAGAGTGTGACATGATCCACACAGTCAAATGCCTTGAAGAAATCACAAAAAATACCAACTGGCAATAATTTGTTATTTAGGGATTGTACTATTTGACGGGTAAATGTGTAAATAGCATTCTCAGCCGAGTAAGCCTTCTGGAATCCGAACTGTGACATGCTGAGTAAATTATTTTCACTTAAATGTGAGACTACTCTCGAATACATAACTTTTCGAATATTTTGGAAAATGAAGTCACCACTGAGACTGGTCTATAATTATTTAAGTCACTCTTGTCCCGATTCTTATGAAGAGGTTTGACAATTGTCTATTTCAATCTGTGTGGAAAAATTCCCTGTGCCAGCGAAGCATTACATATAGCGCTGAGGACTCCACTTATTAAATTTGAACAACCCTTCAAAATTCTGTTAGAGACTCCATCAGCACCACATGAGCTCTTGTTTTTCAGTTTATTTATAATTCCCTTAATTTCAGTAGGTCATGTTGGTGCTACTTCTAAAGGCGTAAAGTCCTGGAGAATGACATTTTTAACATTTTTTTTGCTTCTTCAACTGAACCCCTTAACCCTATTTTTGCTGCTACATTCAGAAAGAGATTGTTAGAAATACTTGCAACTTGTGAATTATCACATTTAGCTTTAGCTTTATTGCTATGGTATGCTGCGCACTGTCCGGCTGCCCCGTCTCCCGTTTGACAACATTCCATAGAGTTTTAATCTCATTATTCGCATTATTAATTTCTGTCAGAACAGATAAGCTTCTCGACTTCTTAATGATTTCCTTAAAATATTACAGTATCTTTTGTAGTAAGCAAGTAACGTCGGATACTGACTTATTCTGCCATGTCCATATTATTTCCCTCTTCCTTTTAGATGATGCCTTAATTCCTTTAGTAATCCATGGCTTACTTGTCTTTGTAATGGCTTTTTTGGATAACGTTTCAGGGAAGAAACTCTCACACATTGAGACAAATTTACGGTGGAATAAATTGAATTTGGCATCATTTTCTGTTATACTTCATGCCATTCTACCTCTTCCAGGCTGCACTTAAAGCTCTGTATCCTGTTCGCATTCATAAGCCTCCGTGCCTTGTATGAACCTGCCTGAATCCTGTAAGGTGCTATAAGTGTTATTTCCATTAACTGTACATCATGATCAGATAGCCCATTAACAACTGGGTACACATTAATTGTTTCTGCCTGAGCACTGTCTATGAAAATGTTATCGATAAGTGACCTACTATCCTACAGCACACGAGTTGGAAATTTACAACAGATACTAGATTTAAACAACGAAACGAAGCTTCTAGCTCATTTTTCCCATCCGTGTCTTTTAAGAAATCTACATTAAAATCACCACAAACCACTAACTGCTTCTTTTTGTCTGACAGGTAAGTCAATAATGCCTCAAGATTTTTCATGAATAGCTCAAATTTACCTCGAGGGGATCTGTAGATTGTTACAGTTACTATAGAAGTATATTGCAGTAGCAACTCACAAACACATGCTTCAAGGATCTGATCTATACAAAAACTATTTGTTTCAATATTTTTGACTTTGCGTCCAGTTTTTAAGTAGAAACTCCTCCTTTTTCCATGTTGACTCTACATGAATAAAATGCTAATCTGTAATCCCTTAAATTTAACTTCTCCATCCCTGCGGTTACATGGTGTTGACACAAAACATCTATACCTTCAGAATTTACCCCATTTTCTAAGCATACAAGAAGCTCATCTATCTTATTTTTCAGTCCCCTAATGTTATGATGAAACACACAAATTTTATTTCTTTGGTTACTGCTACGGACATTATGGCACTGTTCTGTTTTAATCTCTTTCAGTACTCTCTGTCTGTAACCTGACTCTAACGTAATGTGTCCCTCTGACTCCAGTAATCACAGGTATTTTGTCTTGTGTGCATGTGCCCCCTCTTATATTTTCTGCAAGAAGATCAACTAATCTATCCTTCCCCCTCCTACTGAGCTGCAGGCCATGACTAGTGTAACCCCATCTCCCAATTGAATCAACAGGCACAGCACAGATATGAGATTTAGTTTCTTCCAACAGTAATCTCCCCAGCTTTCTGTTAACACGGTTGACAGCCATATTTTAAAAAAAAATGGCTCTGAGCACTATGGGACTTAACATCATAGGTCATCAGTCCCTTAGAACTTAGAACTACTTAAACCTAACTAACCTAAGGACACCACACAACACCCAGCCATCACGAGGCAGAGAAAATCCCTGACCCGCAGGGAATCGAATCCGGGAACCCGATCGTGGCAAGCGAGAACGCTACCGCACGTCCACGAGATGCGGGCGACAGCCATATTAACCCAGGGCTGGTCATGGCGCTGCAAAACATTCACTAACCCTTCACGAGTGTGAGCTGTTGCTGCACCTATTACATCTAGGTCAGACCTTATACACCCCTGGAAATTGAAATAAGAACACCGTGAATTCATTGTCCCAGGAAAGGGAAACTTTATTGACACATTCCTGGGGTCAGATACATCACATGATCACATTGACAGAACCACAGGCACATAGACACAGGCAACAGAGCATGCACAATGTCGGCACTAGTACAGTGTATATCCACCTTTCGCAGCAATGCAGGCTGCTATTCTCCCATGGAGACGATCGTAGAGATGCTGGATGTAGTCCTGTGGAACGGCTTGCCACGCCATTTCCACCTGGCGCCTCAGTTGGACCAGCGTTCGTGCTGGACGTGCAGACCGCGTGGGACGACGCTTCATCCAGTCCCAAACATGCTCAATGGGGGACAGATCCGGAGATCTTGCTGGCCAGGGTAGTTGACTTACACCTTCTAGAGCACGTTGGGTGGCACGGGATACATGCGGACGTGCATTGTCCTGTTGGAACAGCAAGTTCCCTTGCCGGTCTAGGAATGGTAGAACGATGGGTTCGATGACGGTTTGGATGTACCGTGCACTATTCATTGTCCCCTCGACGATCACCAGAGGTGTACGGCCAGTGTAGGAGATCGCTGCTCACACCATGATGCCGGGTGTTGGCCCTGTGTGCCTTGGTCGTATGCAGTCCTGATGGTGGCGCTCACCTGCACGGCGCCAAACACGCATACGACCATCATTGGCACCAAGGCAGAAGCGACTCTCATCGCTGAAGACGACACGTCTCCATTCGTCTCTCCATTCACGACTGTCGCGACACCACTGGAGGCGGGCTGCACGAAGTTGGGGCGTGAGCGGAAGATGGCCTAACTGTGTGCGGGACCGTAGCCCAGCTTCATGGAGACGGTTGCGAATGGTCCTCGCCGATACCCCAGGAGCAACAGTGTCCCTAATTTGCTGGGAAGTGGCGGTGCGGTCCCCTACGACACTGTGTGGGATCCTGCGGTCTTGGCGTGCATCCGTGCGTCGCTGCGGTCCGGTCCCAGGTCGACGGGCACGTGCACCTTCCGCCGATCACTGGCGACAACATCGATGTACTGTGGAGACCTCACGCCCCACGTGTTGAGGAATTTGGCGGTACGTCCACCCGGCCTCCCGCATGCCCACTATACGCCCTCGCTCAAAGTCCGTCAATTGCGCATACGATTCACGTCCACGCTGTCGCGGCATGCCACCAGTGTTAAAGAGTGCGATGGAGCTCCGTATGCCACGGCAAACTGGCTGACACTGACGGCGGCGGTGCACAAATGCTGCGCAGCTAGCGCCATTCGACGGCCAACACCGCGGTTCCTGGTGTGTCCGCTGTGCCGTGCGTGTGATCGTTGCTTGTACAGCCCTCTCGCAGTGTCCGGAGCAAGTATGGTGGGTCTGACACACCGGTGTCAATGTGTTCTTTTTTCCATTTCCAGGAATGTAGTATAGTCCGAATTGCTAGCCAGGCTGTTTCCTGCTCTTCCTCCTATAAGAACATGGTCCTCACCATCAAAATCTTTGTACAATGCCCCTAGGTTTTCTGTAACCTGGATAAGTTTAGTACTAGGTTTCACAATGCCTGTGACCTGGTACTCGACTCCTAGCCTATCCCGTAGCAACTGTCCTACACCTCTCCCATGACTGCTACCTAACAGCAGGGCTCTTTTCTTTCTGCTTGACTTCACTCCCTACCTATCATTACAATTGTTACTGCGAGTCTGCTGCACCCTACTTTGCTCAAAAACTGTTTGACCCTCTTCTATTTCAGGTAACAAACCAAACTGATTGCTCACTGGAATCTGAAAAGTGATTTCTGAGGCTTTCTCCTTCTGACTACGACTTGTTACCTGTTCCCAGCTCGCATTGTCTCTTTACCCCTTCAGCGAAGTAGCTCCTCAGTTTGCATCGTGAAGCTGAGTGGACCCTTTTCCATTCTCTCCAAAAGCAAAAAAATCTCTCGCACTACCGGGAATCGAACCCGGGACGTCCGTATGCCAGTCAGTTGCTCTGTCAACTTTTTTGTTGTTGTTACTTGTATTTGGTCGTAGTGGACGTCACATGACATCCATTTAAGTTTGTTGTTGAGCGCACGTGCCAAAAAAGTATTTTACTGTTCGCTCGGCAGGTGCACCGGTCCCACGGTGCTACCCGCTTCTTACACGGAAGAAACTTCTCGTCTTTATATACTCTACGGACGCACTTTAGAGGCCTGTCCACACGTTAAGGCTATTCTGCGCCGTTTTATGCGCAGTTCACGACTATGCAGAGAAGTCATTGCTTGTAGATCACAAATCTGTACAAGTTTGAGAACCACACAGTGTCTGACCAGCACAATGTCGCAGTTTTGAGTAGAATTTCTCAAATATGTGTTCTAAAATAAGGACTGTGTGGAAAAAATTATGCGTGTGCACTAGAAATCATCGCAGATTTGGCACGCGAAACGTGCCGCATGCTATTTGTCAGAAGGCCTTATGAGTAATTTGCATGTGAGCCATTGCTGCTCTCTAGGTATCGGCTCTTCACTTAAGTGCGTGGTTTGTCTACGAGGGCATGGCAGACGGGTGTTATCGCGCTCCGCCGGCGGTTGACGGGGAAGCTAAAAGTTAGGCCCCGTAGCGATGAAGACGGGAGTTGGCGTTCCGCACGGAGGGGATGCGGATAGCTCCGTGGTTGAGGCAGGGAGAGGGAGAGAGAGAGAGAGAGAGAGAGAGAGAGAGAGAGAGAGAGAGAGAGAGAGAAGAAACGGGAGCAGCTTTTTTGCCATAAGTCCAGTAGGGCAGCTTGTGCGATTCGCACCTTATATCGCCGAAAGACTGCTGTCGATTTCAATAACATTGTCACATGTGGAGCAAAGTCACACTTTCAGGAGATGGTGGTTGGTTCTGTTTCTACTGACATATGATCTCGCCTCTGTCCTTACATCAGTAGTGGACCTTAACGTAATCGCAACATTCTGAATAGACCATTAGTTGTATGTTGAGAGACGGTCTCTTCTTGCTATTTAATTCCTGCTTGTCATCTTCTACTATTTGTGTGTCATATTTTACGAATTACTTTGTTAACGCTTTTTTTCCGAAGCCTTGGTCTAGTCTGTTGCAGGCTATACTGCTAAATTTGTCTCTCATGCACAGAAACTTAAAATATTTGACTATGGTCTCGCCCCTTGTGGACAATTATACTCGTAGTATGTAACATATAATGAACACATAAACTGCTGTATGCATTCAGTTACTCCAAGTTCGTAAATCTTGGCATTTGTGTGACTCTGCAGTAAGCCGGGATAATAATCAAATCTGGCCTTTTAAGTGTTTTTAAAGTTTGATTTTAAATTTATATTTGTATTTTTAAATGACTGCTAATTTGTACTATACTAGGTCAAGTAGTCTCACTTGGGGCTATATTTAATGTTTTAATCCGTTCGCCTTAGCGCGGAAGTAGGCCTAGTTATTAATTATAATATGGTGCTTGCGTGCATTCATATGTAAGCACATATTGCTTCCCAGGTTTCGGTTTGAATTTGTTCAAAAAGTGGTTCAAATGGCTATGAGCACTATGGGACTTCTGAGGTCATCAGTCCCCTAGAACGTAGATCTACGTAAATCTAACTAACCTAAGGACATCACAAACATCCATGCTCGAAGCAGGATTCGAACCTGCGACCGCTCGGCTACCCCGGCCGGCTTTGAATTTGTGATCTGTTAGAAGTCAGTAGGCGAGGGTGACCGAAAGTGCTGAAACCTATGATAAAATGTTGGGTGGGTTCTTTCTTGTTACATCTGATCTTTGTATGCTGTTTTAACCATTTTATTTCAATGTACTAATATGTGGTTTGTATGCGAGGTAGCCGCCTCACGATTACATAAATGCTAGCCCGGATTGGTGGTTGCGCATACGTGACCAGCTTTCGCTGTACACTTCCTTTCTTGTTTGGCCTTTCGTGGCCTGCCTAACGGAATTTGACTACGACGCCGACGAGTTGTGCCCACCCTAGAGATTGTGTGGTCCTTTGTTCGGTCGCGGAACGTGGGACTAAGCCATGCTATATCGTCCTGCAGTTCCGGGATGGAAGTTGCTTACCAGATCTTTTTCAGATAATTTGCCATCAGCCACGAGAGCCAAGATCCCCAGTCCACTAGTCCTAATGTATCAAGAGATCAATTAATAACTTGGTCGTTGATTTGTATACTTTTATTGGGATCACTATTTACCCTCTTCTTCCTGTATGTTAAAATTTCGTTTGTGGGAGCTGTGTTGGGGATCATATTACCCTGTTCATTAATGACAGTGTAATGTTTATTTACTGCTGAGTGTTTGTATACCGGAAATTGTTCCAACCTATTGCTTATGCTATCGAAAGTTCAACCCTTACTTTGTTCTGTAATCGGGTTGAAGCCTTAACGTCTCCGTTTTATGATAAAATTCTGCTTTAGGTTCTTATCGAAGATTAAATTAATATTATAAGTATACCTAAGCAATTGGATTTGTTTTCATTGGGATTTAAATGCTTCCATGTTAACTTATTGTTTCTTAACTTATGGTATGCAAAATCTCTGTTCAAATTTATTGATAGTGTAAAATTGTTTGGTGACCATTTTGCCAAAGATATTTAAGCACTGAATAAATTGTGAAATTTAGTGATCGATAAACCTTTGTTGTAAAAGGTGAATGAAGGTTTGCAAACTTCTGGTCCAGCCGTTCCCGAAATTGCCGTTAGTCACCCTTCAGCATGTTTACAATAAGGTGAGTCTGCTGAAATGCAGATGTGCTGGAAACCGTGACAAATGTTATTGATCTATTACGCTGAACAGTCGAGCATTCTGTGACGTCACAGCGGAGATTGTGCATAACAAGAGGACTGCTCGTAGAAGTTAACGAAGACAACTTTTTATGGACTGATTTGTGTATTTATTGGTAGGTGTACCGATTCCTGTGACGAATTTGAAGATTGAAGCTTGTACTTACGAAACTCTTCTGTTTTAATGTAATCCGGCTTTAATATATTTAACATTATAAATGTGATTGAACGGAATTATTCTATTAAAAACATTGATAGTTTATAACTACGACCTCGCATTAATTCAGGTATGGATAAACCCAAAAACTTGGTTAGTAATTTTTGTATCGAATTTTGAGAGGCCTCGTAAGATGTTGATAACTGGCAGAGCTCCATGGTTGCAGAGAGTGAAAGGTAAAGCATACGGGGTTATTCAAAAGTATCCCTGTGGTTTCAAGAGGCGACAGCGTGATAGGTACGAGACATACAAAAAATTACACATGTCAGCGGATAGATCATCTATCCAAGTTCCTATTCGTAATACGCGCTGTGATGTAGTTGTACTAGGGTGCAGGCATACCAGAACATGTAGGTAAATCATTTGTTCCGCATTATCGCATCGCATTAGTTCATGCCTTTAGATAGACAACCCAGTGATCTGATCTTCAAAGCGGGCTGCTGTCACGTCTTCCAGGCGATTCGCGTTAGCGACTTCAGGATCCTCCATCCCTTGATGTGTGTCAGTTTTCTGTACATAGTTTTCATACAGTCATCTTCTGAAACCCCAGAGGTAAGTTTTGAATAACCCTCTATAAAAAAGTAAATCGGTGGAGCTTAGAATTATTCATAGTGAAAATGACAGCTTTTGTAGTTGTGGAAAACAGGGAGAAATTGTTAAAATATACTGCCAGAAAAAATTAGTACATCCTTTTAGAGATTTCCAATTCACTCAGGATTTATTGTTGCAACAGTGCATATGGAGTTCATGAAATTATTACATTTGTAGGTCAATACCACAAGCTGTTCTGAGGTACCAGGTACTTATGCTGAAACACCCATATTAGTACGTGGTGTAGCCTTCACTGACGTCAAGGCAGGCGCTGACTTTGGCATCCAGTTGATCGTACAGATGGCGAACACTATCCTGGGATACGTTATGCCACGCCTGCTCGACCTGTTCTCGTAGTTCTGTGGGTGTTGTCGGTTAATGAGTCCCAGGAATTACTTCCCGTCCCATCACATCCCGCATGTGGTCGACTGGAGACAAGTCCGGAGATGGTGCTGGTCAGGGAAGCTGTTGCACGACTTGCAGAGCACGTTGGACCCTACGAGCAGTGTGTGCGTGAACGTTATCCTGCTGGAACACATCACCTTGCTGCTGCAAAATGGCAAAAGAACTGGTCTACCAACATTCTGGACGTACCGAGCGCTGGTTAGTGCCACCTCCAGAAACACCAGAGATGAACGAGAGTTGTAGCTTTCCGCTTCCCAGACCATCATTCCTGAGGTGGGGCCAGTATGCCTTGGACGAATGCACTCTAGGAGACAATGCTTACCAGGTCTACGTCTTGCGCATGAACACCTGAGTGCCGGCGGAATCTGGTTTCATCGGTTGAAGACCAAGGAGCGCCATTTAATTCCAAGACATCCTTTGTCAGCACCAGTCGAGCTGTGCTCCTCGATGTAGTGGCGTGAGTGGAGGACGAGGTAGAGGTGTACGTGTCCATAGTCCCACGGCTACTGACCGGTTCGCAACAGTTCACGTTAACACGTTTGCGCTTACAAGCCCTCTTATCTATGCTGTGATAGCTTTAGGATCTGCCATTGCTGGCCTTACAATAAGATGATCCTGCATGTGTGCTGTCCACAACCTCGTCTACGGGTGTGAAAATGTTCACGTGATCACTGATATCAGGATCGTTGCACAACTGACGCAGTGGAGAATTTCTCCGAAAGGACCATCCCGCCAGTCGGAAGACCGTTTCAAACTCGCTTATTTGGCTGCAGGGAACGCATCTCTGTCCCATGGTTGCCTGCTTACTTCTTATGTCCCATCCTTACTGAGCCTTCTGGCTGTGAACTTTCTCCATTAAAGAGAAGACACGGATGTCGCTCTGGTAGCTATCGGCGGCGAGACGACGTTGAAACCATTGTCAGTATATCTGCTATCCCCCAGGTGGCATACGCCGTCATCGGATCAAAATCGCCAGCTATCTTTTTCGACAATATAACTGTCTGAGGGTTTTATACTGTAAAGGGGAGGTAGAAACAAATAAATAACTTAGATCTGTTGCTGGAGAGGAAAATACCTGATACGAAAAACAGTTACTAGCTCGTAGATAATTTCACCAATCGCCGGACTTAAAATTCAACTTAAGAGATAACATAACAACACTGCTGTTCATTCATTCACTGATTCATCAACTCACACAGCTTGTTCCATAAATACCATCGTGAAGGAGCACCTCAAGGATGTGCAACGAGTTACATAACACATCTGTAAAATTCACCAAAAAGGAAATTGTGACAAGTGCTAAGCTTCTCACAGAGATGATGATGAGGACTACGAAAAGTAGCTATTTCGAGAGTGCTAGTTCTCTTCCCTTTTACACTTCTCAGCTGCTTTTATTTTATAACTTTACTGATTTCTTACTATCGTCTGTCTATACATGGGAGAACTTAAAAATCTGTTCACCAGTGGTAATCGAAATTTATACTGCCTAGTTTAAATATTTCAATAAACTGCAGGAGTGATGTTGTTTAATAATCTCTGCCGAGAGGATTTATAATTTTTCTTGCGTCTGGAACATCTTCTATGAGTGCTTTTCAGCACGAAAGATATAGCAAACATTGACCACAGCTGCATTTCTTCTGCTATGAGGTATTGGACGTGAGAGTCACATCGGTGATGTAGTTAATATGGTTGCATTAGGTTAAGATGAGGAAGATTATCAACAACCTCTACAGACACACACTGCAGTTATGATAAGGAAAGCTCGAATTGAGAAAAGCTAGGATTTCAGCCCATATCCCATATTATTTTATCTATGCATACACTAAGCAAGGAAATCTAAGGATGAATATGAAAAGTTGTTTAAATTTCAGTGAGAAGAAATAATAATGACATCGATTTTGCCATTGTTCTTAAATGATGTGGAAGATCTGTTGACCAAAATGAGCGTTGTCATGAAAAATTTGCGCATAAATAGATAGATAGCTGACTGTTTGGTGTGTCTGCACTACTTTGTCTGCAGCTATAGGCTCAAGGCAGAACTGTCGGCTACATAGCATAGTATCCAATACTAAAACTATTGTAATATAATTTGGTCTGGTCTATCCACTTATATCCCCTGCTCTGGTATGGAGGAAGTGCTGCTACAGTCAATGTTTTATATTTCTTTTGTGAAAAACAAATACATAAAAACGTCTGGAACAATAATATTATATTTTCATCAGTCTCACTGGCTGCCTCAAGCTTAATGTCTTTTTTATATGAATTTTCCATTCATTCGTTGACACATTTGTGCTGTAATTCCCCCCATGAAGCCTTCAGAGATGTCATATTAACAGGAAGCGCCAGCAACTGCTAGCTACTTCTGTAGAATAGGTACTAACCAATTGTGACAAGAGCTGATCTACTTTCACTGAATGTTTTTCCTCTTACGCTTCTCACTGATTTACCTGCTGAGCATTGATGCAACTTCACTCATTAACAATGTAAAAAAAAAACATCACCAATAATATGAAGTTTAGTCTTGACTGCAGTTCACAACTCACAGTCCAAATAATCTTGTAAAATATGGGAGTGCCTAATAACGTACGCTTTCACTTTGGTGTCTTTTTTTGGGTTCCGTTCCTCAGTCTGTAAAAATGCAACCTTTATTGAATTGCTTTGTTGTCGTCTATTTGTCTGACTGTACAAAACACTTTTTCCCAGTGTAACGTTGCTACATTAATTTGAGGTGTAAAGCGGTGCTGATGTTCAAGACCATAAAAGCGGGTTAAAAGCTGTGAGCTGTCTGGAGAAGTTAACCTTGCATTACTGAGCAACTGTTTCACCAGGTATCCAGTCTAACTTCAAAATTCCCAACCAGACTAACATTAATTATAATCTTTTAATAGTCATACGACAACCGGTGATACACTCCTGGAAATGGAAAAAAGAACACATTGACACCGGTGTGTCAGACCCACCATACTTGCTCCGGACACTGCGAGAGGGCTGTACAAGCAATGATCACACGCACGGCACAGCGGACACACCAGGAACCGCGGTGTTGGCCGTCGAATGGCGCTAGCTGCGCAGCATTTGTGCACCGCCGCCGTCAGTGTCAGCCAGTTTGCCGTGGCTTACGGAGCTCCATCGCTCTCTTTAACACTGGTAGCATGCCGCGACAGCGTGGACGTGAACCGTATGTGCAGTTGACGGACTTTGAGCGAGGGCGTATAGCGGGCATGCGGGAGGCCGGGTGGACGTACCGCCGAATTGCTCAACACGTGGGGCGTGAGGTCTCCACAGTACATCGATGTTGTCGCCAGTGGTCGGCGGAAGGTGCACGTGCCCGTCGACCTGGGACCGGACCGCAGCGACGCACGGATGCACGCCAAGACCGTAGGATCCTACGCAGTGCCGTAGGGGACCGCACCGCCACTTCCCAGCAAATTAGGGACACTGTTGCTCCTGGGGTATCGGCGAGGACCATTCGCAACCGTCTCCATGAAGCTGGGCTACGGTCCCGCACACCGTTAGGCCGTCTTCCGCTCACGCCCCAACATCGTGCAGCCCGCCTCCAGTGGTGTCGCGACAGGCGTGAATGGAGGGACGAATGGAGACGTGTCGTCTTCAGCGATGAGAGTCGCTTCTGCCTTGGTGCCAATGATGGTCGTATGCGTGTTTGGCGCCGTGCAGGTGAGGGCCACAATCAGGACTGCATACGACCGAGGCACATAGGGCCAACACCCGGCATCACGGTGTGGGGAGCGATCTCCTACACTGGCCGTACACCTCTGGTGATCGTCGAGGGGACACTGAATAATGCACGGTACATCCAAACAGTCATCGAACCAATCGTTCTACCATTCCTAGACCGGCAAGGGAACTTGCTGTTCCAACAGGACAATGCACGTCCGCATGTATCCCGTGCCACCCAACGTGCTCTAGAAGGTGTAAGTCAACTACCCTGGCCAGCAAGATCTCCGGATCTGTCCCCCATTGAGCATGTTTGGAACTTGGTGAAGCGTCGTCTCACGCGGTCTGCACGTCCAGCACGAACGCTGGTCCAACTGAGGCGCTAGGTGGAAATGGCATGGCAAGCCGTTCCACAGGACTACATCCAGCATCTCTACGATCGTCTCCATGGGAGAATAGCAGCCTGCATTGCTGCGAAAGGTGGATATACACTGTACTAGTGCATGCTCTGTTGCCTGTGTCTATGTGGTGTGGTTCTGTCAGTGTGATCATGTAATGTATCTGACCCCAGGAATGTGTCAATAAAGTTTCCCCTTCCAGGGACAATGAATTCACGGTGTTCTTATTTCAATTTCCAGAAGTGTATATATAAAGAAGAGAATTTAAATAAAAAAGAATAAATCAGTTTATATTTGGAAATTTATTTTAACATTGATCATTGAAATTTCAGCATATTAAACTTGATTCATAACTAAACTGGTGCCTTATTTAGGATCGTGAAAATGTGAGTTGGTAATCTTACGGAACACATCAAACATGGAGCCAAGATTGGGAGACTGCATACAACACTGCAATCATAAAATAACACACGAAGAACGTTGAAACATATGCAAGAGGAAATTAACCACAACCAACCGATTCAATTTTCACGCAAAGAAGTTACGTTCGTAGCGCAATCCTGTCCGTCATGAAATTACCACACACTGGTATACTAAGTTCATACTAACTCTCTGTGAAATCTTCCCGAAAAGAATAGCTGAGGGCTACGTTGATGCTTGCACCACATGCTTCACGTGGTCAACTTGGTTTACACAAAGAGTGTAACTCCACCATAATTTCGATAATTAAAATAAATTACATCGAAACGCAATTTATAAAAGAAAAACCTCGAACTGGTTACTATCGTCTTACTATTAACCTGATGGGTCAAACAATTGTATAAGCAGGTGGTACTGGTCTCATAAAGTACATCTCACGTGGGTTCAACATAAAGAAAAGTTGCTATATTGAAAAATATTGTCAATACGAGACGTTATAATCTCACGCACATTCGCATTTGAGATTGATGATCTTAGTTTGAGTTACTGATCAACACGTGGTTCCACTTTACTCACAAAGTAGTGACAAAGCAACTACCGGAATATATTTTGAACTTCACACTCGAATTACACTGCGTTGCAATTTAAGATAACATTAGGTATTTTAGAGCTAAACCTGAAATAAAGGTGATTAAATTTTCAGTTAGGCTGAACTTAAGAAATCCATTGTCCTGCGGACTTAGCAGACACGCGCTTAGCCGGAGATCTTACCACTTCAGACGCTCGCCGCGGACAGACTGACCTGCGGGGCTCTTACCGAGCGTGGTTCACAAATACAAACGGAAGTGGCCAGAGAGGCAGCTCGCTATACCAACATGACAAGGGACGGACAGGACCATACTAAGAATAGAAACCTCTTTGCTTCTAGAAAGCGTAACTACCTGTTCCGACGTTGGTCCCACTGTTCTCTAGCAGACAGGCTTGTCTGCTACCATCTAGCATGCAGCTAGAAATACATCTGCTCATTCATCCTCTCACACAGAAGGGAGGGAGGACGACAGTATCTTATACAGTAAATAAAAGAAAGCGGATGTAGGTTCCGTATGAGACTGTGTGACATGAATTACATATAAAGTGTGCTTTAAAGTGTAGTAGTGTGACAGATCCTTCTTGATTATGTGTAAAAGTAACACGTTCCACTACTCTGTCTCCTCCCAGACAGTCAGAAACGCCACAGTAAACTTAGAAGCGGAATTTATGCCTTAAATGACAACAGATTTAAGAAATTAACATGAAAGGAATCCAACAGAGACCTTTCACCAGGAAAGAGTAGGCGCATCAAGTTTATGTCACTTACCAACGTCTTTGGCTCCTTGGTGGTATAATAAAAGTTAGCTTCCAAGTCAGTGTAATCAAAAGATACCGGCGGTTACATCAAATATTTTGACACTCGCAGATACACTCATCAAAACCTACAGGCTACATCCCGTTGACCTACAAACATGTAATTTGGCAAGAAGTAAGGCTTCACACTGCAAACAAAGGAGAAAATCTGAAAATTGTTAATTTATTATTAGACCACACGAAAAAAATGCCAGTTTTTTATCCGACTGCCTGTTTGTCCGTCCGTCCGTCGTTGAGACCCTATTTTCTCAGGAATGAGTAGTCTTATCAAGTTGAAATTTGCGTCATATACTAAGGTCCACATTCCTTTGGTGGCGAAATATTTTAAGCGTTAATGTCAATGCAATCAAATGTTAAGGCCATATATGTGACACATTTTGATACACTCGAAGTCAGACATTAAAACCAGTAGGCTACTTCCCCTTGACGTAGAATGATGAAATTTGGCAAGAAGAAAGGTTTCACACAACGACAACGAGAAAAAATCAGAGAATTGTTAATTTGTAATTATACCATACGAAAAAAATGTTTCTTTTGTCATTTATTATCTGATGTCACACATTAGCGAAAGTCTTGAAATCCCTGGGGCCGACATCTTGCCAGTATCAATGTCGAGAACAGGTAAAAATCGTAGAGATCCTAGAGGCCAGGAATAGACAAACTGTCTATTTACATACTAAGTTGGCATGGGATCCTCAGTGCGCGAATCCTACTCGCATCTGACCAATTCTTTACTATTTTTTGTGTGTGTCGATAATTTCAAATTTCCTCACTAACGTGTCCAGAAAAATTTTTGAATTTGGTACAGCAGACTCCTCCCCCCTCCCCCCAACCTCCAATCACAGCAGATCCTGCGCCCCGCCCCCCCCCCCTCCCACAAAAAAATCCTGCAGTCAACCTTTGACACATTTTGCCCGCCCACTAGGTACACACGCGCTACTATTTGTCTACGCAGAAATCGCCGACATATCGTAGGAAGTGTTTTGAAAAGAGCGAGTCGTGTCGTCCCACGAGAACTGCAGCCACTTGTCTCTCTATACACGCGTCAGGGCAGGCAAATAGTAGCGCGTGGACCGAAATCAACATCAGTGCCGCCTGCTCACGCAGCGTGTGCCGGGAAGCCTTTGATAGAGAGGGGTAGGCGTGGCCCTGACCGTACCCTGACCTGTCTTGGGCGCCTCACTTCACCTCCCACCGCTGGCCTGCAGCCCAAATCGCGTTTCCCTCCCCCACCCCCCACCCCCCTCCGCCACCACGCCTCCTACACGCCGACCGTCAAAGCCTGCCAACTCCCGCTTCCGCTCGTTCCCCCGGCAGACTTCGTTTCCGCGCCTGTCGCTGTGACGTCACTGGGCGTCCGACCCTCCGCTCCTTTTGCAGTCCGCCACCGCAGCCCCAGCGACCGCGACTTCTCAGTCGCTTTTCCCCGCGCATCCGTCTCCTCCGCTTCGTCATTCGATTATCTGGAAGGGTGATGCGAAGTGAAACGCAGCACGCTTCCTATTGCTGGAATTCTGTTGCTCGGGTCACAACTGCAAATGACATTTTTCTCTGGCTTCAGTGAATAAAAAAC
Organism: Schistocerca gregaria; assembly: GCF_023897955.1. NCBI lineage: Eukaryota > Metazoa > Arthropoda > Insecta > Orthoptera > Acrididae > Schistocerca > Schistocerca gregaria. Next base: position 446,043,731 of record NC_064925.1, on the reverse strand, counting down.
TTCCTGAATGTGCAACGATGATTCGTTTGCGATATCCCGGCTGCACGCGTTACGAGTTTCCACCGATATGCCACAGATATTTATCGTGTTCCATTGAACTGATTCGGTGTTTCTGCTTCAGTTCTCGGATACACTGGGGTGACGAAAGCCATGGGATAGTGGTGTGTACATACAGGGTGTTGCAAAAAGGTATGGCCAAACTTTCAGCAAACATTCCTCACACACAAATAAAGAAAATATGTTATGTGGACATGTGTCCGGAAACGCTTAATTTCCATGTTAGAGCTCATTTTGCCGGTCGGAGTAGCTGACTGGTTCTAGGCGCGTTCTAGGGGACTGATGACCTCAGAAGTTAAGTCCCATAGTACTCAGAGCCATTTTTAGAGCTCATTTTAGTTTCGTCAGTATGTACTGTACATCCTCGACTCACCGCCAGTTGGCCCAATTGAAGGAAGGTAATGTTGACTTCGGTGCTTGTGTTGACATGCGACTCATTGCTCTACAGTACTAGCATCAAGCACATCAGTACGTAGCATCTACAGGTTCGTGTTCATCACGAACGTGGTTTTGCAGTCAGTGCAATGTCTACAAATGCGGAATTGGCAGATGTCCATTTGATGTATGGATTAGCACGAGGCAATAGCCGTGGCGCGGTACGTTTGTATCGAGACAGATTTCCAGAACGAAGGTGTCCCGACAAGAAGACGTTCGAAGCAATTGGTCGGCGTTTTAGGGAGCACGGAACATTCCACCCTATGACTCGCGACTGGGGAAGACCTAGAACGACGAGGACACCTGCAATGGACGAGGTAATTCTTCGTGCAGTTGACGATAACCCTAATGTCAGCGTCAGAGAAGTTGCTGCTGTACAAGGAAACGTTGACCACGTCACTGTATGGAGAGTGCTACGGGAGAACCAGTTGTTTCCGTACCATGTACAGCGTGGAGGGTGGATGCATGTATCCTCGCTAATGGAAGACATTTTGAACATTTCCTGTAACAAAGTGTTTGGAGTCACGCTGGTACGTTCTGTTGCTGTGTGTTTCCATTCCATGATTGATGTGATTTGAAGAGAAGTAATGGTTCAAATGGGTCTGAGCACTATGGGACTTAACATCTAAGGTCATGAGTCCCCTACTACTTAGAACTACTTAAACCTAACTAACCTAAGGACATCACACACATCCATACCAGAGGCAGGATTCGAACCTGAAACCGTAGCGATCGCGCGGTTCCAGACTGAACCGCCCAGAACCGCTCGGCCACACCGGCCGGCCGAAGACAAGTAATAAAATGAGCTCTAACGTGGAAAGTAAGCGTTTTCGGACACATGTCCACATAACATACACTCCTGGAAATGGAAAAAAGAACACATTGACACCGGTGTGTCAGACCCACCATACTTGCTCCGGACACTGCGAGAGGGCTGTACAAGCAATGATCACACGCACGGCACAGTGGACACACCAGGAACCGCGGTGTTGGCCGTTCTACCATTCCTAGACCGGCAAGGGAACTTGCTCTTCCAACAGGACAATGCACGTCCGCATGTATCCCGTGCCACCCAACGTAATCAAGAAGGTGTAAGTCAACTACCCTGGCCAGCAAGATCTCCAGATCTGTCCCCCATTGAGCATGTTTGGGACTGGATGAAGCGTCGCGTCACGCAGTCTGCACGCCCAGCACGAACGCTGATCCAACTGAGGCGCCAGGTGGAAATGGCATGGCAAGCCGTTCCACAGGGCTACATCCAGCATCTCTACGATCGTCTCCATGGGAGAATAGCAGCCTGCATTGCTGCGAAAGGTGGATATACACTGTACTAGTGCCGACATTGTGCATGCTCTGTTGCCTGTGTCTATGCGCCTGTGGTTCTGTCAGTGTGATCATGTGATGTATCTGACCCCAGGAATGTGTCAATAAAGTTCCCCCTTCCTGGGACAATGAATTCACGGTGTTCTTATTTCAATTTCCAGGAGTGTATTTTCTTTCTTTGTGTGTGAGGAATGTTTCCTGAATGTTTGGCCGTACCAATTTGTAACACCCTGTACACAAATGGTGGTAGTGTCGTGTATAAAAGTATAAAAGGCCAGGGCATTGGCGGAGCTGTCATTTGTCCTCAGGGGATTCATGTGATAGGGTTTCCGACGTGGTTATGGTCGCACGACAGGAATTAACACACTTTGGACGTGGTAAAATAGTTGTAGCTACATGCATGGGGCATCCCATTTCGGAAATAGTTAGCGAATTCAGTATTCCGAGTTCATCAGTATCAAGAGTGTTCCTAGAATACCGAAGCACACACTCCAATGGCCTTCATTTGACGACCAACACCAGCGGCGTTTGCTTAGAGTTGTCAGTGCTAACAGACAAGCAACACTCCTCAAAATATACACAGGAGTCAATGTGGGTCGTGCGGTGAACGAGTGCATTAGGACAGTGTGTTGAATTTTGGCATTAATGGGCTATGGCAGCAGACAACGGTCGCGAGTGCCTTCGCTAACAGCACATCGCTTGCAGCGTCTCCAGTTGGTCCTCGTCAGTCGAGTCCTAATTTCTATTGGTAAGAGTTGATGGTAGGGTTCGAGTGTGACGCAGACCGCACAATGCCATGGGTCCAGATTGTCAACAAGGCTCTGTGCAAGCCGGTGGTGGCTCCATAATGGTGTGGACTGCGTTTAAAGGGAATGGACTGAGTGTTCTGGTCCAATTCATCACTGATGGTAAATGCCTACGTTCGGCTATCTGGAGACCATTTTCAGCCTTTCATGAACTTCGCGGTCCTAAACAACAAAGGAGTTTGTTGATGACAATGTGTCACGTAAATGAGCCATAATTTTTACCAATTGGTTTGAAGAATATCCTAGTTAACTCGAGCGAATGATTTTGCCACCCAGATTGTCCAGCATGAATACCATAGTAAACTTACCGAGCGAGGTGGCGCAGTGGTTAGACACTGGACTTGCATTCGGGAGGACAACGGTTCAATCCCACGTCCGGCCATCCTGATTTATGTTTTCCGTGATTTCCCTTAATCGCTCCAGGCAAATGCCGGGATGTTTCCTTTCAAAGGGCACGGCCGACTTCCGTTCCCGTCCTCCCCTAATCCGATGAGACCGGTGACCTCGAAGTCTGGTCTCCTTCCCCAAACAACCCAACCCAACAACCCATCGTACATTTATGGGACATAATCTACAGGTCAGTTCATTCAAAAAATCCTGCAACAGCAACACTTTTGTAATTATGGATGGCTGCAGAGGGAGCATGGCTCCTGCAAGGGAACTTCCAACGACTTGCTGAGTGCAAGTCAAATCGAACTGCTGCACTATGCTGGGAAAAAGGGGTCCGACACCATGTTAGGAGGTATCCCATGACTCTTGGCATTTCAGTGTATAGCATGCAGAGATGGTGTATTTTCTTAAACGCTCTAACAAAAAAGTCAGGTTTTCTTATTTAAGTGTTTTAATACAACAAAAACAAGGCTCTCCAGGAATTACACAGTGGGTGTTTGTCCGAATTTTCACAGCATAAAGAAGAATGTAGACTGGACACATGGGATACCAAAGTCACCAATGTGAAGTATAGTTTTACAATACAGGTATAATTGTTTGAAAGGAATCACGGTATTTAAGAGAAATTGGTGATTTGAAGTAAATATTTAACAAACAGCTGCTGCTAGGCATCTAAATCAAGCGTTGAAAAATATTCTTCTGTGTCTTTTTGTTTTACGCACGAAAAGTTACCTTGCTGTAGAAATTTCAGACTTCTTCCTTTCATATTGAAAAAATAAAATAAATACCGAATTACAGAATAAATGAAACGCCTCTGCTCTCTCTTGCCTCTATACCGGTACTCTTAATAATAATATGAGGGTGGCAACTTTAATAGGGGAAACTATTTATTTACAGCTCGTACAAAATAGATATGTGTCTCAAAGTTATACTGACCTTCAAAGTATTCACCAGCATTGTGTATAGCCCGTTGCCAGTGATGTGATAGTCGTGGGATACTCTTAACAGTGCCAGTTGTGTTGATAGTTCGAACGGCGCGGTCTATTGCCCGACGAATTTGTAGCAGTTATAAAGCGAATGCCGAGAAGTGATTCATTCAGATTAGAAATGGAGTTAACGAGGGCTTAAGTAAGGGAGTGCAGTAGGTGGTATAGAACTTAGCAGCCCCATGAGTCAAATCAGGAACAGCTTGTACTGTACGTGCTTGAGCACTATCCTGCAAAATGATAGGTCCTGCAGAAAGTGTCATCACTTCTGTCTCTAAGCTGGTCGTAGGTTGTGTTCCAAAAATGAACAGCATAGAGACAGAAGTGATGACACTTTGTGCAAGACCTGACCATTGTTTTGCAGGGCAATGCTCAGCACGTACAGTGCGAGCTGTTACTGATTTGTTTGACTGATGAGGCTGCTAAGTGCTATTCCACCTTCTGCACTCCCCTGACTTCAATCCTCTAAAGTTCAACTCGATTTCTAAAATGAAGGAAACACTTCACGGTAGTCGCTTCAGAACTGCTACAAATTCGTCGGGAAATAGACCGCGATGTTAGAACTGTCAAAACAACTGGCACTGCTAAGAGTATCCTACGGCTTCCAAATCGCTGGCAACGGGTTATACACAGTGCTGGTGACTACGTTGAAGGTCAGCAAAAGTTTGAAACACATATCTATTTTGTACGAGCTGTAAATAAATAGTTGCCACTATTACTGTCCCATCCCTCGTATATTTATTGCTTTCTGAAGAAAAATAAAAAAATAAAAAAAACAACAACAAAATCAACGTTCCAACATTTTTAAAATGATTTATTTACTTATTTATTCACGGTATGAAATCCTAAAACATGAAAAAATGCAGTGCAGAGCGTAATATGTAGAATATAAAATCTTATAAACAGGCATCTAGAGCATTCATGTAAGCTTCTGCCTTGGAATCACCAGCAGGAAGTCTTCTGATCTCCCGCCGTATAATATAGTGGGGGATTCTTCTGTTATGGGTCCTATGGGATGGCGGATCTCTGCAATCACGAAATGAGGATGGTTGCTTTCTCCATTTGTGAAAAAAAGGTCATCTGCCGTGTTGGGTTCTAATACTGAAGCACTGACCGTGCGGCCAATTGGATCATTTTGGTTTTTGGGTGATACACGGTATTTTATTATTTTCTTGTCTCGTCTGTTCTTGAGTTCATGCGTTAGTGAGTTTGACCCTCATCTTCCATAGCGACGTTTACTTTAACGGTTTGTTGTCGAGAGCGGTGTATCTTATGTTTTCTATTATCAGATCTGGGTTTTTATTACCAATGATCTTGTTGTTGCGCTAGTTCGTGAGAACATTTATGCGTCGTTATTGTAGGAGTGGAATGAGGCTTGGTATGGGAAACCATTCTTTAGGTGTTGATCTGATAACGCCAGCAGCCATTCTCTTGGCGTTGTTTAGTTGGAAATTTATCTTTAGTGCCTGTCAGCTATTTTTCATGCTGATGCTTGACAGGTTCTACCGCATAGCTTTGGAAATGACATGTTTGAAAGCAAAAAATAAAATTGGTTAGAGAACTATTTGACGCACCTCATATATGATTTCGAGCCTAATTCAAAGACTCATCAAATGTGTGTCTCATCTACTTTACTTCTTACTCTTTCATATATAATTTTACAACACATTTGATTGCTTATTCTAATTTTTTTGAAGATTTATCTTTTACCCTGGCCATATAAGGGCCCATAAGGTCATCTCTGATAACAAGCAATATTTACATTCATTATGATACACGCTTTAAAATGAGGGTTACGTACAGTTTGGAAACAAGCACTTAGAAACAGTTTTGGCAGATTTAATGAAACCAATAGTTAAAACAGCAGTTTATATTTATTTGAGAAAAGTACAGTATGTTTAAAAAAATTTTGCAGTATCACAAGGCTTTTCCTTCCGTATGACTAAATATAGAAACTTGCGGTAGATGTGAAATTACGAGTCGAAGCTAAAAAGAAAGTTTACCTTGACGCGAGCTGTAAGTTGTCAGAACGTGTGGTTGCCGGAAGCGGTCGCTTCGGTGCTGCAAGGTCGCGCGCTCGTCCTTCATCCACTATCCAAAGTGCGTCTAATCGAATTGACGAAAAAAAGAAAAAACATTTTACTTTTCGTTTTTTACAGGTATAAGTCAGTACCACTGCATGACATGGTTGTCGTCGGGAGTACTGAAGTGCACCACCTACGGCTCAAACCATTCGACGATAGCACCAGCAGATCTGGCTTTTTTCTCACTGGCGAGGACATGGCGAATGTTTAATTTATCGTCGGAACTGAGCACCACCGGCCTGCCATCTGTGTGAAAAGCCTTTCTTAACAATGTGCTGCCACAGTGAAGGATCGGTCTTAAGCGGTGTACAGATCTCGCATTGCACCATTGGCCCAGAAGGTCACATAATTCAACGCCAAGTGGTTTTTTTTTGCGACTTTTGTGAAAGATTCTGTCTATATGCCTTTCGTTTCAACAAAGTGTTGTGAACTGTGATGTATATATCGATAGCAGTGAATACGGTAACTCCACACATGCTCGCAAAAATATGGGACGAGTTTGTTTGTCTGGATGTTTGTCGTTCGTATGGTAGAGGGCATAATGAGCATTTGTGGAACGTAACGGACAACTTGAATGCGCATGAATGTGAAATATATAACCATGGGGTGGTTATATCGAAAATAGTAATTTGTAATTCTATGCCTAAATTAAAATTAAATAATTGTATTTCAGTCTCAAAGCTTTCGTTTCATCTGCTACCAGTTTTGACGATTAAACCTTCGTCATCAAGTGGGAGCCGTCACACAGCTACTTTAAGTGGCAGGTAACATCAGTTTTTTCAGCACCATGTAACATGGCCGCGAGGTTAAGTTGCGACTTCCACTTGTATTAATTAATTGAAATAGTGACAGGCTTTAAAGATATGACTTACCAAATATTTTTAAGATTAAGAGGCAATTATAGCGTCAGTGAAACGGTACATGCGCTCTATTCTGGTTACATACCATTTTCACTATTCATTAACCGCACAGTGTCTTGGTTTCGTAGCATTTTCGCCGAAGCTTTTAACACCAAAGAATTTACAAAACAGAATTATGGAAAACAGAAGAATTACGATATGTATGCTTGCTTTCCGTGGCGATGTGGCACAGAGTTAACAAGTCTTTTTAATTATATTTTTAACAACAGTAAGAAATGATTAAACTACTTATCTATTTCACACAATTTTATGTTAGAACAATTTCTGTAATAGCATAATTAGAATTAATAAAAATTGTGAAATTCTTTATAAATTTACTAAAACTGACTCCATATTTATGGCTGACATTATAACACTTATGACTGTAAGGTGCAGTATAACAAACAAGTTACATTTCAGGTAAGTAAAGAGTTTCCATTTACTGTCTAAATTTTGGTATTTATGGCTATAACATGCCGGGAGTTAAGATGTGTACAAAAAAATTACCACGCTGGAGAAAATATTAGTCGTCCTGGGAAATACAATGCTAATACAGTGTAACGGCACCTCAAATCTTGTTAACAGCGACTCTTCAGCGAGGAATTGAGTCGACAAATTTATTCATGCATGCTGTATCCAATTGCAGCTACTCGTTGATTAGATTTCGTGATATTCATAGAATAGAAGAATGAAAGTCACCAACGAGGCCTAGTATGAACAGGTAAAATATGTCAGAAATAACAAAAACATTAATTTGCAAAACAGATTTTTTTATCTATGTGATAAACATGGCAACCGAGGAGGAAAGGCTACAAATATTCAGAATAGTTTTCCCATTTGCACTGAGGATTGCATCTATATCCTTACTAAGACTGTCAGATGACTGTCCCAAATTTCTGACCCTGTTTATCATGCATCATAGCGCAAAGAGGTAAGCGTGAAAGCATGAATACAGGTATTGGACAATTCAAGCTTGGAAAGAAGTCAAATAAGCAGACGTGTCGCGGTACGTTATTGTCCTTTTCAATGGAAAGGCTTGAGTGCGTCGGAAACCACACGAGGCAATGCATCGTTTTGCCACAAGGTCAGGGTCCTTACATAAAAGATATTTCCGTGGCACGAAATGAGATTCTTAATACGTCTGCCACTCTCTGTCATTGGTAAACAACACAAGAACCTTCCGATCATGTACGTTGGCTTGTAACCTTACAGACCCATAAAAGTCACTTGTATCTTCAGCAAGACAGTGCACTGATTTGTCCCACTGGCTGCACGGACAAAAGAACATTTTTGTGCCACGTCAGCTCTCTTGTCTTCAATTGTTCTGAACACGCCAGGAACGTCATCGAGCGAGACGTGTGTGGCTTGGACACGCCCCGGATCAATGTATGTGGCTTGTGGGATATGGATGAGTTATTACGGATCAAGATAACTCTGCAACACATCCAGTGACTTGCGGAATCCATGTCAGAACTTGGCGCTGGACAAAGGTAGTGCTGCTCGCTTCTGGGTGGGTTTCATGGTACCCATTATATGTCACATGAGTTATCGGTTCTTTCTGTTTGTCAATATTATTATAATACCATTCAATGACAATGAATGTGAAATATCTTTCACAACAACGAGTTTCAAGGGTGAAAGCACTCATATTCAAGTTGCCGACACTTTCCGTTAGAGACTCTGAATGAAATTATACAAATGTCGACAATCCTGTGATGACAGCTTTGAGGAAACGCTAATTTGTGTAAACCGATTAATGTGAGGCGTGTGAGAAGAGTAATGAAATTGTCAATAATGAGACAACACTGCGAGCGATCTGGCAACCCTCTGTTGTTCTACTTGTGTAAGCCGTAGTGTAATTCAGTCCGAGTTTCAGCTCCGTACAGCCATCACGTGATATTTTTGAGAGCTCCATAAGTGAAGTTGTGTTTCAGTCGTGTGTTAGGGAAATGCAACAGCGGAATTTAGAGCAACCTTATGCCATCAAGTTTTGTGTTAAACCTGGGTAATCCCTGAGTGTGACCTATGAAAAGTTGAAACAGGGCCAGAGGAAACTATCCTTATCAAGAGCATTAGTTTTTCACTGGCACAAATCATTTTTGGAAGGTCGAGAACCTGTCTCAGGGGGACCTTTAACTACAAAAACCGACCGCATAGTTACCAAATGTTGATCGAAGTTTTGCACAAGCGAAGGATTTGTGTCAAACCGGTGCCGGAAAACATTACATCTAAGCAGAAGAACAATCGAAGAAACGTGTTCATTGATCTTTTTGAGAGAATTGCCAGTGACTACGAATGGTTCAGTCGCGTAATCACAGGTGATTGAAACGCCCGCTAAACCCACTGTGCATTTAGGATTGTGGAAAAGGGAAACTAAGACTGGGGTCAGCTTCATCTTCTAATTGTAATTTAATAACACATTTACAACCAAAGCGGCACAGAGCCGAACCTTTACCAAATGCAACTCTTTCACGGCTGAAGGCCTCCAAACAATAAATGTTAAAAATCAACTAGATAAAAAAGCAGTTAAAATAGCAAGTAAAATAATTAAAATTACAACTACGTGGAAAGCCTCAAGGCAAGTAAGTAGAACAAACATCTGCAAGGTGCAATACAAATGGCTGAAGGCCACAATTAAATTTCAAAATTTTAAAATATATTACCATAATATTTTAAAGGCAGAATGCCGCAATGTTTGAGCTCGAAAGATAATTTTAAGAATAAGGTTTCAAGGCTGAAAGCCCACAATAAATTTTCCAAAATTTTGAAAAATATAACCATAAGCATTACATTTTAAATAGCTGAAAACAAATAATGAAACACTGGTGGGAAAAGCAACAAAGACAACGGCACTCAGAAGCCTCCAGGGAGGCCGGTCTACCCCCGTTCACTTAGGTGAGACAGGTGGTGAGCCCAATTACACTTAACCGTCGGAACCCAACTAGGGGACAGGCATGGACCGACCGACAAAACGACTTGCTTGCCACCAATCGGTACATGAGAGTGATTATCCTCAACTTTGACTTCCTGGGTTGGTGAGCCACGAAGCTGGTAGCGATCGGACGGCTCCACACACGCTCCGACACTGCGCAGGGACCGGCAGCGGACCCAGCCGACTGCGCCGCACGAAGATATCCTCCCTGGTCCGCACCAACACACCGACTGCCTGATGGTCCGTCCGCGACCGCTGCCCCGTCACGACTGCATTGCTGGTGCGTCTCCCACTCACTTCCAGACACCACACTGCACCAGGAACGGAACGACCCAGGTTCCAAAAGATGGTAATTGAAGGCGCCCAGAAGCGCTCGGAGAACCAGTTACACGTCGCCCGATGAGACGACCAATCTCTCAGAGGTAGTACGCCGACAAAATTTAAAATAACTTGTCAAAGGAAATAACGCCAACTACACACACAACCTAAACTCTTGCACGGGGTCCTGAACGATATCCAACAATAACTAAGCACACTCGAAGACAAATCGGGAGTCGACGAGCGCACACACACACACACACACACACACACACACACACACATACACACACACACACACACACACAGCCGACTCATGAACGATCGGCGAGCCAAAGCGTGTCGTCCGGTAGGACGACCGACCGACGATCCACCAAGACCGTTGTCCGGCTCAAGTGACGCGTGGCGGCAGTGGTCGGGTGAGCCATGTCAACGCAGACGTCACTGCTGCTCCAACCCGACTGCACTACTGCCGCATTGCAACTCCCCGACTGGCAGGTCCGGACTGCGCTCCAGACGCGTTCCAACTCACTGGCAGACTCTAACTCGCGACCCGAACTGGTGACCCGAACTGGCTTACGGCAGACAACGACCGGGAAGCTACAACAATCGAGCAAAGATACTACGAGAGGGGTTATATCGATACGCGCTGTTAACGCTGTTCACGGTCAGGCAAAGCAGCAACTCAGTGACAGTAGCAATTTAAATTAAGGCAGTGAGGAGGAAGTACGTTAAAAACAGGGTGTAAAATACGTGATGGTGGGAACACGAGTCACGAACGGCTCAGTGATGAAGCCTGCATTTTTGGGTACGGTCCTGAGACAAAGCGGCAATGTGAGTAATGGCATACTGAGACATATTATCGACCGAAAAAAAACCTGAATGAGCAAAACAAAGATCAAAACAATGCCTTTTTGCTTTTTTGACAGGGGCGTTGTGCATAAAGACTTTATTCCCCCAGGACAAACTGTCAACCAAGTGTTTTACACAGATGTCCTTGAAAGGCCCAGGGAAAATGCGAATCGGGTAAGCCCGGACATTGCGGACTAGTGAATGTTGCATCATGATAGTGGCCCATGTCACTGAATTTTTTACCTCAAAAGGAGTTCCTGTTGGTACATAGCTCCTCCATTCACCTGATCTGAGTCCTTGTGACTTCTTTCTTTTCCTGAAATCGAAAAATATTTTGAAAGGGCGTCAGTTTGGGACTCTGAAGAACATTCAGAGGAATGTAGCCTACATGTTTAAGGCTCTACCAGTTGAAGCCTTTCAGTGCTGCAACCAAGACTGGGACACACGACTCCACCGAGTATACCTGCCGAAGGGTATTAATTTGAAGGGAACAAAATTATTTTTTGAAAAAAAAAGACTTCGCGAATAAAAAAATTTGTCTCACTAGTTTACTCACACACTTCATATGTTACTTAGTGGCTGAATGTTGCAGTACTGATGTTGTGTATTAGCTACTTGTTCCAATTAATTGTTGATGAGTGACTTGCGTGAAGTTTCTCCTTCGTTATGGTATCCAGTAAACAAGACGAATGAATGAATGAATGAATGAATGAATGGATGAATGGATGAATGATTGATTGGGTGAATGAATGAAGAAACCGATAATCGCTGATTGCAAAATACCTTATTGTGCACTTGCTCGATGTTTTCTTATCTCACTGAAGTAGAAGGAGCAGTTAAAAAAAAGAAAGAGAAAACCCTACCACGTTTTAATTCAGTCCATTTCCACATTTTTTCGTTGTTGAAGGCGAAAAGCAACCTCCTATAGAGTTTCATCTACGACTCTGATTTTTGAACGTCCGAAACGAAGAATTTTAGGAAGATATGGAATGACACTTTCTTCATTAGAACGTAACTAATGTGGAACAACTTTTTTAAAGCCGTATAAACAAAATGTACTGCGTATCGAATTGACATTTGAAGCACATTATTGTCGATCGTCTAAAAATATTAAAGGTTGTTACTTCCCTTCTCTGAGAAATTTTCACCTTACTATTGTATTCCCGCTCCCTTTTCCTTCTTCTTTGCGATCTTAAGCCTGTATTACACGTCATAATGTCAGTGACCATTTAATAAATTGGTGCCTAATGTCCAGCTCAAACTGGATAGGAAACACGTAGTAACATTTTTTAAAGAGACATGCAGGGAACCTTTTGTAACGATTCAATGAAAGCACAGGAAACATACATCAAGATGAAGGCAGTAGTTTCTGCTTTTACTCACTCGGCGTTGGTTACCGACTTTATTTCTATGTGAATTTTGAGATTCAGTTTCTGTTAATCGGCATAAAAATTTTAATCAAGAATGGAAGTGGCAGATCAAACATCATCATCATTATCATCATCATCATCATCATCATCATCAGCCAGTTCGGTCATTTGGTGGTGTGGATGTGGGCTCTTTGAATCAGTTTGCAACGTAGGATCCCATGAGGTTCTTCCATTTTTACCGATATTTAGCTTCCAGTTGCTAATTCATTTCAGTTGTCTTTCTTCAATCTCTGTCCCAACCATCCGGTGGCCTTCATATTCGTCTTTTCTGGTAAACTGGGCTCCAATCTAGTACTTGTTTTGACCCTCTGCCACCTTTTCTTCGAAGAACATGACTAGTCCGCTACCGTTTCAAGGTATTCACTTTTCCATTATATCACTGGCCTTTGTTATACGTTTGATATCAACTGCCAGATTTCTGTCTTTCTTTGTGTAGCCAAACTTTGAACTTCCGTTCCTGTTTGGGTTACAACAATGAACTCATTGATTGTCCCTGTCTCACAGACATAAATTATTACTGGCAGTATACATTGATGAAAAACTGTCTTCTTCAGCTCAGCCGACATCTTAAACTCAAGACATTAGAGAATCTTTCTTAAATTTGCCAGTCCAATTTGATATATTGAAATACTTCTGGTTTTCGATCTCCTTTCATATTTAAAAATTGTCCCAGATAGACATATGCTGTAACCCTTTGCAGTTGCATATTTCCAACATATATTTGCCTCTGATGTTCAAATGGTTCAAATGGCTCTGAGCACTATGGGACTTAACATCTGTGGTCATCAGTCCCCTAGAACTTAGAACTACTTAAACGTAACTAACCTAAGGACATCACACACATCCATGCCCGAGGCAGGATTCGAACCTGCGACCGTTGCGGTCACGTGGTTCCAGACCGTAGCGCCGCCTCTGATGTCCCTTCATTCATCATGGTCTTGGTTTTATTATAGTGCTTTTAGATCAACTTCAGTGTAGGCGAATGAAAGTTCGCTAACCAATGTTTAAAGTCAGTTTGCTTTCCGTGATGATTTGTTGTTCTCATCGACTCTTAAATGATTATAATCAGCCATCAGTTGGGTATCTATCTGCATTTTACTGCAGATCTAGCTAAATATCAGCTACCGTATAGCTGTCATTAGTGCGTTTACTAGCGAGTCATATAGACCAGCAGAGATTGTTTAAGCACATGTTGTTAAAATGACCTCAAACTGTCCTCAGCTCAATTCACACTAAGGCTACTGTTTGCAGTTCTACGCAGCCAGTCACAGTGAACACCCCTGATTATAATGTTTCATCCCTATGTTCATCTATGAGTATAATATTTGAAGTTCTGCTACATTATCTGCAAGCAGAACATTAGCAGCAGCAAACCTCAGGTTATTTCAGTTCTTATCCAGAAATATGATGCCCTTAGTTTCCCAGTTCATTTTGGAATTTGCGTTTTCTGGGAATGCTGAATTAGTTTTGGTGTTACAGAGTCATCTTGTCTTACAGCCTTTTTAATAGGAAATTGATTGGTTTCTTCACTAAGACTCACAAATGCGACGGAGGTTTTGCATTTGTTATATAAGATTTTAATGTACCTTGTTGTGTTAAAGCCTCAAACACAGCCAAGTGACCATTCTGGTCGAATGTCTTTTCAGAATCGATGAAGGCTTGCAGAAAGGTAGATGGTATTCATTTGTTCTACTAACTGTCTCGCGTAGGGTGAGGATATGGAACCCATCTTGATCAGTGGATAGAGCCAGGTCAAGTGCAGCGTAGTGTTCAATCCGGTAGTCAAAATTCTAGTAAATACTTTGTATGATGTGAACAGAAGGCTGATGGAGCAATAATTACATCCTTGTTGTAATGTATGAGGATTATCTTGGTTTTATTCCAATCCCTCGGTAATGTTCCACTGCTCATATAACTTGAATATACTTTTGCTAAATGCTTCACACATTACTCATCTACCAGCTATAAAATATTGGCTGAGATGTCATCACGTATGTTCTTGAATATCAGTCGTGGAAAATTCACCAGAAGCTTTAAATAAAACAAACAGAACGCAAACGAATAAAAGCATCAAGGCAGTTCAGACAAATTTTCTGGACCGTGAGCCAGAGCAGAGTAGTTTATCTGGTATGCCTCTGGTGCGTGCCCATTCCGTATGCATGAGCTTCTGCCCACAGTGGAAAACGAGAAGTTGTGTCAGAAGGGAGGAAACCTGGTGCGGGTGAGGAATAGACAATTGTATACATGCAGAAATTAGAATCTGTGCTTATTCTGTTTATGATATTTTGAATATGAGCACATGTTCTGTAGTTCCCCCAAATTCGTTTTTATGAACAATCAGGGGACGTGCATATAAGCTAACTAGACTTCCGAGTCTAACGAAGGTAAGACTCTGAATCAGTAGTACTTATTACGTCTTGCACTTAGATGCAGCGATGTCAATACCAGAGTTACCTACAAGTGGCACTTCGTTCAAAATCATTGCCTCTATGCTCTCAGACAGAACTGCAAGGTTCGTTTAAGATACTGAACGAGTCTGTATTTCGGGGTTTCTTGGTTTCCCTGGATGTGTTTGTCAGTAGAAAAATATAAATAAAATAGTAGTATTCCTTAAAACTTTGATCATTTCGTATTTCGTTATTGACAACTGAATTTGTAAGGTAGTATACAATTTGCCAAACAGAATGGGGAAAGTATCATATGGATACAAATAAGTATGTTTCAGATATGTATGAAAATAAACAGAACTTACATTCAGATCTTTTCAGACCTTTAATAATATCTTCTAGGGTTATACGCGTATACACATATATTTGAAGATAGTGATAAAGACACTTGAATGTGAATAATTTAAGTCTTTCTCAATGCTATTAGAACTTCTCTAGTAATCCCTGCACTTTTGCCTGACGATTTCTATACAGTCGGGGAGTTTCTTAAAAAAAAATGAGCAAATTGCTTTGTTACATTGTTGGTTATGCCTAAACATACTCACGATTTTGTCGTTTGTTGAAGATTCGTTTAAATTTTATTTTATTTTTGTTAAAACTTCTGATGTAATTTTTGGTACTGATGTGTTGCATGACCATGGAGATTGGCTGCTTAATGTTGTTCTGCGGAAACACACGTGTATAAAATTAAAACGCTGACGCCATTGCTGTCACTCTGCTTCACACACTCAGCTTCACCAAGACAATCATTATTGTTCTTCGTCAGGCTCTCTTGTGTACCCGGCTCTACCGAAACAACAGGCAGCAGAAACATCCCTGACATGAAAGACTTAGTAAACACATTGCACATATTATGTATTTAAAAAAAGTGACGGAGATATGTCAAAGTGAATAATTTAAGTTTTCTTCGGTGCTTTAGGAATACTTACATCTCTAAAATATGTTAAATATTATCTTTCAATAACTCAATTCTTTTTTGTTCTGTATTTCTGGAAATAATGCAGTCAGCTAAGTTGATAAAGCTACCTTGACTGATACAAGACTATGATGTACATTTTACTATGGAAATCATTAATATTTTTACTTTAATGATCATGAAGTTGGATCTATAATGCAGAAAATTCTCCTGTGATTTCAAGTAATGCACGCATTCATTTGTACATAATTGTAGGAAAAAATTATACTAGTGTTTATTTTTTTAATTTTGAATGATCGTTTTGGAAAACTTGCATTTACCCTGAACAGCACAGCACAACATACCTTAACAGGAACGTAGATCGATGTGTAAGACTTCTGCTACATCCAGATTGAGACTTTTCATTTACTTATTGAGATTTTCTAGATTAGCTTCTCACATCCCAACCTTCCAATTTTCGAACATTGCTGTTCAGTTTATCGGATACTCGCTATGGACTTAGTTTCTTACATAATTGTTTTTGAAGTTGGTTAACATATTGTTGAATTTTTTAAATAACTACATTTTCTCCTTGGACTTCCCTGGTAGCTACAGTTCCCACAATCGCAATTTCGACGTCTAAATCATGCTCATGTGTTATACGGGAATGCCGGTCTTCTAGGCGAATGAAATACTATCGGGTTATCAGCCGAGAGGTGGCGTCGTGTTGTCGCAATGCTTCGACGAGTTTCCTACTCGTCATCTTCAAGTGAATATGAGGATGACGAGTAGGGAACTCGTCGATACGTTATGACAACACGACACCGCGGTTCGGCTGATAACCCGAGAAAATTTCGCCATTTTCATGTATTATTTCATTAATGTTGACAACGGCATTATTTGCAGCACCTTAATCACTTGTAAAGACTTATAGCTGAAATTACAACCGTAAAAATTGTACAGTAATCGTAACAAACAAAGTTGCACCTAGAAGATCCCGACCGATCCACTTCTAATTCATTGGGTTCGTTGCACACCATCAGTTATGCCGATGATCATCTTTCCACGGTCGATTGTGCACTCGGGGAGCGCAGATTGAGCCGTGACGTCTTCACACAGACTGATATGAGACGGCCCCAACGTCTACGCCGGCCAGTACGTTGGCGGGTAGCGTCACCACAGTATCGCCTGAACGGGCACTGCAAACATGCCCAGGTGACATGTTCGACAGCACGTTACCCAGCTAGACGAGTTCGAGAACAGCTTCCTCGTGGTGCTGCAGGAACTGGCCTCCTCGTATTGCGTGCCACTCCACTCGTACGAAACCACTATTGCGCATTGTTGGTGGCAGTGGATATAGGAAGGCGCGCATGTAGGACTTGGATGGAGATCGACACTCACCACAATGATGGAGGACTGACGGATTGTCTACCATGCGCGACCAGATGAAACAGCAACGATAGGGGCCATTCGTCGGGATGTCCTGTCTTCCACGCAAAGTCTCGTAACTGCCAGTACCATTGGGAGTCGGCGGCATGACCCAAGTCTCGCCGCGCGTCGACTGTAACGACGCCTGTCACTTACACGCCCCCAGCGTCGCACTCGACTCGCCTGGTGGCGATAGCGACGGACAAGGGACCCTGCATATTGGAAGACCCGAGAGGTTTGGAAACTGTACACAAAACTGGAATAGAGATCAACATAAACATTATTTCCACCCATTTTATTGCTCGTGAAAACCACACACTGCATGTTGTACCACCATGCAGCGAGACCTTCAGAGGTGGTGGTCCAGATTGCTGTACGCACCAGTACCTCTGATACCCAGTAGTTCGTCCTCTTGAAATGATGCAGGCCTGTATTCGCCGTAGCATTCCCCAAGTTCAGCAAGGCACTGCTGGTCCAGATTGTCCCACTCTTCAATAGAGATTCGGTGTAGATACCTCAGAGTGGTTGGTGGGTCACGTCGTCCATAAACAGTCCTTTTTAATCTATCCCAGGCATGTTCGATAGGGTTCATGTCTGGAAAACATGCTGGCCACTGTAGTCGAGCGATGTAGTTATCCTGAAGGAAGTCATTCACAACTTGTGCACGATGGGGGCGCGAATTGTCGTCCATGAAGACGAATGCCTCACCAATATGCTGTCGATATGGTTCCACTATCGGTCGGAGGGTGGTATTCAAGTATCGTACAGCCGTTACGGCGCATTTCATGTCCATCAGCGGCGTACGTCGGCACCACATAACGCCACTCCAAAACAGCATGGAACCTCCACCTTGCTGTACTCTCTGGACAGTGTGTCTAAAGCCTTCAGCCTGACCGGGTTGCCTCCAATTATGTCTCCGACAATTGTCTGGGTGGTGGCATATGCGACAGTCATCGGGGAACAGAATGTGATGCCAATCCTGAGCGATTCATTCGGCATGTCGTTGGGCCCATCTGTACCGCGCTGCATGGTGTTATTGTTGCAAAGATAGATCTCGCTATGGGAGTGAAGTTGCTCGTCATGCAGTTTATTGCGCACAGTTTGAGTCGCAACACTACGTCCTGTGGCTGCACAGATAGCATTATTCAATATGGTGGCGTTGATGACAGGGTTCCTCTGAGCCATGATCCATGAGTGGCGGTCATCCACTGCAGTAGTAGCCCTTGGGTGGACTGAGCGACGCATGTCTTCGACAAATCCTGTCTCTCTGTGTCTCCTCCATGTCTGAACAACATGACTTTGGTTCACTCCGAGATGCCGGGACACTTCCCTTGTAGAGAGCTCTTCCTGGGTCAAAGTAACGATGCGGACGCGATGGAACCGCGGTATCGACCGTCTAGTCATGGTTGAACTACAGACAACACGAGCCATGTACTTCCTTCCTGGTGGAATGACTGGAACTGATTGGCTGTCGGACCCCTCCGTCTAATATGCGCTGCTCATGCACGGCTGTTTAGTGACATCTCTGAACAGTGAAACGGACTGTGCCTGTGATACAATATCCACAGTCAACGTCTACCTTCAGGAGTTCTGGGAACCGCAGTGATGCAAAACTTTTTTTGATGTGTGTATTTAGTGACGATTACCGCTTCTGGAGGCAACGACCACCGTGTCCGTGTCTGGAGGCGCAGTGGAGGGCGCCACAAAGGGCGGTTTAAAGTCTCCCATCACGCATTCCGCCAGGCTGGTGTGGTGGTGTGGAGGAGCTTTTGCAGTTGGTGGCTCTGGCGCTCTGAACGCCCATCCCCATACCCTACTTGAACACAATAACGCTCGTTCTCAAGCCGCTGTCACTTCCCGAACGTGCTTGCAACTGTGAATACTCTGTCATGGCTAGCCGCATCATCCCATCGTTTCCCGATCTAGAGAGTGTGGATGCGATGGAACGTGTAGTAGGAGACCACCTACACTCACAAATCTGTGAGAACGTCGCACTCAGGCGCAAGCAGCATACGAAGAGTATGCCAGGACTACACCAGAGACCTGTAAAGCTCCATTTCACGACGTCTACACACTTGTATCACAGAAGTGGGGGCTAGAGGTCGTACTAACACGTGAATTTTTGTGTCCATGTAACACAACAGATGGTGGTCCTTTAAAGTTGAAAGTGTAATCATTTCGTATGTGTAATAACATTCGTTTGGCTGCCAACAGTGATCGAAATCCGCCTCGTTCTTCTGGATATAGCTCTTATAATGATGATTCGTGTGAACAGTGTAGTTCACGGCGATTTTTTTAAAGACTTATTATGCCTTGGAAAATCTTCCGTTGTTTCCTGATGACTTTGGTGTCCTGGGTACTATCCTTGCACCAAAATTATCTTTAGCCTGTGATCTATGACAAACGAATCAGTTTATATATGTAAGTGTACTGCCTGTATCCACTCCTGCTTAGTTTGTACTGAGCTGTATCAGTTAATCTGTGTTGGAACAAACACAAATAAAAAAAATTCTAGGAATATGCCGCACCGTTTTCGAAGTAGTCGCTTACAGAAGTTCCTTTCGATGAGGCTCGAAAGACGTGGAATGAAAACTCAGTCACTTGGGTGTGAAATGCAGGGAGTATTCCAGAGAGAGCTAAAGCCAAGAAAAATGGGGAGGGGGTGGGGACGAGTAACTGGAGACAGGAGAACCGCGGAAAGTAAAATTAAAAGAAAAAAAATGTGGGGGAGACAGAGACCGCCGGGCTGACGGAAATTGAGATTTAAGTGGCCACTGTGGCTCTAGTCGAGGCCCACTGGCTCATTTTTCTCCTTAGCCAGGGAAGGTGAGAGCAGGGAATGAGAGGATGGGGGTCCGCCGAGCTCCCCCTGACCTTCCGCGACCCTCTCGCGCCGCGCGCTGATTGCTGCCATTGTCTCCGGAGCAACCCCCGCCCACGCACCCTCCTCCCACCCCCGGCTCCCTTCCCTCGCCACCCTGTTGCACCCGTTCTCTGCTGGTTAGTTCTTTACCCGCTCGCTCCGTCTCTGGCGCCAGTTACGCCGTCAGAGGATCTCTGTGAGTGACAAGAGATACTTCGACAGCTGTATGTAACTTCGGGTGCGAGTGTCGTGTCGCTGCAGATTGCGGTAGTACACAATGGCGGAAGAGACCTAACTTTGCGATGGGATAAATTTCTTAAAACGATTAATTCATGTCTAACTTTGTTCGTTTATCACAGTCTTTATAAGATATCGCCAATAATACACTCCCATCTCAAGTAAATCAAATATTGGCTTTTCACTATTAATTAGCTACACTACTGGCCATTAAAATTGCTACACAAAGAAGAAATGCAGATGATAAACGGGTATTCATTGGACAAATATATTATACTAGAACTGACATGTGATTAAATTTTCACGCAATTTGGGTGCATAGATCCTGAGAAATCAGTACCCGGAACAACCACCTCTGGCCACAATAACTCCTCGGCATTG
This sequence comes from Schistocerca gregaria, assembly GCF_023897955.1. NCBI lineage: Eukaryota > Metazoa > Arthropoda > Insecta > Orthoptera > Acrididae > Schistocerca > Schistocerca gregaria. The sequence goes on along the minus strand of NC_064925.1, from coordinate 446,022,968 downwards.
AGTCAAACAGAGCTTGGATGGCGTGTACAGGTACAGCTGCCCATGCAGTTTCAACACGATACCACAGTTTATCAAGAAGAGTGACTGGCGTATTGCGTCGAGCCAGTTGCTCGGCTACCATTGACCAGACGTTTTCAATTGGTGAGAGATCTGGATAATTAGCTGGCCAGGTCAGCAGTCGAACATTTTCTGTGTCCAGAAAGGCCCGTACAGGACCTGAACATGCGGTCGTGCATTATCCTGCTGAAATATAGGGTTTCACAGGGATCGAATGAAGGATAGAGCCATGGGTCGTAACACATCTGAAATGCAACATCCGGTGTTCAAAGTGCCGCCAATGCGAACAAGAGGTGACCGAGACGTGTAACCATACCATCACGCCGGGTGATACGCCAGTATGGTGATGACGAATACACGCATACACGGTTCCAATGTGCGTTCACCGCGATGTCGCCAAACACGATGCAACCATCATGATGCTGTAAACAGAACCTGGATTCATCCGAAAAAACGACGTTTTGCCATTCGTGCACCCAGGTTCGTCGTTGAGTACACCATCGCAGGCGCTGTTATCTGTGATGCAGCGACAAGGGTAACAGCAGCCATGCTCTCCGAGCTGAAAGTCCATTCTGCTGCAAACGTCGTCGAATTGTTCGTGCAGATGGTTGTTGTCTTGCAAACGTCCCCATCCGTCGACTCAGGGATCGAGACGTAGCTGCACCATCCGTTGCAGCCATGCAGATAACATGCCTGTCATCTCGACTGCTAGTGATACGAGGCCGTTGGGATCCAGCACGGCGTTCCGTATTACCCTCCTGAACCTACTGGTTGCATATTCTGCTAACAGTCATTGGATCTCGAGCAGCTCGAGCAGCAATGTCACGATACGATAAACCGCAATCGCGATAGCTACAATCAGACCTTTATCAAAGTCGGAAACGTGATGGTACGCATTTCTCCTCCTTACACGATGCATTACAACAACGTTGCACCAGGCAACGCCGGTCAACTCCTGTTTGTGTATGAGAAATCGGTTGGAAACTTTCCTCATGTCAGCACGTTGTAGGTGTCGCCACCGGCACCAGCCTTGTGTGAATGCTCTGAAAATCTAATCATTTGCATATCACAGCAGCTTCTTCCTGTCAGTTAAATTTCGCGTCTGTAGCACGTCATTTTCGTGTAGCAATTTTAATGGCCAGTAGTGAATTTTCATATGAAAAGAAATGTGTCTGTAAATAGGAGTTGGATAACATTCGTTCGATCGACTTCGCAAGGTAGCACTAAATCTCAGGGGTTGGAGAAACATGTGGAAACACCGCAAGAAATACAGGTTTGAAAGTAAGAGGAGATGGTAGGCAAGCCGGCACGGTGAGCTATCGTATTGGACCAAGAACGGCTCCTATGCTGTGTCATCAATGCGTCGCAACTGTCAGTGGTGCAGTTACGAGTGCATTATGTCGGTGCTAGGATGGCGGGCGATCCGTATACAAGGTAACTGAAGTGTTTGTTGCTTCAAGAAGCATCACAACTAAGATTTATACCACAAACGGGGAAAGCGGAGAAACACTTTCCCCTAAGTCAAAACGCGAATGAAAGTTTTTTTTGACTGATCGTGACAGCCGGTCGTTGATCATGATTGTGACGAAAAATAAAAGGGATGACATGCACAAAAGTCACTGCATAACTGAATCTACATATACATTTATACTCCGCAAGCCACCCAACGGTGTGTGGCGGAGGGCACTTTACGTGCCACTGTCATTACCTCCCTTTGCTGTTCCAGTCGCGTATGGTTCGCAGGAAGAACGACTGTCTGAAAGGCTCCGTGCACGCTCTAATCTCTCTAATTTTACATTCGTGATCTCCTCGGGAGGTATAAGTAGGGGGAAGCAATATATTCGATACCTTATCCAGAAACGCACCCTCTCGAAACCTGGTGAGCAAGCTACACCGCGATGCAGAGCGCCTCTCTTGCAGAGTTTGTTAAACATCTCCGTAACGCTATCACGGTTACCAAATAACCCTGTGACGAAACGCGCCCCTCTTATTTGGATCTTCTCTATCTCCTCCGTCAACCCGATCTGGTACAGATCCCACACTGATGAGCAATACTCAAGTATAGGCCGAACGAGTGTTTTGTAAGCCACCTCCTTTGTTGATGGACTACATTTTCTAAGGACTCTCCCAATGAATCTCAACCTGGTACCCACCTTACCAACAATTAATTTCATATGATCATTCCACTTCAAATCGTTCCGCACGCATACTCCCAGATATTTTACAGAAGTAACTGCTTCCTATTTTTTCTTCCGCTATCACATAATCATACAATAAAGGATCCTTCTTTCTATGTATTCGCAATACATTACATTTGTCTATGTTAAGGGTTCAGTTGCCACTCCCTGCACCAAGTGCCTATCCGCTGCAGATCTTCCTGCATTTCGCTACAATTTTCGAATGCTGCATCTTCTCTGTATACTACAGCATCATCCGCGAAAAGCCGCATGGAACTTCCGACACTATCTACTAGGTCATTTATATATATTGTGAAAAGCAATGGTCCCATAACACTCCCTGTGTGGCACGCCAGTGGGTACTTTAACGTCTCTAGACGTCTCTCTATTGATAACAACATGCTGTGTTCTGTTTGCTAAAAAATCTTCAATCCAGCCACACAGCTAGTCTCATATTCCGTAGGCTTTTACTTTGTTTGTCAGACGACAGTGCGGAACTGTATCGAACGCCTTCCGGAAGTCAAGAAAAATAGCATCTACCTGAGAGCCGGTATCTAATATTTTCTGGGTCTCATGAACAAATAAAGCGAGTTGGGTCTCACACGATCGCTGTTTCCGGAATCCATGTTGATTCCTACAGAGTAAATTCTGGGTTTCCAAAAACGACATGATAGTCGAGCAAAAAACATGTTCTAAAATTCCACAACAGACCGACGTCAGAGATATAGGTCTATAGTTTTGCGCATCTGCTCGACGACCCTTCTTGAAGACTAGGACTACCTGTGCTCTTTTCCAATCATTTGGAACCTTCCGTTCCTCTAGAGACTTGCGGTACACGGCTGTTAGAAGGGGGGCAAGTTCTTTCGCGTACTCTGTGAAGAATCGAATTGGTATCCCGTAGGTCCAGTGGACTTTTCTTTTTGATGTCAGCCATTTTTTCGTTTGTGCGAGGATTTAGAGAAGGAACTGCAGTGCGGTCTTCCTCTGTGAAACAGCTTTGGAAAAAGGAGTTTAGTATTTCAGCTTTACGCGTGTCATTCTCTGTTTCAATGCCATCATCATCCCGGAGTGTCTGGATATGCTGTTTCGAGCCACTTACTGATTTAACGTAAGACCAGAACTTCCTAGGATTTTCTGACAAGTCGGTACGTAGAATTTTACTTTCGAATTCACTGAACGCTTCACGCATAGCCCTCCTTCTTTGACATCGTTTAGCTTCTGTTTGTCTGAGAGGTTTTGGCTGCGTTTAAACTTGGAGTGAAGCTCTCTTTGCTTTCGCAGTAGTTTCCTAACTTTGTTGTTGTACCACGGTGGGTTTTTCCCGTCTCTCACAGTTTTACTCGGCACGTACCTGTCTAAAACGCATTTTACGATTGCCTTGTACTTTTTCCATAAACACTCAACATTGTCAGTGTCGGAACAGAAATTTTCGTTTTGATCTGTTAGGTAGTCTGAAATCTGCCTTCTATTACTCTTGTTAAACAGATAAACCTTCCTCCCTTTTTTTATATTCCTATTAACTTCCACATTCAGGGATGCTGCAACGGCCTTATGATCACTTATTCCCTGTTCTGCACATACAGAGTCGAAAAGTTCGGATCTGTTTGTTATCAATAGGTCCAAGATGTTATCTCCACGAGTCGGCTCTCTGTTTAATTGCTCGAGGTAATAATGTCACTCGATGCTCTGTCCCTACCACCTGTCCTAAACATCTGAGTGTCCCAGTCTATATCTGGTAAATTGAAATCTCCACCTAAGACTATAACATGCTGAGAAAATTTATGTGAAATGTATTCCAAATTTTCTCTCAGTTGTTCTGCTACTAATGCTGCTGAATCGGGAGGTCGATAAAAGGAGCCAATTATTAACCTTTCTCGGTTGTTGAGTGTAACCTCCACCCATAATAATTCACAGGAACTATCCACATCTACTTCAGTACAGGATAAACCACTACTAACAGCGACGAACACTCCACAGCATGCAATATATCCTTTTTAAACACAGTCTGTACCTTTGTAAAAATTTCGGCAGAATTTATCTGTGGCTTCAGCCAGCTTTCTGTACCTATAACGATTTCAGCTTCGGCGCTTTCTATCAGCGCTTGAAGTTCCGGTACTTTAGCAACGCAGCTTCGACAGTTTACAATTACAATACCGATTGCTGCTTGGTCCCCGCATGACCTGACTTTGCCCCGCACCCGTTGAGGCTGTTTCTCTTTCTGTACTTGCCCAAGGCCATCTAATCTAAAAAACCGCCCAGCCCACGCCACACAACCCTTGCTACCCGTGTAGCCGCTTGTTGCGTGTAGTGGACTCCTGACCTATCCAGCGGAAACCGAAACCCCACCACCTTATGGCGCAAGTCGAGGAATCTGCAGCCCACACGGCCACAGAACCGTCTCAGCCTTTGATTCAGACCCTCCACTCGGCTCTGTACCAAAGTTCCGCAGTCAGTCCTGTCGACGATGCTGCAGATGGTGAGCTCTGCTTTCATCCCGCTAGCGAGACTGGCAGTCTTCACCAAATCAGATAGCCACCGGAAGCCAGAGAGGATTTCCTCCGATCCATAGCGAGACACATCATTGGTGCCGACATGAGTGAGCACCAATGTCGCACTGGCAAACCGTGTCAGCGCCAACAGCAAGGAAACTCCATAAGCTGGAAATTGGAGAACGAGCTGGAATTCCAAAGCAACTCTCCAGCGATGCAAGTGCCAGTAACAGGATAATGTGGTGCCGAAGCCATAAAACTTGGACTATGGAGCAATGGAAGAAAGTCATTTGGTCGGATGAGTCTTTGGGCACACTGTTTCCAACTTGTGGCCGAGTTTACGTCCCAGGAGTGCAACGCGGCGTCGGTTTGGTGATGACTGGGCACCCATATCATGGTATTCTACGGATTTCATGGCTAATCCCAAGGATTATGTGACCATTTTGGCATATCAGGTTCATCCCATGGTACAGCGCTTGTTCCCCAATGGTGATGCTGTGTTCCAACACTGCCGGCCCCAGTCCACATAGGTCCACTGGTTTTGTGAGCACGAGGATGAACTGTCTCTCCTGGCCACTGCAGTCACCATATCTCAATATCATTGAGCCTTTGTGGTCTACATATGAGGAAAGGGTACGTGATCGCTACCCACCTCCGTCATCGATACCTGAACTAGCCATTGTAGAATGGTATAAGATTCCCTTAAAAACCATACAGGACCTGTAATTATTCATTTCGAGACGACTGGAAGTACTTTTGAATGACAACAATTTTTCTACGTCGTGTTATTCACGGTAATGTGTTATATTTTTGGCGTTCCCGTATTTTTGTGCACCCCTTTATATGGCATGTACAGTCGTGGACAAAACGAGCGAAACCCCTCGCCTTTTCGTTATGCTGATCCACACAGCTTTTAAGTCTGCTACACAGTATAACAAGCAAGGCGACGAAGTGCTACCAACATACTATGCACAGGCGTGAAACTGACGAACTATCCAAACTTTGTCAGACTGTTTTCAATCATATGTAAGACTATACGAGGGTTGGAACTTAGATAGTGGCAACTATTTATTCACAACCGATACAAAAGAGTTACATGTTTGCACCTGTTACTGTCCTTCAAAGTAGTCACCAACGTTGTGTAGAACCCGTTGCCGTTACGCGCTAATAACAGTATTTTATTATTTCGATAAACATCCCGAATGATTGTCACATAAGCGGTGACATAAAGGTGGAAAATTCATGTTTTAGAGTCCAGAAAGCTCTATGCAAATCATTTTGCCATTTTCGTTGCGAAATTGCCGGCTTATTCATGTCTGGGGGTAATAATAGAGGGCTGTTTGCCTCGGTTCTCTGCTAGCATGGTGAAAGGTTTTTGCTATTGCAACGGAGGTCTGGTTTGTTTCCGGTTCTAATCTCGATGGAGGTAGATAGACTATCAGTAAAGCAATTCGAAGGAATTTTATCGCCCCCAATACGTTTTACTGCTACATTTATTCTGTTCTGGGGCCCTGTGGATGTCAATATGAAACTCTTGTAGAATTTCATACTTGTTACTGTCTTCCTTTTTCCGATTCTGTAAATAATTGAACTGATTTCGTGTGGCACTGAATGATTTTTAACTGAATTTCGTTATGAATCTTCACGCATTGCTAAATTTGCACACTTTCATGGTAGATCGTAATCCACTATGACTGGTCTGAAAGTTGACGCAAACCGTTTCGGGGCCGAATGCACATAATATTTTGGTAATTAGTAACGATCTGGGGTGCTTTGTCTTACTAAAACAGTTGTGTTAACTCGATAAGCTTAAATTCATTTTTGTTAGTAAAGTCATACTAATTGGCGTTCTTCTTTCATTTATATCTTATATTTAAATATTGTGTTTAACACACTAATCAGCATTAGTATAGTCTTACACATGACTGAAAACAGTCTGACAAAGTTTGGATAGTTTGTCAATTTCACGCCTGTGCATAGTATGTTGGTAGCACTTCGTCGCCTTGCCTGTTATGCTGTGTAGCAGACTTTAAAGCTGTGCGGATCAGCATAACGAAAAGGCGAGGGGTCTCGCTCGTTTTGTCCACGACTGTACTTACGATATAATATACTCTATAAGATACTCATAGTAAAAGATGCTGACTGTACCGGCTGTCTCTGTTAACAGTCGTCAGGTGCATTTTCTCTGGTGTTCCCGCAATTTTGTTTTTGCCTTGTGCTGCTGGTGTCAGCCCAAACAAATAGTACTCACCATGTTCTTCATCGACTTTCAATGTCGACGGAAAGCCCAGTGTACTCCCCACTACAAACAAAATGATTTTAAACCGGAATTTTACGTGCACATTCTATAGAACAGTCCCAGATTAGCCTAATCCGATATTCGTTCTATCGTTATGTATTAACAGCGACAGTAAAACACATAGAAGAAGCAGCGCCTTAGGTGCGGCTCTGCAGCACTGCATGCTTGATTGTAGCAGTCACCTCGAGTCAAGACAGTGCAGTCACTGCTTGTTCTTCGAGCTTTACTGCCACTGTTAATACGGGGGTGAGTCAAATGAAAACATTAAATTTGTGATAACCAATCGAAATTTCGCACCGTTTTCCTATAAGTTGGTAAGCGTGCTACAAACAGTGTGCAGAATGGCCTGTAGGTGGCAGCATAGTGCAGATGCACACATACCGTCTGTTGCGGGTTTTGTGTACCATCAACATCGACTAGTGCAATGAATATGGATGATACGGTACTCTATGGTGTTCTGCGGTTTCAATACACTGTTTTTTTTAACAGTTGCAATGATTTGAGTTTATAAATGATACTGACAATATTACACACTTGTATAATGCACTATTCATATTACAACTTCTCCCGGATAATTATTTTGTTCAAATTGCGCAAGAATTCCACCTGACGTAGTGTAATAACGTTGACTGTAAGCTGTGATCATATAACTAAAATTACAGATCGTACATCAGAGCTTTTATAATTTTTGTCTTCGATGGATTCAATTATTCTTAGCAAATTGATCATGAAAGGGAACCACAGAATACCACCCGCACACAACACTGACGTATGCTACCAGAAATATTTTTCCCCGTGATTCGTGCGTAGTTTAATTTTGGCCACATACATCAGCAATGAAATGTTGTTCAACAATAAATACCATCAGCACTGTTCTTAGAAAATGCAGTCTGATTCGATTAAATTTTTCTTTTATAAATAGAGGTCAGTACCACCGGTGCACATTTATTTCTTACACATCAGAATATTAAAAGTTTGTAGTTTCAAGTAATTTAAATTTGCCGCTGTAATAAAAGTTAAGATGGCGGCCAGCAAAAGATAGAGGATTTCTTTTTTAATTAAGATTTTCCTTTACCCAGTAAATCATTTAAATCATTTAAATTGATGCCACCAATAAAAAAATTATTATATTGTTTTGAAAATTAGTTTAACACGTACCCATGCAATTTTCAACTAGAAGTACAGACGAAATTGCTATATAATCGCAACTAACAATGGCTGCACTTCTTGCAGCTATGATAAAACAATTAATACAAAATTATAACTAAAGGAGGAAGTGCATTTTCAATAATTAATAGTAAATAGTTTTAACGAATTTGGCTCTATTTGTTTTTACCAGCAAATGAACATAAAAATACAATAATTTTACATTAATTGTTTTTCATTGAACAGACCTCAAATCGATTCGCGTCTTGCGCCGGCGATGTACATCCGAAGTAGAAGACAAAAGGGTTCAAAACAAAAGAAAAGAATGACATAGGTTAACAAAGAATGTGAGACAAATATTGTCTCTGTTTTACATAATTATCATCTTTTTAAGAAATAATTACATAATTGAATGAATATTATCCACTCGTTCATATTCCACTCCTAATAAAAAATATATATATATATATATCGTGGATGTTATACGTCGCAGTATCAGTATAAAGATGGCCGCCCCACTTGGGACTTGCACCATGGAAGAACAGCGTCCTGGTAATCGGTTTTTGCGTAGTGAAGGTGTGAAATCTATTGAAATTCATCGGTGAATGAAGGTTCAGTACGGTGATGCACGTTTGTCATACCAGCGAGTCTACGAATGAAGTAGGAAGTTCGCACATGATGTGACTTCAGTGGAAGATGCTCCTCGTCCAGGTCAGGTACAACGAGTTGTGACTCCATAGAACATTGCAGTGGTTGAAGCCATACTGAGGGAAAACCGCCGAATGACACTGCAACACGTTTACAGATTAGTCATGGGTCACCACACCATACTGTTCATGATGTGCTGCAGTTTCACAAAGTGCCTGCATGATGGTTGCCACGGCAGCTGACTCCTGAAATGAGAGAACGACGTGTTGATGCTTGTGAAGAACTTCTTCGGCGCTTTGATCGAGAAGGTCATGGCTTTCTTGCAAGAATCGTTACTGGGGACGAAACCTGGGTTCACTTCCACCAACCATAAACGAAGAGAGCGATCAAGGAATGGCGCCATTCCTCATCACCAAAAGCAAAGAAGTTTCGAACAGAACCATCAGCTGGGAAGGTTATGGAGACTCTCTTTTGGGACGAAAAAGGCGTCATTTTGTAGCATTACATGCCTAAAAGGACCGCTGTCACCAGTGCATCATACACAGATCTCCTAAAAAATCATCTGCGGCCAGCAGTCTAATCAAAGCGACGTGGATTGCTGTCAGCAGGTGTCCTTTTGCATCATGACAATGCAAGGCCCCACAATGGCTGTATAACAGTTGCAACAATCACAAACCTGCATTTTGAGTGTCTTACGCATCCACCATACGAAACCTTGCCTCAAGTTATTTCCATATGTTTGGACCACTAAAAGACGCAATGGGAGGGGAGAAGTTCCGTTCTGATGGAGAGGTACGCCTCGCGGTGCATAAGTGGTTGCGCGGACTACCAAAATAATTTTTTTATCTAAAGGAATTTATGCACTTCATAATCGCTGGAGACTTACATTGAGCGTGGGGCAGATTATATTGAAAAGCTATACAGATTTGTACCGCTTCTGCACAATAAATAACATTTAACAATATTTAAGGTTTTCATTTGACTCACCCTCGTACATACCGACGAAACTAACATCGCACTGGACTAATCTTGCATCGCTTTATGAAAAGGGCAGGTAAAATTCCGATGTAAAAGTAATTTTGTTGGTAATGGGAAACAATCTAACGCTTTCCGTCGACAATGGGCGCCGCATGAAGGATCTGATCAGCACTGCAACACAATGCACAAATTAAATAGCAAATATGGGCTCAAATATCAGAGAAAAGGCGCCTGACAATTCTTAGGAGGGACAGCCCGTAGCCGGCCGGGGTGGCCGAGCGGTTCTAGGCGCTACAGTCTAGAGCCGCGCGACCGCTACGGTCGCAGGTTTGAATCCTGGCTCGGGCATGGATGTGTGTGATGTTCTTAGGTTAGTTAGGTTTAAGAAGTTCTAGGTTCTAGGGGACTGCTGACCTCAGAAGTTAAGTCCCATAGTGCTCTGAGCCATTTTTTGGCAGCCCGTATAAGACGCTCCCCATATAAAATGCCGTATAAGATACTCAGCAGGTGAGATGCTGACTATATAAAATACCGTGGTATAAGATATTCGCTATAGAAATCCCCTGGCTCTCTGGTCTTGATAGACGATAGCTGCTGTAGATGCCACCGAACTGCACCTATACACAATGCAGTGTGGATGGATGAAAAAGTTGAAATGAACCATCGTATGTAGACAGAGAGTAAAAGAATATTATGTTAAAGCAGCTTAAGTACTGTCTGGCACTACGTGATGAAGTATGATCATTCGGTGATGATATGGTGGGTATTAGTCGCCCCAGAGTGATTTAAACTGTCAGGCACGAAAGCATCAAAGACAAGTGACGAATAATGAAGTCTGTCAAATCCTCGGGTGCAAGCAGATGGCGAGAAACCGTATGTCAGTCACCTCACGAAATTTAGTAATAGATCACCACTTCTGCATCAGGGTCATTTAAAGACTCGGTTCCTCTTATGTATAACTCGGTCATCTTCTTTGCGCGTACACTGTAGTAACATGTACTAAAAACTACTCAAGCTATGTTTGGGAAACTGTGACCTACAAATCTGACGCGATGACTTTTTTCAATGTCCAGTCATCATACTGTTTTGATGCAGCCCATCACAAATTCCTCTCTTGTGCGGACTTCATCTCAGGGTAGCACTTGCACCCTACATCCTTAATTATTTGTTGGATGTATTTCAATCTGTGCTTTCCCCTGCAGTCTTTACCCTCTGCAGCTAAGGGTAGTACTATGAGCGGTATTCTCTGATGTCTTAACACCTATCCTATCATCTTGCCCCTTTTTCTACTCGTACTTCTCTTTGCTGATTCTTCAGAGAACTTCCTTATTCTTTATAGTTGCAACCAATTTTCAACACTCTTTTATAACGCCACATCTGATACACTTAGTTTGTCTCCTTTTCCGTTTTCTCAGCAATCTATGACTCGCTACTGTACAATGCTGTACGCCAAACGAACATTCTCAAACATTTTTTCTTCAAATTAAGGTCTAAGTTCGCTTGCAGGCTTCTTTTGTATAGAAATTACCTCTATGTCAGTGCTGGTTTGCTCTTTATGTCCTCGTCCGTTATTTTCGCTTCCAAGGTAGCAGAATTTCTTCACAAAGTTTTCTTCGTTGTCATCAATTTTTGTCCCTAATATTGTTTTTACTACATCTCAGTACTTTTGTCTCTCTCTTCAGTACACTCTCGAGCCATATTCTGCACCTATTGAAATGTTCATTGCGTTCAACAAGCCGTGTAATTCATCACCTACTCTGAGAAGAGCACTGTGTTCAGCGAATGTTATCACTGATATTATTTCACTCCGAATTTTGATCCCATTTATTCCGTCACGTCAAGTCGTCGCTCTGGTAGAGGCCTTCAGTATACTTAAATTGCACACAGTAAGGGAGGATAAAAGAATGGGGAGCTGGGTGATAACCTCAGAGCTGGATTGCTTGGGCACATTGTTCTCTAAGTGAGAAACCACTAAGCTCTTTTCAGAATTTCTTTTGACCCCAGAGAACACGATACATACATCCGTACTTGAGTAGCACAGGAAAGGGTATTATTAAGAACATTTTTTCCAATAAAACACAGGGTGACGATAGTTAAGTCCAAAGAATAGTACAATTAGAGTACTTGTATCAGGAGATATACACTCCTGGAAATGGAAAAAAGTACACATTGACACCGGTGTGTCAGACCCACCATACTTGCTCCGGACACTGCGAGAGGGCTGTACAAGCAATGATCACACGCACGGCACAGCGGACACACCAGGAACCGCGGTGTTGGCCGTCGAATGGCGCTAGCTGCGCAGCATTTGTGCACCGCCGCCGTCAGTGTCAGCTAGTTTGCCGTGGCATACGGAGTTCCATCGCTGTCTTTAACACTGGTAGCATGCCGCGACAGCGTGGACGTGAACCGTATGTGCAGTTGACGGACTTTGAGCGAGGGCGTATAGTGGGCATGCGGGAGGCCGGGTGGACGTACCGCCGAATTGCTCAACACGTGGGGCGTGAGGTCTCCACAGTACATCGATGTTGTCGCCAGTGGTCGGCGAAAGGTGCACGAGCCCGTCGACCTGGGACCGGACCGCAGCGACGCACGGATGCACGCCAAGACCGTAGGATCCTACGCAGTGCTGTAGGGGACCGCACCGCCACTTCCCAGCAAATTAGGGACACTGTTGCTCCTGGGGTATCGGCGAGGACCATTCGCAACCGTCTCTATGAAGCTGGGCTACGGTCCCGCACACCGTTAGGCCGTCTTCCGCTCACGCCCCGACATCGTGCAGCCCGCCTCCAGTGTTGTCGCGACAGGCGTGAATGGAGGGACGAATGGAGACGTGTCGTCTTCAGCGATGAGAGTCGCTTCTGCCTTGGTGCCAATGATAGTCGTATGCGTGTTTGGCGCCGTGCAGGTGAGCGCCACAATCAGGACTGCATACGACCGAGGCACACTGGACCAACACCCGGCATCATGGTGTGGGGAGCGATCTCCTACACTGGCCGTACACCTCTGGTGATCGTCAAGAGGACACTGAATAGTGCACGGTACATCCAAACCGTCATCGAACCCATCGTTCTACCATTCCTAGACCGGCAAGGGAACTTGCTGTTCCAACAGGACAATGCACGTCCGCATGTATCCCGTGCCACCCAACGTGCTCTAGAAGGTGGAGGTCAACTACCCTGGCCAGCAAGATCTCCGATTCTGTCCCCCATTGAGCATGTTTGGGACTGGATGAAGCGTCGTCTCACGCGGTCTGCACGTCCAGCACGAACGCTGGTCCAACTGAGGCGCCAGGTGGAAATGGCATGGCAAGCCGTTCCACAGGACTACATCCAGCATCTCTACGATCGTCTCCATGGGAGAATAGCAGCCTGCATTGCTGCGAAAGGTGGATATACACTGTACTAGTGCGGCATTGTGCATGCTCTGTTGCCTGTGTCTATGTGCCTGTGGTTCTGTCAGTGTGATCATGTGATGTATCTGACCCCAGGAATGTGTCAATAAAGTTTCCGCTTCCTGGGACAATGAATTCACGGTGTTCTTATTTCAATTTCCAGGAGTGTAGTTTCAGTTAAGTGGCTTCTATTAAGTTTCTTGATACCGAAAAGTTTTAGACAATTACTCTTTCCTCAAACGAATTCAGTGGACTAAATCCAAAAAGCTGTCTCAGTTCTAAATCCATTTAGCTTTAAAAATTATTTTGATAGAATTCTGTATCCAGAGTGTTCGTGACTGGCTAGCGAAACAGTTAATTAAACATTGCTAGATAATCTCACAGTATTACAAATTATTTTGCCAGAATTCTCTATCCCAAACATTTGTGACTGAGCAATGAAACAGTTAATTAAACACTGATGGGAAACTTCATAGCATTACAAATGATTTTTACAGAATCCTGTGTCCCAAACGGTTATGACTGACCAATGAAACAGTTAATTAAACACTGATAGAAAACCTCGTAACATTAAGTAAGACTCTCCAATTAGACACTTAGATTAAATATATGAAGCAGAGCAAGCGGCCGTTGTTAACCACCAGCTGAAAGCAAATATTCTTTAAATATCGGCAGCTGTAACTGAATAATAAAGGAAACAATTAGATTAAATATTTAAAAGCTAAGTAAGAAAACATTAAACACGCTACCATTATTACCCAACAGCTAACTTACTTGAGAACGATGTCTTACGAGATGACACTGTTGTATGAAATATTCTCTGACTTCTCGCCACGTAAGTTCATGGTAACACCTCGAGCTTTCAACGATTTCCACCATCGTTATCATCAGGAGCATCAGTCGTTTGTGACGAAGACGATGGTGGAAATCGTCGAAAGCTTGAGGTTTTACTCTGAATTGACACGGCAAGAAGTCCGAGAATGTTTTATACCGCTAATTTACTTACAGTGCAAGTGTGATTTACTGAGAGGACGCGCAAGAACAAATGACAGTAAGATTCAATAATAACCAAATATTTCTTAGAGACAGACTGGCGTAACTGATCAGTACAACAAAAAATTAAATCCACTCTTTACAAGAAATATAACATAGTATTTATTGGATCTTACGCACTCGTCGCTTATAGGGTGCCTAGGAAATGATGCGTTCTCGGAATGTAATACAACATTTGTTTTTCCTTTATTGAATTTCGATTCCCCTCTAAGGGGGCGGGCTGGCAGCAGCTTAGTACACTGCTCTGCAGCCTACAGACTTTTTAAAACTTAAGAAGAAGATAAGAAACAATAAAAAGCAGGTGATAACACGGTGACTTAATTTGTAAAACGGCGGAAAATTGTGGAAAGTTAAAACACAAAACAAAGTGTTGGCAATGCTAATAAAATACACAGGAAGCAGACAAGTATCATAGTAGACAGACAATTAAAAAACATGGCGACAGTCTGGTTTCTGTTTGCAAGAGATACAAAAAATCACACCCAGCGACAGTATGATGTCCGTTGGCAACACTTCCTTAAAGACACACAACACTGAACACTCATTGTAAACACTGCACGAATGACACACCCTAGCCAAGGGCAGATGGGGAAGGGGACCTGGAAGATGAGGGGGAAAACAAGGAGGGAGGAGAGGAAAAACGAAAGGGGGGGAACCAAAGGAGGGAGAGGACGCATAAGGGAGGGGAGGGGAGGGGAGGGGCAGGGCAGATGCGAGAGGGAATGGGAAAAGGCAGACGGAAATGCAAAAGGACTCAGTGAAGAGAAAGGGGGGGGGGGCAGAGAGAGGGTAGGTGGGGAAAAAAAGAGGATGGAAAGGGGGGGGAGAGGGAGCCCAGGAAAAGGACAGAGGAAAGGAGGGGGAGTGAGGATCAGAGTTGATAGGAGGGATAAATGGAGGGAGAGAGGGCGTAATACAACAATTCAAGCAAGTAAGTTTAGTTGTTTTATTTATATAAAACAGTTTTGAGAATACTTTGGGCTTACATCGGTGTCGCAAGTAACATGCAAACAGTAATGTTCGTCGCTATAGACGAAGTTCCTGCAAGTTGACACACGTCACTGATAACTGAATCTGTGATACTGAGTCCAGTCGACAACTGTTCCTATAATGTACGTATACGGATCCGATCTGAGCGCCTGAGGCTGTCAGGAGCGGCGCTTATATTCACTCCTTGCAG
This sequence comes from Schistocerca gregaria, assembly GCF_023897955.1. Taxonomy (NCBI): domain Eukaryota; kingdom Metazoa; phylum Arthropoda; class Insecta; order Orthoptera; family Acrididae; genus Schistocerca; species Schistocerca gregaria. The sequence goes on along the minus strand of NC_064925.1, from coordinate 446,007,547 downwards.
GAGGCACTCCTGGCGCGGCTCGGCCCTTGCCAGCAGGCTATTGGCGACGCTTTCTCACCGCCTTCTCTGGCATTGATTTCGACCTCTTCGAGTGGTTACGCCAGAACAGTATTAATCAAGCGGTACTCATACAGGACACTCCAAACATTCAGTAAGTTTAAACACAGTGAAAGGCGCCGTTTTACGCCACCTTTTCCAATTTACACTGCCTCCCCACGCTGTGCAAGGTAGTTTCAGGAGCTGGGTAAATCACACAGAGCATTATAGCAGACAGAAAAAAGGAGTTAGATTCAGTATGAGTTACCTTTCCCGTTCGTCACAAGGCGCCTTAACGAAAGACACACTATACACAACTGTGTTTAGCATAGAAACTCCGAGTCACATTAGAGACTTTCAAAATTTCGGTACTAACGTAAGCGTGGGAAAACAGAGCACAAACTCGGCTTCGCGCTTCCCTCCCTTTCATAGCCCAAAGTAGTTTCAGGTCTTAAATACAGAGCAAGGCTACCAGGGGTATGCGAAAGTCACGGAACTCCTGTATAAAGTTCTGGAATGCTCGCCATAGTTCCACAGGCAGGGTGTCCTCGAAGCCAGGTCGCAAGCCTTATCATAACTTGGCGCCAAAGCCGCGAGCCCTGCGCCAACTGACTTCCTCGGTCTGCCCGCAAATGCTTCCGTTTACAACGGCCAGCCGTCTCTCCTCGCGTTGATCTCCGCTGCGGGTGTCTACACAACATCGATACCCAAAGCTGGCCGTTCGTAGCCTTACCCCATCCAACTTTATACTTCCACCTTCATACTCACGCCCTCTGGCGTCAGTGTCTTTGACTGTCTCAATCGACACGGGGAAAAATCAATGGGCACATATCAAAACTCTTTCCATCTAACCGCTTTCTCCTCTGCGATAGTGGAATTCCTACTGCAGTTTTAATGATACCACTCTAGCTTTTAATTTCATCTGCCGACGTCCATTTCTCTTTTGGTTTCTTCAGATTCTTCCTGCAACCATTTCGTCTCGGCTTCCCGGCACTCTCTTTTTTACTGCCAACTGATTTGCAGGGTGACAATTCCTGAACTTTATGAGGAAAAACGAAAAATTTGTTACTGCGTGCACACACTTTATTCAACATGTAAACGTCGTTACAGATATTCGGGTTTAGGTTATGACTTTTTCGATATGTGTGCCATCATTGGAGATGATATTGCGCAGATGAATAGCGAAGTTCTACATGACCCCCCTGAAGTGTTGGAACATCGGTGCTGCCGATGACCTTAGTGGCTGTTTTCAGGTCAGCAATGGTTTTGGGGTTATTGCTGTACACCTTGTCTTTAATATAGCCCCACAAAAAGGAGTTGCATGTGTTCAGATCCGGAAAATACGGCGGCCAATCTAGGCCCATGGCCAGTGGCCTCGGGTACACCAGAGACAGAATGTGGTCCTCCAAAGTGCACCTCCACGACAACAGACACTCTCCTGCTTCGATGTGGTCTTGCATGAACCAGATCATGTCGAAATCAGGGTCACTTTCGATAAAGGGGATGAAATCATCTTTCAAAAGATTCAAGCACCGTTCGTTAGTCACACTGCCATCAAGGAATATCGCAAAGATTATTCCGTGATTGGACATTGCACTCCACACAGTCACCCATTGAGGGTGAAAAGACTTCTCGATGGCTATATGCGGATTCTCAGTCCCTCAAATGAGCCAGTTTTGCTTATTGACGAACCCATCCAAACGGAATTGGGATTCTTCGCTAAACCAAACCGTACACCGCATACTAATTCCCATTATGCCACCCGGCCAACCATGCAGTTTGAACGTCTTACCGCAAACCGTTCACAAGTAATGACGATTATATTTCACACAGTTCAATAATTGTCAAATTGTACTTTTCAGTGTTATTTCTACTTCCACCTTTCGTCGATCAGTACTTCTTCCGTTACTCAATGTTTCTTCGCGGTCACATTCACTCTCTGTCCTTTCTTTAAATTCTTAACAAATTTTACTCCCGTTATTCGATTTCTGCTGCCACTGACATAACCCTACTCGAGTGACCATGTACCTTTGTCCTCCTTTCATTCATCTTACTGACATCATTATTAGTAGAGGGAGCAGTTTAACTTCGTTTCGGTTTTCCTATCTTCCCTACGACGTTGTAAACTGTTAAATTCCACGCCGTAATCTTTGGAACATTATCCTTTCGTTGGTTGTTCAGTCTTTTTCTCATGTTTACATCATCATTGGAAGTCCCCACCTGGAGATTCGAATGGGTGACTACTTAAAAACCATTAGCCAATGGAGACATCATCATAAAGTTGCTGGCCACATGTTTATTTAATGTAGTGGCTTCCATTGATTTGGTCTACAACCTCATGCCGTTGCTCAGTGCCGAGTATTCCACCTTTTAGCGGACGTTTCCCATGGAAGTACTAAGGAATGAGGAAATACGACTGAAGTTCTCTCAGGCTATAGCTACAGCAATATGGAATAGCTCAATAGGCAGTACAGTTGAGGAGGATTGGACATCTCTAAAAAGGGCCATCACAGAAGCTGAAAAGAAAAACACAGGTACAAAGAAAGTAACCATGGTTAACAGAAAAAATACTTCTGTTGATCGATGAAAGGAGGCAGTACAAAAATGTTCAGGGAAACTCAGGAATACAGACATACACGTCGCTCAGAAAGGAAATAAACAGGAAGTACAGGGAAGCTTAGACGAAATGGCTGCATGAAGAAATGTGAAAAAAATGACTGTGGTAAGGACAGACTCAGCATACAGCAAAATCAAAACAACCTTCGGTGACAACATAAGAAATGGTGGTAACATTAAGAGCACAACCGGAATTCCACTGTTAAATGCAGAGGATAGGTGGAAAGAATACATTGAAAGCCTCTGTGAGGGGGAAGATTTATTTGATGTGATAGAAGAAGAAACCGGAGTCGATTTAGAAGAGTTAAAGGACCTAGTATTAGAATCAGAATTTAAGAGAACTTTGGAGGCAGATGGAATTGATAAAATTTCATCAGAATTTCTAAAATCACTGGAAAAAGTGGCAACAAAACGGCTACTCACGTTGGTGTGTAGATTGTACGAGTCTGGCAACATACCATCTGACATTAGGATAAACATCATCCACATAATTACGAAGGTGGCAAGAGCTGACAAGTGCGAGAATTATCGCACAGTCAGTTTAACAGCTCATGCAACAAAGTTGTTGATGCTAATAATTTATAGAAGAATGGAAAAGAAATTGAGGATGTGTAAGATGACGCCCAGTTCTGACGTTGCGGTTGACAATGGAAGCAAGATTAAAGAAAAATCAAGAGACGATCGTAGGTTTTGTTGACATGGAAAAAGCGTTCGACAAAGTAAAATGGTGCAAGGTGTTCGAAATTGTGAGAAAAATGGAGTTAAGCCCTAGAGAGAGACGAATAATAAACAGTACGTACAAGAGCAAAGAGGGAATAATACGAGTCGGCGACCAAGAACGAAGTGATCGGATTAAAAAGGGTGTACGACAGGGATGTAGTCTTTCGCTCCTACTGTTCCGTCTGTACATCGAAGAAGGAATGGGAAAAATATAAGAACGGTTCAGGAGTGGGGTTAAAATTCAAGGTGAAAGAATATCAGTTATTTGATTCGCTGATGACATTGCTATCCTGAGTAAAAGTGAAGAAGAATTATTTGATCTGGTGAACGGAATGAAAATGAGTACAGAGTATGGGCTGAGAGTAAATCGAAGAAAGACGAAGGTAATGAGAAGTAGTAGAAATGAGAACAGCAAGAAACTTAACATCGTGACTGATGGTCACATAGTAGATGAAGTTAAGGAATTCTGTTACCTAGGCAGTAAAATAATCAATGACGGACGGAGCAAGCAGGACTGTAGAAGCAGATTAGCTATGGCAAAAGAGGCATTACTGGCCAAGAGAAGTCTACTAATATCAAATATCGACCTTAATTTGATGAAGAAGTTTCTGTGAATGTACGTCTGGAGCACAGCACAGCAGGTAGTGAAACATGGACTGCGGGAAAACCGGAACAGAAGAGAATCGAAGCATATGAGATGTGGTATTACAGACGAATGTTGAAAATTAGGTGGATTGATAAAGTAAGGAATGAGTAGGTTCTACGCAGAATCGGAGAGGAAAGGAATATGTGGAAAACACTGACAAGGAGAAGGGTTAGGATGATAGGACATCTGTTAGGACATGAGGGAATTACTTTCATGGTACTAGAGGGAGCTGTAGAGGGCAAACACTCTAGAGGAAGACAGAGATTGAAATACATCCAGCAAATAATTGAGGAAGTAGGTTAAAAGAAAAAAGAAGAACAAGAAAAAGATGATCCATGATTGAGACAGGCACTGAATAAACATATTGTAAGACAGCACAGTATGTATCAACCGTTTCTCCTAGTGTATCAAAACTGTTGACAGTTACTTGAAAGAAATTTCTGGGGCTTTTAGCTGGCTGACAAAAGGGGAGAGTCACTAGGATAGCCGCACAGGTCTTAAAAACGTTCCTGCTGAAAGGCAAAGTCTCAGCCAGGTAAGCGCAGGGAAGATCGCTCTGCTGACCGAATGCGGCAGGAGCAATTAATGATTGTGGCTCAGCCTGTTACGATGTTTCATTGTACGTGGAGCAAAAAGAATGTGTTTTCGAAGGTAATATCTGAAGGACAGAGGTAACACAACATTCCTAGAACGGGATCCAGACGTTTGTCTCAAAGGAGGCCAGCTGGAAATTTTGTTCAAGACTTCGCAACAAGATCCCTGTTTGGCTCGTAATACTTATTCTGCCTTCTACCCTGATCCAGTAGAGAAATACACTGAAATGACAAAAGTCATTGGATATCTTCTAATATCTCGTCAGACCTCCATTTTCCCGGTGCAGAGCACCAGCTCGAAATGGCATGAACTCAACAAGACTCTGGGAGTCTCCTGCAGAAATATTGAGCTATGCTGCTTCTATAGCCATCCATAACTGCATATGGAAAACACTGAGAAGGAGAGGACAGGATGATAGAATATCTGTTAAGACATCAGGGAACGACTTCCATGATACTAGAGGGATCTGTAGAGGGCAGATGCTGTAGAGGAAGACAGAGATTGTAATGCATCTAGCAAATAATTGAGGACGTAGGTTGCAAGTGCTACTCTGGGTTGAAGAGGCTGGAACAGGAGAGGAATTCGTGGCGGGCCGCATCTAACCAACCAGAAGACTGATGACAACAAAAAAAAGTGTGTGTCTGAGGCAGTTGCGAAGATGTCTGCTTCCCCACCAGCTAGCAGTTTTCATAAACTGATAGAGCGTGTGTTTCGTGTATGACAATTTTTGTTATCAAGATTACATCGGAGGCTGTTTGCTCCGCCATCACAGTGAATACGAGACTGAACGTGATGACACACATCAGTTCAGATTGGAATGGAGGTTTAATATTTTAATGAAAGTTACGGGCTGATCATCAAATGTCAGGCTGAAGCTTCACGGTGTAACACTTACCGTTTGCGTCAGTGTAATAATTAAATGGAAAGATGGCTGTCGAAATTATGAATCTTTCGCTCTGATGTGAGCAAACTGAGACCTAGCTCTCAAATTATGTCCATCATTACACTTAAAAATTAGCTTGACCAAAGGCGAGCTATACGAACCATATGCTTTGTTAATCCACGGACAGAAAGCAAAGCTCTGCATTCATTCTCTGTTGAGCATATCAGGACCGACTCACCACAGTGTCGTCCTTTGCCAATTGTGTCAGTTGGATAACAAGCTGCGACATGAACTCCAAAGGAGGTATGCGAACCCGTTGAAAAATATGTGCAATCTGTAAGATGTTGAACAGGTCGCTGACGAAAAAGGCATTGGCTATATGTAATATTAAGCGTTTCTTACACTGCTATCACCGGATTTCCTGGAACATCATGTTGTACACAGAATGAAAGTTACAAGTCGCAGTAGTAACGTCTCTTGTTGTTATAGTTATTGTTGCAACATGTAACTTCCGTGTCTAGATGCTGCATGGTATTCCAGGCTATTTGATGGTGGCAATGTCCAAAATGCCTGATATAGCAACAATAAAGTCACATTTCACTCATTCAATGACCTTTTGTTCACCGACCTGTTCAGTATTTTACAGGCTGCATATATCATTTGGAAGCCCTCCCTGCTTCTAAAACTCCTCTATTGGCATCAAAAGACTGTCTGCACCCTGCTCCAATCCTTTCAGCAAGGAAAAATCCCCGGCACTGCCAGAAACAGAACCCGAGTCCTCCCCATAAAAGCCAGAAAATCTGATGCCTGAGCTGTGGAGGTGAAGTGATTTGGGACACGGTTGATGATAATTTACCGCGTAGAAGGCACTGTACTGTAACTAACCTGTGGAGCGCGTCGGTTTAATGCGCCTCCCGTATGAGGCTGCATACATGTCACACTGTCCCTCGACACGCGGCAAAGCTCTTTGCCAGATTTTTCTGGAAACCGAGCGTAACGTGACGCGTGAAGCCGGTTTTATCCGTTCTGTCGGAATTTCCAATAACTGCGGAGAGATGGACGTGTCCCTTCACACACACACACACACACACACAGAACTTTGACTGGACGCAGGGACGCCGCCTTATTGGTGTCACGGAATCCGCAATGCTGGAGCTCCTCGCAGCAAGACAGCACAGCCACAGGGATTTCTGGAAGCTCTGCTGACACCTGTTGCTGTCTCTGCGTCACGCCTACGTCATCCCTACTTTACTGCCTCTACGAAGCATAGAGCGTAGGTAAGACACCAGGCGCATGACGTCATTATAACGAAGGTAATATCTCGATCAGCTGACAAGTCGATAATGGTTGTAGACTGCTTAAGGAGCTACGTTTTGTAACTAACCTTGTTTCTACGGGTTATTACGTTACGAGTGGGAATGGAAATGCTTATTGATTGTGAAACTAAAGTGAGAAGATTAGGGTCGCCACCGACTCTAACCATACAACTAATCATAGGTTTGGCCGAGCCAGAAAATAAATTAATTTGATCACAGACCAAAAACTCATTTTCGTACGTCGTGATATCGCTCATAGGATACGCGATGTACTTAATAGTATTTCCCGTGCACTGTCCACGAGAATCAACCATTTAAAGTAAAAAAGTACATGCATGAACAGTGTGCAGAAGATCATCTTCCAGCAACACACCTGAAATAAGAATTAATCTAAAGCATTTATTTTAAAATAAAAGGGGAAACTAATAACTGGACCTGTGCGTAAGGAAACGCGTTAGATGTGCTAACAGGAAAGCTACGAGGTAAGTGGCTTAGGTGCAAAAACGTAACCTCGGAATGTAAGAGACGATTGTGTATAAAATCATCTATTCCTAAGATATGGATGTGAGGCATGTACACAATTCCTGATAACATTAATTCCTAAAACATTAAAGAAAAGTATCGATACATACACCGTTATAATCTACACCGAAAATCATTGGTTTGAATCATTCATACAACTGCTGTTGCCTGATAAATCATCGCAATAACTCGTGAAACGGTACACGTTTCGCAGTACATCCGAGTGGCCATGTGGTTTGTGGAGACGCAATTTCTAGGTATCGTGACCAAGTTGCAACAATATCACTTCACACAATCATGAACAGTTAACATTCTTTAAAACAAACATGAGACCAGACAGTTAGTGATGACGGTAGCCCAACAAACTCTAATGTTCAACCACGTGGTCAGCTACCCACGGACGAAAGATACATAAAGCAAGGAAAATTTACGAGAAGGCAAAGCTATTAATATTTAGAAAAATGAAAGCTTATACAGGCACAGCTGAAGGCAAACAGACATTCATACAAAAGCGAGTGCTCATTTATTATCGACACCTTTGTGTGGCGCTCTTCCGGAGGTTCCAAGTCTGCTACAGAAATTTACTAAAAGAAAAATCTGCCAAAGCTTTGCATTCAGTGCTGCGACAAGGCAAAGCAATCTTTCAGAGTTGAAAAGCGAGACCAAAGGCTAACAGCTCTCCTATCGCCAAGTAACAACGCGCCACGCGCTCAGTCTAACTCACCCTTCTTCGACTGGAGCACAGCTGTGGACGCTTCCCACACCGGCGGCAGACTGCCTCCCTTTTTCATCACCAGTCTCCTCCACGCTCCGCGTGGCCCGGAAAACCCAAAGATGCCATTTCTGCCACCAACCTAACGCAGGTGGATTTCTCACAGGTAGCGCAAACCTCTTTGCCTACTTGACCACTAGGAGAGTTGCCTATTCTGTACAACTGCTGCTGAATCTGTATGACTATCGCAGACTTTCTGAAGTAGACTACGCCACCGTCTAGCAACGTGACACACAACGACATTCATTCAATCACACGACTATGAGAGTTATGAGAAAAGAGAAACAAGGACAAGAAAGAGAAATGCTAGTGAAAATGGGCTACCGGACTAATGAAACGTGGCTACAGGACCCTTCCACGTTGATTGTTATTTATTGTAACGGTTTCAGCCAAGATTATTCAACAATAATAATAAAGCCTTAAGAAGCCTTTAGTTGTACTGAAAAGCACTGAACAGAATGAATAACTCGTGTGAAAAATATTGAAATATTTCTAACACTTTTTCCGAGAAAGAGTAATTATGAGTTAATCTTACGAGTGAAGTCCTTACCGAGCAGATGCGAATGGTCTTCTCTCCGGGTGTACGACGTATTTAATATGACAGCTTCCCAACCGTTAACTATGAGTAGTCATAAAATATTAACTATCTCCACGCAAAAGTAAGGTCATGTAATTAATTTTCTGTTTGAAACTTCCTGGCAGATTAAAACTGTGTGCCCGACCGAGACTCGAACTCGGGACATTTGCCTTTCGCGGGCAAGTGCTCTACCATCTGAGCTACCGAAACACGACTCACGCCCGGTACTCACAGCTTCACTTCTGCCAGTACCTCGTGTGAGTACCGGGCGTGAGTCGTGCTTCGGTAGCTCAGATGGTTCCCTCGTGTGAAAAGTTTAATAGCCGGCACGGTAGCTCAGCGTGTTCGGTCAGAGGGTTAGCAGCCCTCTGTAATAAAAAAAACTGAGTTAATGGACCAACAACGATCTTAAACGGGTGTCTTACGACGTCCGTCCCGAGCAGATGCAACGAACCAAAGTGAACGAAATGAGATTAAAAAAAAATGGTAGAGTACTTGCCCGCGAAAGGCAAATGTCCCGAGTTCGATTCTCGGTAGGGCACACAGTTTTAATCTGCCAAGAAGTTTCATATCAGCGCACACTCCGCTGCAGAGTGAAAATCTCATTTTGGAATTTTCTGTTTGTTTACTGACGTCCTGGTACAGAATGAAATCCACGTGAAAACCAGTACCGTATCACCTCGCTGAAGGAGCCAAAGAGAATGACGCAGACCGCTGATAAACTGGGGTATCTTGAAGTAATTTATTTCCTGACTTTGAAGGGAGCAGGCCGGCTGGAGTGACCGAGCAGTTCTAGGCGCTTCAAAAAATGGCTCTGAGCACTATGCGACTTAACTTCTGAGGTCATCAGTCGCCTAGGACTTAGAACTAATTAAACCTAACTAACCTAACGACATCACAAACATCCGTGTCCGAGGCAAGATTCGAATCTGCGACGTAGTGGTCACGCGGTTCCGGACTGAAGCACCGAGAACGGCTCGGCCACAGCGGCAGACCGTTCTGGATGGTGCCGATGGAAATGTGGAGCCATGCCGACCGCAGCGCTGTGGACAGCTGTGGCAGCTGCGCTAGATTTCTCGGCTGAGAGTCGATGGCCCGAACAGCCCGATCGATGTGATTCCACAAATTCCCAACTACATTTAAAACCGAGAACTTTGGTGGCCGTGGGAGGGCACTCACTACAAGTTGCGTAACACGTTGCATTGTGCTATTGGTAGATGTCATCGTGCTGGCGTAAAATGCCATTAAAACTTTCAACAGGCCATAACACTCCCTCCTCCGGTCTTCACCCTTTGGCGTTTGTTGCAGAGTGTTTGCATTCAAATGTTTCACGCCGCACCCGTCAACGACCGTCTATCCGACGGATTGTGAAACGCGATTCATCTGAAAAGTTAGCTCGTAGTCACGCAGTAGACATCGAATTGTGGTACTCGTATGCAAATTTTAGACTTCGTCACCGATGACCAGCAGTTAGCAGGGATCCGTGAAACAGACGTCGATCGGGATGTTCGCGGCATGGACTTTCAGCCGAGGAACGTAGAGCAGCTGCCTTAGCTGGTCTCGGCACTGCGACGGCATGGCTCCACCATCGAGCACCTCGTTGGATCACTTCCTGCACTCCTTTCAGCAGTCGGCACAGCATAAGCTGGCTACTCAAGCGGTTATGCAAGCCTCTGACGGGTGGTCACAGTGTGACTGGACAGTGTCCAACTACATCATGAAAATACAGAGTTTTACAAAAAGTTACGGCCAAACTTTCAGGAAACATTCCTCACACACAAAGAAAGAAAATATGTTATGTGGACATGTATCCGGAAACGCTTACTTTTCATGTTAGTGCTCATTTGATTGCTTCTCTTCACATCACATTAATCATGGAATGGAAACACACAGCAACAGAACGGACCAGCGTGACTTCAAACACTTTGTTACAGGAAACGTTCAAAATGTCCTCCGTTAGCGAGGATACGTGCATCTACCCTCCATCGCATGGAATCCCTGATGCGCTGATGCAGCCCTGGAGAATGGCGTATTGTATCACAGCCGTCCACAATACGAGCACGAAGAGTCTCTACATTTGGTACCGCGGTTGCGTAGACAAGAGCTTTAAAATGCCCCCATAAATGAAAGTCAAGAGGGTTGAGGTCAGGAGAGCGTGGAGGCCATGGAATCGGTCCTCCTCTACCAATCCATCGGTCACCGAATGTGTTGTTGAGAAGCGTCCGAACACTTCGACTGAAATGTGCAGGAGCTCCACCTTGCATAAACCACATGTCGTGTCGTACTTGTAAAGGCACATGTTCTAGCAGCACAGGTAGAGTATCCCGTATGAAATCATGATAACGTGTTGCATTGAGCGTAGGTGGAAGAAACTAAAATGATGTCTAACATGGAAATTAAGTGTTTCCGGACACATGTCCACATAACATCTTTTCTCTATTTGAGTGTGAGGAATGTTTCCTGAAAATTTGGCCGTACCTTTTTGTAACACCCTGTATAACCATTATAACCCTGAAGATATATCTATAGTGACGAGAAACCGGTAGTTGCGTGTAGAGTACCTTCATATAGTTATGTGGCTTTTGGGTACACCTCATCAGTCTTGACTTTTTATTTCCTGTAATTTTTATGATCATTTATAATGGTTATGGAGTGTTGAAACTTTTTATTGTTATTCACAATGGCTCCAAGCTGTTGTTTCCCTCCCCAAAACGTTGTTTGAATTGATTAATTTTCTGAACTTACCATCTATCTAATTTCCGATGTTATCCACATCTCCTGCCCTTTTCCAAATACATTTCCTCACCATATGATATAATGACCTCACTAGCTGAAATTTATTAAGGAGTCGTTCTCGACTCGCACCTCTATTATTGTGCATACATTCTTCCATAACTCCTCCTTCTAATGCTTCCTCTGCTATAGTGTTATAATCCCGAGTGGTTATTAGATTTCTATCTGTCTTTAGATATTGAATTACGTGTTCAGCACCGTACTGTCTCATTTTTATGCTTGTGACGTCGTCATTTGTACACCTGAATTATAGTTGTTAGCGTGTGTTTAGTTTCAATTCTGATGAGAACAACAGCATTGCTGAATTACTCATAGTAACTCACTCTTTGTTTTAGTTCCGTATTTAGAATGAATCCTACTCCTTTATGAAATTTTGCGCTGCTATTGATACTCCTTCGTTTGTTTGGTCAGAAATCCTTATCTTCTTTCAGTTTCACTTGACGTATCACCACTGCGTAGAAACTGAAGCTACACATGTTTTCAAATTTTCTAGCTTCGTTACCACATTCACAGTTTCTACATTCTGGGCATTGACTGCGATATGCTACCGTTTCGTTGAATTTAAATCTTTTCTCACTGTATTCTCCCCCTTGGCAGTCCCTTCCAAGAGATTCGAATGCGGAAATAGTCCGGAATTCTTTTTTCAACATCAGGTTTTATTTCCTGAGCATTCAAAGATGTATAAGAATCACGTTTACGGGAGATGTCATGGAGGTGAAGGTGTTTTACGTTGAATTCTGGAAATTTTATGAGCAAATACACTATGTGATCAAAAGTGTGCAGACACCTACCAAAACATACGTTTTTCATATTAGGTGCATTGTGCTGCCACCTACTGTCAGGTACTCCGTATCAGCGACTCCAGTAATCATTAGAAATCTTGACAGACCAGAATAGGACGCTCCGCGGAACTCACGGATTTGAACGTGAACAGGTGATTGGGTATCACTTGTGTCATACGTCTGTACGTGAGATTTCCGCACTTCTAAACATCTCTAGGTCCACTGTTTCCCACGTGATAGTGAAGTGGAAACATGAAGGGACACATACAGCACAAAAGCGTACAGGTCAACCTCGTCTGTTGAGTGACAGACACCGCCGACAGCTGATGAGGGTCGTTATGTGTAATAGCCAGACATCTGTCCAAACCAACACACAGCAATTCCAAACTGCATTAGGATCCACTGCAAGTACTATGACAGTTAGGCGGGAGGTAAGAAAAGACGGATTGCATGGTAGAATGGCTGCATATAAGCCACACATCACGCCGGTAAATGCCAAACGACGTATCGCTTGGTGTAAGGAGCTTAAACATTGGACGATTGAACAGTGGAAAAACGTTGTGTGGAATGACGAATCACGGTACACAATATGGCGATCCGATGGCAGGGTGTGGGTATGGCGAATGTCCGGTGTATGTCATCTGCCAGCGTGTGTAGTGCCAACAATAAAATTCGGAGGCGGTCGTGTTATGATGTGGTCGTGTTTTTCATGGAGGGGGCTTGCACCCCTTGTTCTTTTGCGTGAAAAAGCATAGGCCTACGTTGATGTTTTAAGTACCTTCTTGCTTCCCACTATTCAAGAGCAATTCGGGGATGGCGATTGCAACTTTCAATACGATCGAGCACCTGTTCGTAACGCACGGCCTGTGACGGAGTTTTTACACGACAATAACATCCCTGCAATGGACTAGCCTGCACTGAGTCCTGGTCTGAGTCCTATAAAACACCTTTGGGATATTTTGGAATGCCGCCTTCGTGCCAGGCCTCACTGTCCGACATCGACACGTCTCCTCAGTGCAGCACTCCGTGAAGAATGGGCCGCCATTCCCCAACAAACCCTCTAGTACCTGACTGAACGTACGCGTGGGAGAGTGGAAGCTGTACTCAAGGCTAAGGGTGGGCCAACACCATATTGAATTCCAGCATTACCACGGAGGGCGCCACGAACTTGTAAGTCATTTTCAGCCAGGTGTCCGGATACTTTTGATCACATAGTGTATTTATATACATGGGAGACAGTTGCCGGATACTGAAGTGGGTCATAGTGCATATATTTCCAGGATATGGAGGAAGTGATAAAACTTGAATGTCCATACTACACTAACATAGGTAAGGATGGGACGCATGAGGATTTAATATGTAGGGATAATTATCGTGGGATTTAATCTCAATATTCGGCCAGTTAGTTTTCTGTTGTTCGCCCATAACCCTATTGACTTTGTACAATCGGCAGCATAAATTTCCTATTAGTGTACCTACTTCTAAGCTAACGAAAAACATTGTTGGCCACATTGTACTGTTCTGTGACAGTATTGCATAATTTCATTTGTGAAGCCATGGTTGATGAAAGATGATACCATTTTCGAGGAAAATGGATACAGCAAAAGACACATCGCAAATGCTTTCAACGGCCGCGGACGAAAGACATCTGGTGAATCACTAGAAGAGGCGAAACGGACTGTATTCCTGCTAACTAGCAGTAAGTTAGGACAACTGCTGCAGAAACATGGTCTATGACCAGTGTTCTGGCCCGTCCCCAAGATACGAGATATGTTTAACAGGACGAATGTTAAAGACGACATTGCTCTTCGAGTGTCCGGTGTGTATGGTGTACCCTGTGAATGTGGCAGCATGTACGTAGGACAAACAATTTGCACGGTTGCAGAATGTTGTACTGAGCACAAGAGTCATATAAATCGAAGGGAGCTTGACATGTCGGACATAGCGGAGCATTGCCTAAAAAACGAACATAAAATACAGTTGGAAAATACAAAAGTGTTGGCTCATGCGTCTACATATTGGGACTCCTTTATAAAGGAAGCGGCCGAGATTCGTTTAAACAGCAACAGTTCCAACAGAGACCAGGGGTACACACTCAACAGGACATGGGGACGGGCGTTGGACATCGAATGAAAGCAGAGACAGATGCGCAATGCGGGAGCGACAGTTTGAAACGTGGCGCCTTCCCCTGGCGCCAGCTAGCGTTGCCGGTGCTTCCACGGGCAATAGCTCCGCTAGCTGTCCGGGTCGACTTACGCACGCGTGCCACATTGGCTCTATCTGATTGGCTGCTAATGATGTCACCATGCCTGTATAAGCGAGAAACCGTAACAGCCCCGGCAGCCAGTGAACTGACGACGATGGCGGAGATGGCCATAGAAAGCTCGAGGACTTTATTCGAATTGACACGGCTTGAAAACCGAGAACGTTTTATTCACAATTACAATGTTGAGGAGTAAATCGTTGCTTGTGTGTGTGTGTGTGTCTACAAGCAGGGCAAAGCCCAAATTTGTATAGCAACAGTGCTTGTGTTCTATTTTTTTTTAGTCACTTTTATGTCGTCTCGTTATTTCTGTAGAGCTGTACCATGCGAAACAAGGAGAGGATGTTGGTTGGTGGCTGGTATCCTCTTTCTATAATACAAACTGCACGCAATTAGTAACTGGGTTCTTTATTGGTAAACAAAGAGCTACTTCACACGAGTTTCCATGTGCTGACGTACGAACTATGAGGTTGCTATGTGCTGCCTTCCTCTGTGCTAGGAATCTGCGGGTCTCAGTGACACGCTGGAACTCCACGGCGTACAGACTCGAACTAATTGGCTAAACAGGTCCTCCGGTCCGCGCCGGCGATCCTAATTACTGGCGGTTGAGAGGGTGTTGGTGTCAAGTTTCCAGTGAGTCATGTCGTTGCCCTCTATCGATACCCTCGTAACCTATATGCTGCATGGTGTGCTGGCGCCAGCGTTCGCCAACACAGCTCGAGTGGAAGGAATGTGCTTTCCTTTCAAGCAGAGTCAAAGACAGGTGTCTTTCTGTGTCTGTGAATCTTGCCTCCTCTTGGAAAAAATTTTTGCGGGTGCCCATTGTCGTTAATCCCCAGCTTGGACAATGGAGCCGTGAGTCATGTGGGGTTACAGTAGGTAGGAGTTCCAGTAAGCTTTGCTACTCATGCGTGTCAAATCCTTGATGAACGATTTCTAGGGCTCTGGACTACGTGTAGTTCAGCAAACATCTACAGCCCCACTGAAATGGCCACCAGGAAGAGCAGACATTATTAGCTGATCAGTGGGTATTGGGACTTCTCGGGAACACTTTAGATGCACAGGGGGTGATGGTCCCAGGACCTCAGTTTTTATAGGACGAGAAAGGATATAAAAAGGCAAGAGCACGTAAGTTTCGCCGTAGGGAAGGTGAATGGTCGACTTCGTTTAGTTTAGAGAATTTTCGGAAAGTGTATAAAGGAGACGGCTTATAGAACACTAGAGCAGCCGATTCTTGGGCATTGCTCGAATGTTTGGGATCTCCCACGAGAGGAAGACATTGAAGGGGCGCAGAGGCAGGCTGCTAGGTTCGTTAAGAAAATGTAGGGAATGTTTATTTGAAGCTGACTGCAGAACGATTCTACTGCCAGCAGCATACATTTTGTGTAAGGACTACGAGGATAAGACGGTTAGAGCTCATATGGTGGCTGATAGACAGTCGTTCATCCCTTACTCTATTTACAGATGGACAGAAGTGGAAATGACTGGTAGTGGTGCGATACGCCTCATTTAGTTGCTTGAGGATATGTATAGATGTAGATTTAGATAAAGGAGCGGTGATACTGCGGATCTTAGGGGCACAGCAGCAAGTGCATAGAAAACTATTACGTGTCAGTAGCAGTCTTGGGAAAAACAATTCACTATTTCTCCCTTAAATGTAGTTTTACCCCACACCGGTCGAAGTAGGCCAGATATCGATAGTCGAGAGACACAGAAATTGGTAGTACGCGGAGTGCAGACAGGGTGTACAATGTGTGCCCAAAAGTAAAACTTAAGTATATGTAAATACTTAACTAGGTATACATGTAAAATTAAACTTTATGTACTTGTTAATGTTTGATGTTGTTGCTATACGATAAATAAAAATGAAAAGGCTGTCTACAGGAACAAAAAACTCTAAGAGAGGTCTAAGCGAGCAGGACGTGGTGTAATGGCGGAAAGCCGCCTGTTATATGCATTGACGATTGAGCAAAATCCAAAAGCCGCAGGCTGATCCCTATCCATTTACTAATCGTGACGAAAGAGTTTATGTTGAAGTGTCTTTACTAACTATCTACAACGTACAATGATCAGGCGTTTGCGTCAATCGCGCCATCTAAAACTGGATTTCAGTGAGGACCGTGCTAATTAGTGCATTAATGTGTGAGGATATCAAAGAGCGAGCTGTGATAGGGTATAATCATCATTAAATTGTAAGGCGAAATGAGTAAGTAACAGTTGATAAAAATCAACATATAACACTTAATTAGATCGGGACACCATAGAAATTATTATTACAATAGAACCTTATTCATTGTGTTAATGCATTATTCACCAGCCTAAACATTGATACGGAACAATTCTTACAGTAGCATTAGCCGATCAGCATCTTATCCTTATGATACAGTTATTATAACTCATTTATTAGGCTGCTACTGGGTACAGCGTATTACGGATTTCTCTGTAATTTCTAGCAACCCTTGTCTGCGACACAAATAGTTTGCAGATTGAACACTGCAAACAGCGACCAGAAATACTGCAGCTTTATCACACGGATTAAGTAGCCGATTCCCAATACATAAACATGGCAGTAGGACACATGTTAGTCACCTGTCCCCAATTCTTGAACGGACGCCCCCTCTCCTTGATGCTTAACGGAATCACTACAGTTGTTCACCATTTGTCTGTCGAAATAGATGGGTCGTTACTTCTGCATCCAATTTTACACGATCATCTCATCCTCAAGAGCTGGAAAACGCTAAGACATTTTGTGTTTCACGGAACATTAGTTCGAGCTCCGAAAGACACATCATCATCAAAGAATGTAGTGCACGTCCGGAGTCAAACTCGGCTATAAACCACATTGCGAGGCCAACAATAATTCACAGTTCGTTGGAGACCAGACGGGGAGAACAGGTAACAGCAAAGCTAACAGCACACGAGGAAGACGGCTAGGTCGGTTGCCGAAATATTGTACAGAAAATGAAAAAACCGACTACATTCGAGGGATGGAGTAAGGCGCGCGATGTAGGACAGAGCCGGCAAGAGGAGATGGAAACTTAGGTGCGTAAGGAAGAAGAAGAAGGAGATCTCGGCAGAACACCCGGAAGCACACAATTATTTTGTAGGTATACTCAGTCCCATTGACATTAGTCAGAAAAAAGAAGTGTCATTAGGGAATAAAAGAGTGAAATTTCAAAGTCGATAAAATGTGCTCTCCATGACTCGGATCTTCTCAGTGTGTGCTAGTTCAACACAGCACCACCTGCAATCACAGAACTACACATTCTGCATTCCACTTGCCACACTCTCCACCAACGTGACAAACTGGAGAGACGAAGATTACCTTGGTGTAGTGGTACGCTGCTAAAAGATGATTCTGCCGGCAAATATGAGGATGGTTTTGGGAGGTTTCTCCCATTCATCTAGCAGGGAATTAGCCATAGCTTTACCCAAGAGACCTAGAAAATTCAGCTTTCAGAACACAATTTTCTTCATAAACAGTAAAAAACGGAAATCATAAAAGTAATTAATAAATCCGTTAACGAGAACGGACTTTAAGTTTAATAATCAAAGAAATTGTTATAGATGATATAAGAGTTGAATAATAAAGTTTATTGCCTTTTTCTCTACCCTCAGGATTATTAATATGGTGTTTTTGTTGATATCCAGAACGATTTTACCTGTCATTCTGTCATTTTTTCCTATTTTAGATTTTTAATTTTCGTACATTATGGGAATATGAATAAATTATTTTTGTGACTATTTCTAGATTTATTTCACAACAAGTTGGATACCCTGGAATTAGTCACAGGGGGATGCAATTTCAGATAGTTGAATCAAATGGTGGCGTCCATATTTCTAATATCAACATAAGCAGATATACTTTCAATAGACTATTGAAATATGCTTACCGTTTAGGCAAGATAGCAATGTACCTTTGTAAGTAGATAACTATCAATCTTTTGGATTACAGTAAGTTTTGCGTATTTGTTGGGAAATTTTGTTCTTTGGGCACTAAACGTCTTCAGACTCTCCTAATCAATTACATCAAAGCTTATAACATTTGAATCTTGCCTTCTATTTACAAAATTTCTGCAGACACCCATGGTCGTTAACTCCCCAACTCGAAGACAATGGAACCGTGAGTCATGTGGGGCTACAGCAGGTAGGAGCTCCAATGCGCTTTGCTATTCAAGTGTGTGAGTCCCTTGGTGAACAGTTTCTAGGGCTCTGGAGTACGTGCGGTTCAACAAACATCTCTAGCTCCATTGTAATGGCCACCAAGAAGAACAGGCGTTAACATTATATGACCTATGGCTATGGGGACTTCTCGGGAACACTGTAGATGTGCAGGAGGAGATGGTTTCTGGACATCATTTTTATAGGACGAGAAATGATATGAAATGGAAAGAGCACGTTAGTTTCATAGTAAGGAAGGCGAAGGTCGACTTCATTTCTTTGGGAGAATTTTGGGAAAGTGTAGCTGATCAGTAAGGGAGACGGAGTATAGAACACTAATGCGGCCCATTCTTGGGTGTTGCTCCAGTGTTTGGGATCCCCCACCAGGTCGGATTAGAGGGAGACATTGAAGAGGCTCAGAGGTGGAATGCTAGATCGTTAAGAAAATTCAGAGGATCTGTATTTGAAGCTGACTGCAGAACGATTCTATTGCCGACGATGTACATTTTGCGCAAGGACCACGAAGATAAGACAGTCGTTTATCCCTCGCTCTATTTCCATGTGGAACAAGAATGGAAATGACTGATTGTGGTACGTGATAGCCTCCATACGCTTCATATAATGGATTGCAGGGTATGTATGTACAATGGAGATGCAGAAAAAGGAGCAGTGATAATACGGATCCTAGGGGCGCAACAGTAGGTCGATGGAAAACTATTATGTGGGACGGACGGTAGCAGTCTTGGGAAGAAATCCACAATTTCACCATTTATTTTATTATGTTTCGCTTGAAGGCTATTGAACCGTGAATTTACTTTCAAAACCTTTTCTTAAGAATTTAATTTATTTATTAGCGATTCATCAAGAATATTAACACATTTAATCACACTATGTGAGCGTGGAAGTAGTTTCCAGTGGGTAACTAATGAAAACAAATCAAATTTCTTTCAACAAATAGAAATTTTATTCCTAAAGCCTTTTTTCTTTTTTTTGAAACAGATTTAAAATTATAATCAGAAAACACCCTCTACGTATCAAGTTACAATTTATTCAGATTCAGAAAGAGCAATTTTTTGACAGTATGAGCTTCTGGGCTGAGAACCTTGGACTCCCTTTTGACATGGCCGTAGTCACGACCGCTCACAACAACTACAGTGGTGCAAATCTGCAACACACAAGATTACATTAAACTAAAAATTTCAACAACTCACACAAGCATGTAAACTATGCACCCCGTAGGAGGGATGGAAATGGTACAAAACACTAACATTAACAGGTTAACTTGCCACCGAAGGTGCAACTTGATTTTAAAAAAAACTCTTACAGTGGAAGGGTAACAACTTTATATACTAAAGTAACCATTAAATAAAATCCATGAAATGCAGTCTTACATAAAATATACAAGGTTAGCCAAACACGCTCTACATTACACATATACCAACTCTCAAGATGATGGGCAAGATAAAAACATATTTCAGGAATTCGGCCGTTACACTTCAAGCAACAAATTCGTTAACACCGAATCTGACAAACATGACAGAGGCAGCTACTAAAGTACGGCAGACCGACCGACAGACAGACACAGACACTAACTGCCTAACAAATGAGGACGAGAGACAGACGAGCAAGCTGGGGAGGAGAGACTGACCAAGTTAAGTAGAATTTAACAAGTAAATGAAACAATATATCACGAATCACTTAACTTCTAAGAAACGGTGATGTCTGGAGAAGACCTGGCGCAGCACCCCCAAAACGCTTTCCCCAACCGTCCGCTGTCAGCCGCTTCAACGGACGCATGTAGGCGCGCCGATCTCCCGTCTCACGGCGACGCAGCTCGCCCCGGCCAGACCGATGTTGTGGGTTGACTCCTGTTGCTCTCATGTTGGCCGCGAAGTCACTACCCCTCGCTATACGGCGCAGCCCACTGGACTGAAGTGGCGAGGTCACATGCGCAGACGCTCAAGGCGGCCAAGTCATCTTGTGTCTCAGTGCACGACCGACCAACCGATCGATCCAACTACCAATGACCATTGCCTGACCAAACTCGAGCAGACTCGCGGTAACACATACTAGCACTCCGGACAACAGACAGACACTGACTGCTTCACACTGACCCGGCTGACCAACTGACTGACTGGCGAGTTTTTTTTTTCTTTATTGTGATTTCATTCCCCTGCCCCATATGGGCAGGGGAGGGCTGTCAGCGGCACAATCCGCCGCTCTTCAGCCGAGTGACATGGCAACTAAAATAAGAAAAAAATGTTGTTGAAAAGTTGAAAGTTGAAAAACACAGTTGGCGATTTTTAAAACACAGAGAAGACACTGAATGGACAGGCACAGGTTAAAAGTCGGCCACAGTATTAAAAACACTCCAGAACAACACACTTAAAACCCACTTGTAGCACACACGATGAAGAATAAAACTGCCAGGTGGAACCTGCCGAGGGAAAGGTCAGAGAGGATGGAAAATGAGGGGAGAGCAAGGGGCAGCAGGGGAACCGGCGGGTTGAAGAGAATAGGGGTGTCACAGGTACACGGAGAGGCAGAAGACATGTGGGGTGGGAGATGAAGACGGAAGACAGGGCAGGAGGGAGTGCAGAGACACTGAAAGGGGGCACAAGTGAGGGAGGGGGAGTAGGAGGGGGAAGCCACTCAGGAGAAGAGAGAGGGAGGAGAGGGAGCCCTGAGGAGGAGGCAGGAAGATGGGGTTAGAGTTGGTAAGAAGAGTAGATGTCAGGGCGAAGCTTATCATCTGGGAGGGGAAGACGGTGGAAGGTGCATTGGAAAGGAGATGGAGTGGAGATGGAGAGAGGGTGGGACACAATGGTAAAGGTGCGGCAACTGTTTGGGGGTAGAGAGGAAGGGAGACACTAGGGGGTGAGGGGGATCAAGGCGGCCGACTGTATATAGTGTGCGGATGTGTTTAAGGAAAAGGAGAAGGTGGGGGAAGGGGATGAGGTCGTACAGGATGCGCGTGGGGGACGGAAGGCGGATGTGGAAGGCGAGCCGGAGCGCATGGCGTTTGAGGATTTGGAGGGCTTCATAGAACTGGGGAGGGGCGGAAATCCAAGCGAAGCTGGCATAACAGAGGATGGGGCCCGACTGGCAAGCTCATAGCGCCCCTTAAATGCACGTGTACAGGCAGCCTTTCCCCTTTCCCACCAGAGGGAGACACCAAAGCTGCAATTACTACTGTGGTGCCACCGCCAGAAGACGAGGGCGACTGTTTCACACTACGCGCTGCGGCGCGCTCTTCATAACAGCAGTTTTTGCCACGGATCAGCTATCATAATCGAGGAGTTTTGGGTTAAAATAGTGCGCTCGTGTCATTAGAGCTTGTTGATTGATCAGTCCTGCCATCAAGCGCTACAGCCGCACATTTCTCCCCGTTTATACTCTTCCGCGGTTACTCAGATAACTGGCTCGAGTATTGGGCAGCCGCAGTCCTTGCAGACGAGGACATCGGCGATGGCGGCCACGCAGCAGCGCGCCGCCCCGCCGCTAGATGCCCTCCCAGGAGGCCGCGGGCCGCGCCGCCGCTCGCAGCTTCTCGGGCGTAATCCGACTAGTCGCCTCTGGCCGGCTGTAGACTGCTGTCGCCTGGCGCAGCTGATCTGACGGGCCGTCCCGCGGGTGTCATGTCCCGCCGCGTGGTGGCGGCTGCTGCTGAATGCTGCCTCGCCCCACCTCGTCTCGTTTCGATTAAATATCCGCCCTCGAAGCCGCTGTTACGTTGCTTGTGACCACGAGCAACTAAAAGGGCTCTAGAGGGAGGGATCTAGATGCTTGCAACACAATAGGCCGGCCGGGGTGGTCGGGCGGTTCTAGACGCTACACTCTGGAACCGCGCGAACGCTGCGGTCGCTGGTTCGAATCCTGCCTCGGTCATGGATGTGTGTGATGTACTTAGGTTAGTTAGGTTTAAGAAGTTCTAAGTTCTAGGTGACTGACGACCTCAGATGTTAAGTCCCATACTACTCAGAGACATTTGAGCTATTTGTAACACAATAAACTGGTAGCCAAGATCGCAGGAATTCTTTTTATTTCATGATTACCGGTTTCGGTGAAGCTAAAGCCGCCATCCTAAGATCCGAAACCGGTAATCATGGGGTAAAAAGAATGCCTGCGAACTTGGCTACCAGTTTATTGTGTTATTGACACACGGCTAGAGGTGTAGGGAGACCAAACCTGTTTAAAGATACAATATAACGATACGCTTGTCACTTCCTTTATTTACCACTACATAATAGGATAACAGCAGTGCACACTGGCATCAGCACAGATACTCAGACTATAATAACTGTTTGTTAGGTGATGAACTTTACTCAAATAAAATGTGTCAATAAAATGAAAAACTCAAGCTATATATTGACTTCCCAGTTCCGAGCCGCGCGGGGTAGTCGAGCGGTCTGGGGTGTCTTGCCACGGTCCGCGCGGCTGCATCCGTCGGAAGTTCGTGTCCTCCCTCGGGTATGGGTGTGTGTGTCGTCCTTAGCGTAAGTAAATGTAAGTTAGATTAAGTAGTGCGTAAGCTTAAGGACCGATGACCTCAGGAGTTTTGCCACATAAGACCTTACCACAAATTTCCAAATATACTTCCGAGACACTGGCGATTAGCCCGTGAAATATGGTTCAAATGGCTCTGAGCACTATTGAACTTAACATCTGAAGTCATCAGTCCCCTAGAGCTTGGAACTACTTAAACCTAACTAACCTAAGGGCATCACACACATCTATGCCCGAGGCAGGATTCGAACCTGCGACCGCAGCGGTCACGCGGTTCCAAACTGATGCACCGTGAAATATAACACACAATAATTAAAAGCTTAAATTCTTAAGAAAAATAGAATATTTATATACGACTGTCTCAATATAAGACAAAAAATAACTATTGCAATGTCAAGAAAGAGGCACTTCTAGTGTTGCTTCAATTGAATTTAAACTTCAGCTTAAAAAATCACAAATAAACAAAAAAATTAATCATCACAAGGATATAACCAATCTGTTGTGAAGGGGATTTCAAGCGTGACACAGTTTCACAGCATTTAAACCAACTCATCTTAGAGAAAAATTGAAGAAACAGAATCTTTCAAACAGCAGTCTTAGTTTGTCTATTCTGCTGCCTCATAGGCCTAGCAAGATCCGTACCCTCTACTCTCTCTTACTTAAAATGTTATGACTTACAACTAAAACTTTTTGATAAGGCAGGCGCTTTCTTATCAACACTGCACTAAGGTCCCTTGAATGAGCTTTGGCGGCACCGTCTAAAGCAGCCTCGGATACGACACAAACAAATTGCAGTCTACAACCTCTGAAAAAACTAATACATTTACAGTGAAGCGCCGTGTTTCTTGTGAAGCCGTCAACCGTTTACTCGGCACTCACCGAAGCAAACATCGAACTAATTGATCAGAGGAACCAATTTGTTTCCGTAAATACCACACAGCTCATATTGCGGCTCGTATAGCCAAATATTCAGATAAGGCTGTGAAATTTAGCTATGACTAGTCGGCTTCTACCTTTCCTCTTTACATAACCACAATGCAAATGGACATCATATTAGTATTTAATTACAGAACTGAAGTTTTAGATGCACTGCGTGATTAAGGGGCTTCATTAACCTAATTAATATCGAATACCCGTGCCATACAGCAAACAAATTTGAAATTTACGGTGTTTATAATGACATCTTGCAGACTGAATGTAGTCTAAGAATCACTAAAAGAGACACAGGAAGCATTTTTCACTGTCTTCAGATGTGAAACATTTTAATTGGTGACCATGGAAAACTCATTTTAAAGACACAAAAAACTAATTTAAATATACATAGCAGTATAGAAGGGACAGAACCACTGAGCCATAAAGTTAGATGGTGCCATCACAACACGGCACTGTTTCCAACAGAAAAAAGAACTGCCAACAACTTGGTATTTCGAAGCACAGAACTTTAAATTGGCTCATCTGCTAGAAAGGACGCCTTCTGTAACAGCACCATGAGGGGTGGAAATACTGCGTGATCCCACAGGACAGGACCCACCCACTCACTGGTCTAACCACACACGGACAGCTATGGATTCGACTGCAGACGCCGACAACCCCTGTTCCGCTTCGACAATGTGGCCTCGACGTGTCAACCCAATTAGCTGTGTCGCTCCACCGCATCATGCCGAACCATCAGCGACCGCGCACTGACCGCTCACTGCGACGTACCACGCTCGGTACACGAGAGTACTGGCTTCCACCGAAAGAATGTGATGGTAACTCCCTCCAACCTCGCTAGACACCGACCAGTCAGCTCGTCTTAGCCCGCTCCTTTTAAACTTCACTTGGTCAATAACGCCACGGCAAAGCAAGCCGACTCACGGCTGGCGTCAAGCACAAAATTTCAGCACTATCTCTATGGGTTTAGGAATCTGTATGGTGTAAGGAGAAACTGTTTTATACTTTTTAGTTCGTTTTAAAAAGTGTTATATTAAAAAGTTGTATTTAAACAGTTATTGTATGTACACTCCTGGAAATTGAAATAAGAACACCGTGAATTCATTGTCCAAGGAAGGGGAAGCTTTATTGACACATTCCTGGGGTCAGATACATCACATGATCACACTGACAGGACCACAGGCACATAGACACAGGCAACAGAGCATGCACAATGTCGGCACTAGTAAAGTGTATATCCACCTTTCGCAGCAATGCAGGCTGCTATTCTCCCATGGAGACGATCGTAGAGATGCTGGATGTAGCCCTGTGGAACGGCTTGCCATGCCATTTCCACCTGGCGCCTCAGTTGGACCAGCGTTTGTGCTGGACGTGCAGACCGCGTGAGACGACGCTTCATCCAGTCCAAAACATGCTCAATGGGGGACAGATCCGGAGATCTTGCTGGCCAGAGTAGTTGACTTACAACTTCTAGAGCACGTTGGGTGGCACGGGATACAGGTGGACGTGCATTGTCCTGTTGGAACAGCAAGTTCCCTTTCCGGTCTAGGAATGGTAGAACGATGGGTTTGATGACGGTTTGGATGTACCGTGCACTATTCAGTGTCCCCTCGACGATCACCAGAGGTGTACAGCCAGTGTAGGAGATCGCTCCCCACACCATGATGCCGGGTGTTGGCCCTGTGTGCCTCAGTCGTATGCAGTCCTGATTGTGGCGCTCACCTGCACGGCGCCAAACACGCATACGACCATCATTGGCACCAAGGCAGAAGCGACTCTCATCGCTGAAGACGACACGTCTCCATTCGTCCCTCCATTCACGCCTGTCGCGACACCACTGGAGGCGGGCTGCACGATGTTGGGGCGTGAGCGGAAGAAGGCCTAACGGTGTGCGGGACCGTAGACCAGCTTCATGGAGACGGTTGCGAATGGTCCTCGCCGATACCCCAGGAGCAACAGTGTCCCTAATTTGCTGGGAAGTGGCGGTGCGGTCCCCTACGGCACTGTGTAGGATCCTACGGTCTTGGCGTGCATCCGTGCGTCGCTGCGGTCCGGTCCCAGGTCGACGGGCACGTGCACCTTCCGCCGACCACTGGCGACAACATCGATGTACTGTGGAGACCTCACGCCCCACGTGTTGAGCAATTCGGCGGTACGTCCACCCGGCCTCCCGCTTGCCCACTATACGCCCTCGCTCAAAGTCCGTCAACTGCACATACGGTTCACGTCCACGCTGTCGCGGCATGCTACCAGTGTTAAAGACTGTGATGGAGCTCCGTATGCCACGGCAAACTGGCTGAACTGACGGCGGCGGTGCACAAATGCTGCGCAGCTAGCGCCATTCGACGGCCAACACCGCAGTTCCTGGTGTGTCCGCTGTGCCGTGCGTGTGATCATTGCTTGTACAGCCCTCGCGCAGTGTCCGGAACAAGTATGGTGGGTCTGACACACCGGTGTCAATGTGTTCTTTTTTCCATTTCCAGGAGTGTATTTTAATCTTTGTGTGTGCCGAATTCTTCAGACGATTTCAAATATTTTGAGTAGGTTACAACAGTTACATGTGCTAAATATTAGGTTTATTTCAGTTTCTTTTCATCTGAGTCAACCAATATTTACTTCCTCCTACAGGGTGTTTCTAAAATGACCGGTATATTTGAAACGGCAATAAAAACTAAACGAGTAGCGATAGAAATACACCGTTTGTTGCAATATGCTTGGGACAACAGTACATTTTCAGGCGGACAAACTTTCGAAATTACAGTAGTTACAATTTTCAACAACAGATGGCGCTGCAAGTGATGTGAATGATATAGAAGACAACGCAGTCTGTGGGTGCGCCATTCTGTACGTCGTCTTTCTGCTGTAAGCGTGTGCTGTTCACAATGTGCAAGAGTGCTGTGGACAACATGGTTTATTCCTTAGAACAGAGGATTTTTCTGGTGTTCGAATTCCACCGCCCAGAACAGAGTGTTGCTGCAACAAGACGAAGCTTTCAACGGAGGTTTAATGTAACCAAAATGCCGAAAAGCGATGCAATAAAGGATCTGTTTGTAAAATTTCAACGGACTGGGAACGTGACAGATGAACGTGCTGGAAAGGTAGGGCGACCGCGTACGGCAACCACAGAGGGCAACGTGCAGCTAGTGCAGCAGGTGATCCAACAGCGGCCTCGGGTTTCCGTTCGCCGTATTGCTGCTGCGGTCCAAATGACGCCAACGTCCATGTATCGTCTCATGCGCCAGAGTTTACACCTCTATCCATACAAAATTCAAACGCGGCAACCCCTCAGCGCCGCTACCATTGCTGCACGAGAGACATTCGCTGACGATATAGTGCACAGGATTGATGACGGCGATATGCATGTGGGCAGCATTTGGTTTACTGACAAAGCTTATTTTTACCTGGACGGCTTCGTCAATAAACAGAACTGGCGCATATGGGGAACCGAAAAGCCCCATGTTGCAGTCCCATCGTCCCTGTATCCTCAGAAAGTACTGGTCTGGGTCGCCATTTCTTCCAAAGGAATCATTGGCCCATTTTTCAGATCTGAAACGATTACTGCATCACGCTATCTGGACATTCTTCGTGAATTTGTGGCGGTACAAACTGCCTTAGACGACACTGCGAACACCTCGTGGTTTATGCAATATGGTGCCTGGCCACATCACACGGCCGACGTCTTTAATTTCCTGAATGAATATTTCGATGATCGTGTGATTGCTTTGGGCTATCCGAAATATACAGGAGGCGGAGTGGATTGGCCTCCCTATTCGCCAGACATGAACCCCTGTGACTTCTTTCTGTGGGGACACTTGAAGGACCAGGTGTACCGCCAGAATCCAGAAACAATTGAACAGTTGAAGCAGTACATCTCATCTGCATGTGAAGCCATTCCGCCAGACACGTTGTCAAAGGTTTCGGGTAATTTCATTCAGAGACTACGCCATGTTATTGCTATGCATGGTGGATATGTGGAAAATATCGTACTATAGAGTTTCCCAGACCGCAGCGCCATCTGCTGTTGACAATTGTAACTACTGTAATTTCGAAAGTTTGTTTCCTGAAAATGTACTGCTGTCTCCAGCATATTGCAACAAACGGTGTATTTCTATCGCTACTCGTTTAGTTTGTATTGCCGTTTCAAATATACCGGTCATTTTTGAAACACCCTGTATGTCCATCTCTCGGAAAGACTGAACGAAAATATCAGAAAAATTATAGCTCACACGGAGGCTTATCAGCAACCTTTCTTACTGCTAAACGTTTTGATTGGAATGGGAAAATAGGGAAGCAGTAGTGGTATACAAATTTCCCTCTGCCACATACCAGGAAAGAAAGCGAGGTGATATTGTTACTCTTTAAAATTGTCAGTGGAGAGGTACGGGATCCGATGATTTAAAACATGTGATAATTAATCCTATGCCGGCCAGAGTGGCCGAGCGGTTCTAGTCGCTACGGTCTGGAACCGAGCGACCGCTACAGTCGCAGGTTCGAATCCTGCCTTGGGCATGGATCTGTGTGATGTCCTTAGGTTAGTTAGGTTTAAGTAGTTCTAAGTTCTAGGGGACTGATGACCACAGCAGTTGAGTCCCATAATGCTCAGAGCCATTTGAACCATTTTGTTAACCCTATGGGGCCATTATAAATTATTGAGAATGAAGAAAAATTTAGTTTCTAACAACATTATTTTTCCCAAAACAAAGACAGACATAAATTGTCCTAAACAAGCTATTGATCGAGTACCATAGACAATTAACAGGTGGTTTAAGACGACAATGGACAAGGATCCTGGGTGGCAGAAGTGAGTCAAGTAATCTGGCCGTAAAAATGTGGATAACATAATCTGAATTGATCAGGCGCTGAGCAGACTTTGATTAAATCTGTTGTGGTTTCACTACAGAGCTGCAGCCGAGAGCATCTGGCGATCGAGATATGTACACCCTGTCAATGCCGGAACAGCAGTACGTTACCCTCTTTGCTTCGTGTGGCGATGTAACTTGCAGGTAGTGTGGTGGGAGCGGCGGAGGCGAGACGTGAGGTGGCCATTACACAAATGCAAAAATCTCACGGTCTAGCGATCAGGCAGGTGGATCACAATTTACTCTCCACCAGAGCCCTGAAATCACAGTTGATTTCAGTGTGTGACACACCTGTTCCCTGGTCGTACCAAGGACCACTTTGGTTCACTTATACAACAGAGTGCGCATGGATACCAAACGTCAAAACTGGTAAACCAAAAACGAATAAATGTGCCCTCGGCAACCGAGTACTCTGAGAGGTTTGAGGTCACACGGTTGGTATAGCAAGATCTTCCCCACCGGCTCCCTAGTCTAACTAATCACAAGTGACGTCAGTCTCAGGAGAGGTCCCAAGCACCAACCCCACATGCCACAGCATTGACCAGAAGGTGCTCTTACCAGACCAAAGTCCAGCACTCGAGTGCCTCGCACCTCTTCAGAAAAAAAATCCGTTTTCCCGCACGAACGACACTGCCTTCACGTCGTCTTGACCCAATCATAGGGCTTTAGAGGCGCTAAAGCTCCCCTCCCACACAACAGCACAATCTCATGTCGAACCAGGGCAAGAGTTACGAAACTTGCCTCTGAACGTTTCTCAGACACTGGAGTTTCTTATACAACCGAGGTGGCCGATGGAAGTGGGTCATAGGTCTATTTGCCGTATCAGCGAACATGAAAACTTGTGAATTTTTGTTATGCGTGGCTCTGTACGCAAAGTACAGTTTACGACTCCACTGTGTAGATGCAACCCCTCACTCCATCGCCCCCAGCCGAGCCTTCGGCTGGGGCCAATGCAGGTACTGTGGCATTGTTCTGCTGGAGACCTGTCTCAGTGAGGGGCTGCCCTGTCTACCCTGTACGGCTGTAGACCTGTCTGGCAAGATTTACTGAGGGATGGACTGACCGTCAATTGCTTCCAACTCCCAACATGCCTTTTCTATGAGCTAAGAACCATAAAAATCTCATGCTTTTAGCTCCCTACCAGGCTCCATCAACATCTGCTCAGGCTGTTAACTGTCTAGAGTCTTGCTCAAGGTGCACCAGATTATGATAAAAACTTTAATAATTTTACACATACTAAAAAATAGGCGAGAGAGTAATTTGTGCTCTCTCACATGTGTCGATAAAAGTCCTACCTTAAGATCGCAAATTTTGTTATCCTCACTGATAAGAAAATTTGCTATCTTGATGTAGGACCTTTCAAGTCTCTGGCTCCTCGGGTAGTTAGTTTGAAATGAACTGTGAAATTTTCACCAAACAGACAAATAAGTAAAGAGAAAAACAAAGTATCCTCCGCATCGCATTGTTACCCAGTTCTAAACTATGTTGAAATTTTCAAATCCGCAGCTCATCGTGAACTTAGTTTAAAATAAATTGCGAAATTTGTACCAAACAGACAGTCAAGAAAGTGATCAAAGAAAAATGTGTTAAAAAACTGGTAGCAGACCTCTGGAAAGATTGGTTTCCGTTCTGGAGAAATGTAGAAATACATCATGCAGTAATAACACTTTGACTTTACTGGGACTAAACAAAGACAGACGTATGCTTATTGCGTTTCCAGATTTAGAAAAAGCTTTTGAGAGTGTTGAATGGAACACAATTTTCGTAATTCTCAAAGAATAGAGATAAAATGCAGGAGGTGAGACGCTATCTGCAACTTTTACGAGAACTAGACTGCAGCTATAAGAATAGCAATACGTAATGGGGCAGTAGTAGTTAAGGGGTGAGATAGTGTTGTAGACAATTCAGTCCGTATACTTAGCAAATAGTAATGGAAACGAGAAAGGCAGGTGGAAAGGAATTTAAGGTTCAAGGAGAAGAGGACTCTAACGTTCGTCGGTAACATTGTAGTTCGGTCAATGATGGCAAAGAACTTGGAAAGAAGTTAAACGGTATAGATAGAGTCTTGAAGTAAGGTTACAAGATAAATATTAACAAAAGTAAAAATGTTATGAAATCCAGGCGAATTAAATCAAATAAATTATGCTGGCGGAATGAGATTAGGAAATGAGACACTAGTTGAAAAGCTCAGATTTTTGACGACAATATAATAGACGAGGAGCGAAGCAAAGAGGACATTAAATGTAGAGCGGCAACAGAAAAAAAGTAGATATCAGTTAAGATGGAACGTAAATTTAAATGTTAGTAACATTTTTTCTGAAGCTCTTTGAGTAAAATGGTTCAAATTGCTCTGAGCACTATGGGCCTTAACTTTTAAGGTCATCAGTCCCCTAGAACTACTTAAACCTAACTAACCTAAGGACTTCACGCACATCTATGCCCGAGGCAAGATTCGAACCTGCGACCGTAGCGGTTGCGCGGTTCCAGACTGTAGCACCTAGAACCGCTCGGCCACTAAGGCCGGTAATCTTTGAGTAAAATGTACTCTTGCGCGAAAGTGAAACGTGGACAATCACCAGTTCAGACAACAACAGAAGCTTTTTAAATGTTGTGATGTTGTGCCATGGAAGAATGCTTAAGATAAAATGGGTTGATGGGATAAATAATGAAGGGGTAGTGATTCGAATTGGGGGAATAGGCTAACGTCGAGAGCGCCTCAAACCAGTCTGCGGACTCAAGACCACAACAAAAACGACAAAATTAACATCAGAGCTATTGAACGCGTTACGAATGAAAGAAAGAAAAGAGTAGGTTTCATCATAATAACGAGAGGGAAAATGATCTGGGATACTCTGTAAAGAGTCACAATTCCGCGTAGGAGTGACGAAGGCCTTGACGAGCCATGGGGAGAAATTCGAGGACACAGAATTAACGGCTGGAAACCTGCTTGTAGTAGTACCAGAGCGGAGGAGATTTTACTGTGATCAAGTATAAAAACAAACGACAAACACCGTCCGAGCAGGCCTTGAAGCCCCAATTGTACCGACCGGCTGCCGTGTCATCCTCAACCGATAAGCTACACTGGACGCGGATATGTAGGGGCAAGTGGTCAGCACATCACATGGCAATCAGCCATTTTATCTCTGAAGATATCTCCCGCAGTCGGAGACCAAACGTTAGGAGAAATTTGTGTACATCGACCACAGCCTAATAGCCCGAAGTTCTAGGTGATGACATCATTCTAAAAATGGTTCAAATGGCTCTGAGCACTATGGGACTTAACATCTGAGGTCATCAGTCCCCTAGAACTTAGAACTACGTAAACCTAACTAACCTAAGGACATCACATACATCCATGCCCGAGGAAGGGTTCGAACCTGCGACCGTAGCGGTCGCGCGGTTCCAGACTGAAGCGCCTACAACCGCTCGGCCACTGCGGGCGGCGATGACATCATTCTCTCTCCCTTTGTCAGCTCTCATCATCGGCGCTGCTAACCCTCTCCCTATCTTCTCGATTGGCCTCACAGGGGCTCAATGCACTCTGATCAAGTATGACTACTTCAGGTCCAGTTTCAGGTTTAGGTTCTCGTACCGCCTTCCCTTGAAGTATGCTTTTGTGACCACAGATTCACTCGCTGAGTCTTATGTACACTTTATGGCATTGCACGTTGACTTGTAGTACTAACTACTAATTTAGCTAGTTCATGGAAGACTACGAATAAATCTGTGTGCAGGTGTCAAGGCCAACTCTAGTTCCATATTCAAGCATCTCACGTCTCTAGACGTAGCCGCCCGGTTAAGTACTTCACTCCTGATCGAAGAGGTTGTTGCATGTTTCATACGAACGTTACAAAGGCCGAAACATATCACAAGAAATGGCAACAAGAAACCTCACAGAAAAGAAAGGAAGCAACACAAAAATACCGGCAAATATTTTTAAATTCAGTTCCTCTCAGTTGTAGCTTATTAAATATCCTACCATGAATGTACGCCAATTCACACTTCCACACTTGGTAATGCAGTTATGATTCGGTACCACATAAGAAAGGAAAGACAACAGAAGTCGTAGTTAGGATTCAATGAAACATCCAACACATTAAATATGAACACCACAAACTCAGACTCCGAAAAAAAAAATGCAAAACCGTTCGTCAATATTTAAGGTGAGCATCTGGTAAATGGAGTTTTGTATTTTTTGTACTTATGGTAAGTGAAGTTCAGAACTAAAATATATATTAGACAAAGGAGTTAGGTTCATCTTTCAAAAATTCTTGAGAAAATCGTCTTTGAAATCTTACGAAGAACTTTGATTCGCGAACGTTTATGTGTTTTTGTCGACGAGCCACTAGCGTAAATCAATGCTATTGGAGAATGGAAATCGACTAATCAATGGACTGTTGGGTCGACTCTCACTTCAAGTCTTGTTTTTGGTTCAGTTTCAATACCTAAATCATCGAAATACAAAATTCACCAAGTACACGCCAATTAACACATATCAAAACATAATTTTTTTAATGAAAATATCGATAATTGTTTCCCCTGCTCTTCGTATTTTTACAAGAAGCAACAGGTTCATCTGGACCCACGGTTCGGAAATCGGTCGACGAGTTTATAGTAAAATAAAGAAACGTCAGAGTCACGTTATCGAAATCTGGAAAGTTGATATAAAAGATACACTACTGGCCATTAAAATAGCTACACCACGAAGATGACGAGCTACAGACGCGAAATTTTACCGGCAGGCAGAAGATGCTGTGATATGCAAATGATTAGCTTTTCAAAGCAATCACACAAGATTGGCGCCGGTGGCGATACCTACAACGTGTTGACATGAGGAACGTTTCCAGCCGATTTCTCATCCACAAACAGCACTTGACCGGCTTTGCCTAGTGAAACGTTGTTGTGATGCTTCGTGTTAGGAGGAGATATGCGTACCATCACGTTTCCGACATTGATAAAGGTCGGATTGTAGCCTATCGCGATTGCGGTTTATCTTATCACGACATTGCTGCTCGAGTTGGTCGAGATCCAATGACAGTTAGCAGAACATGAAATCGGTGGGTTCAGGAGGGTAATACGGAACGCCGTGCTGGATCTCAACGGCCTCGTATCACTAGCAGTCGAGATGACAGACATCCGCATGGCTGTAACGGATCGCGCAGCCACGTCTCGATCCCTGAGTCAACAGATGGGGACGTTTGCAAGACAACAACCATCTGCACGAACAGTTCGACGACGTTAGCAGCAGCATGGACTATCAGCTCGGAGACCATGGCTGCAGTTACCCTTGACGCTGCATCACAGACAGGATCGCCTGCGATGGTGTACTCAACGACGAATTTGCGTGTACGAATGGCAAAACGTCATTTTTTCGGAAGAATCCAGGTTCTGTTTACAGCATCATGATGGTCGCGTCCGTGTTTGGCGACATCGCGATGAACGCAGATTGGAAGCGTGTATCCGTCATCGCCATACTGGCGTATCACCCCAGCATTGATGGTATGGGGTGCCATTGGTTAGACGACTCTGCCACCTCTTGTTTGCATTGACGGCACTTTGAACAGTGGACGCTACATTTCAAATGTGTTACGACCCGTGGCTCTACCCTTCATTCGATCCCTGCGAATCCCTACATTTCAGCAGGATAATGCACCTCCGCAAGTTGCAGGTCCTGTACGGGCCTTTCTGGATACAGAAAATGTTCGACTGGTGCCCTGGCCAGCACATTATCCAGATCTCTCACCAATTGAAAATATCTGGTCAATGGTGGCAGAGCAACTGGCTCGTCACAATACGCGTCACTACTCTTGATGAACTGTGATATCGTGATCGTGTTGAAGCTGTATGGGCAGTTGTATCTGTACACGCCATCCAAGTTCTGTTTGACTCAATGCCCAGGCGTATCAAGGCCGTTATTACGGCCAGAGGTGGTTGTTCTGGGTACTGATTTCTCAGGATCTATGCACCCAAATTGCTTGAAAATATAATCACATGTCAGTTCTAGTATAATATGTTCGTCCAATGAATACCCGTTTATCATCTGCATTTCTTCTTGATGTAGAAATTTTTTTGGCCAGTAGTGTATATATAAAGATCTTTTACTCAACGTTGTCAAGCCATATGTGAAAAAAAGGGAAATTTTTTTCTTCCTGGTTGATTCGGGGAGGGTGTATGTGTGTAAAACCAGTCCCGCGTTGTGTAATGAATTTTTTCAAAATAATAACGCTTCTGCCTACTTGCAACTGTAAGTAGGCTGTTTAGGTTTTTTTAATTGGTAACGCCGCCGCCACGTAGCGCTCTGTATAAAAATCACTGGCTGTGCCGTGTGCAGTCTGTGGCTGGTTTGCATTGTTGTCTGCCATTGTAGTGTTGAGCAGCGGCAGCTGGATACTAACAGCGCGTAGCGTTGCGCAGTTGGAGGTGAGCCGCCAGCAGTGGTGGACGTGGGGAGAGAGATGGCGGAGTTTTGTAATTTGTAAGACTGGATGTCATGAACTATCATATATATTTTGACTATTAAGGTAAATACATTGTTTGTTCTCTATTAAAATCTTTCATTTGCTAACTATACCTATCAGTAGTTAGGGCCTTCCGTAGTTAGAATCTTTTATATAGCTGGCAGTAGTGGTGCTCGCTGTATTGCAGTAGTTCGAGTAACGAAGATTTTTTGTGAGGTAAGTGATTTGTGAAAGGTATAGGTTAATGTTAGTCAGGGCCATTCTTTTGTAGGGATTATTGAAAGTCAGATTGCGTTGCGCTAAAAATATTGTGTGTCAGTTTAAGCACAGTCGTGTATAAATTGTTCTAAGGAGACGTTTCACAACATACAAGTAACTCCACTAAAATGCTCCCTGATAGTATGCTATTGTGATGCGTATTTTTATCGTCAAATAAAACTTCATTACGCTTCCGCTAAACTGCGTCTTCCTGATAGAACAAGAGAAAGAGAAGATTGTATAAAAGATAATTCAGTTATTCGTTAGCATTTATCCTGTACAATCTTCCGTGGAAGGATCAGATGCACACTATTCGCTTCAAAAGTTTGCGATAAAAGAGAAATTTTCACGGTCGTGGATGAAGTTTGCTTTCAAATCGACATACTGGAAAAAAGAAACTGTACAAATGTAGTATTTGTACGTTGTGCTAGATGCCTTGAAAAATACTTTTTTTTAAGGTTAAACAATCTTTATTCAGAATGGTTTATAGAATATGGTAACAAAGGGAGACTGGAATTTTGCATCCTGTCGGCAGTGAGTTCATAAGCGATGGAGCACAGACTTTGATTGTACATTGACGGCAGAGGAATCCTACTGTCACTTGTTCAAAGGAACTATCTCCGATTCGTGTGAAGTAATTCAAGGAACGTATGGGAAACTTAAATCTGGATGAGCATACACAGTTTTGAACATCGCTCTTCCGAAACGCGTCGTATCGCTCATTGTGTGCAACGGAAGTCGACTGTAAAACGGTTTGAAACAACTAAACGGTCCTTTTTTAACTATTTATTTATGAGTAGTGTTAACATGAAACGTTTTATCTATTGATATGTAGAAGTGCATAATGCACGTCAGGCAGAAACAGTGGAAGCAGATTATTATCCATTATCTATCTCGTCAATACATCATTTGCATTAATTCCAAAGCACAAGGATAAAATTAAGTAATAATGTGCAGTTCGATGCTCGCACGGGCCATGACGTACGAGACTGAAACGCAAATAAGCATTCAGAGTATTTGAATTAGAGCTACATTTTAATGAATCCTGTTTTTCATGTATTTTATGCTGCGTTGCACATTACACTGCAGAACACAAAGGAAGTTGGCTATTTGTTTCGTAATTATGCTGATGAGCCAAAACATTTCGACCGCTGCTCAAAAATGTTCAAATGTGTGTGAAATCTTACGGGACTTACCTGCTAAGGTCATCAGTCCCTAAGCGTACAAACTACTTAACCTAAATTATCCTAAGGAAAAACACATACTCCCATGCCCGAGGGAGGACTCGAACCTCCGCCGGCACCAGCCACACACCGACCGCTGCCCACCGCGATAGTGAATTCCTTTGGTAGCTTCGCGGGCACAAGGCGATGCAGGAAAAGTATTTAAAGGGCAGAGATGACTGGAAGGAATAATTCTAGAAAATGGAGAAATACACTGACACAACCGAATAAGACAAAGGGCAGGTTTATCAACGGATCAGAATTTGTACCAGCACTGGGATTCGAACCCAGGTCTCCTGCTTACTGGGCAGAAGCGCTAGCCGTTATGACACACTGCCACTGCGCCTACCATAGGTGCACCGGTTACAGTAGTACAAATTCCAACTCACGCCTCAGCCCATTGCTATTCCACTTCTAAACCCGCATCATGGTGCTGGTACAATTTTTGATTCATTGCTCGTTGCTCTATTGTAAATAAATCTGAGAGTCAGTATGTCTTTGGAACACCAACTGTGTATGATTAACGGGCATTTTGTTAGGGAGCAGTGCTTTAGAAAGAGAAAGAGCACCTTGGAAACCGCGAAGCCGGTCAGCTGTTCGCGTACCACAAAATTGGTTGAAATGGCTCTGAGCACTATGGGACTTAACTTCTAAGGTCATCAATCCCCTAGACTTAGAGAATTACACAAACTTAACTAACCTAAGGGCATCACATACATCCATGCCCGAGGCAGGATTCGAACCTGTGACGGTAGCAGCCGCGTGATTCCGGACTGAAGTGCCTAGAACCGCTCGGCCCCCAGAGGCCGGGCGCATACCACGTTCGAGAGCATCTGTGTGAAGTAGTTTGTTGGCTGTGGGACCACAAGGAGATGACAAGGTGTTGGACGTGCACGCCTCATCACAGAACGTGGACCGCCGAGGCTTGCCCGATCTGTAAAGCGGGTTAGCGGATATCTGTGGCAGATCTGATCCTGGTATAGAGCTGGCGGGGACGCAAGTGTTTCGGAGCACATCGTTAAGCTTACATTGCTAAACAGGGGTCTGAAGCAGATGATCCCTACGCGTCACCATGTTGACTCAACGACGCTATCTTATTCGATAGCACCGGGGACTTGCTCACTGAGAATGGATTGATATAAATGGATTAATATAAATACTTGTTTTGTAAATAAAACTGCCATTTCCTGATGCTAGTTACTTTATTTATCCCATACGCATTTCGCCTTCTCCTATTTTAAGGCAACATCAGTGGGATCTATAACAATGGAGTTTTGTTAGTTTTAGGTTGTTAAACGGTTCAGTTCGAGATTTTTTTGTAAAAGAAAGTAATTACTTACGATTTGCTGATCTGCGTTTCCTCACATCTGTTCTGGAGGTCGCACTACCACTTTTATCACTGCCATATAATCACTTTTTTTTGTGGTGGACTATAGTCCATGGTGAACAGTGTGTGGAAGGCGAGAACACAAAGATGTGATTATATGGCAGTGAAAAAAGTGGTGGTGGACCTCCAGACCAGATGTGAGGAAACGCAGATCAGCAAATCGTAAGTAATTACTTTTGTTTACAAAAAAAGCGTGAAGGGACCTATTTCACAATCTGAAACTAACAAAACTTTATCGTTATAGGTGCCACTGATGATGCCTTAGAACAGGAGAAGGCGAAACGAGTGTGGGATAAATAGAGTAACTAGCATCAGCAAAAGGCAGTTTTATTTACAAAACAACTATTTATATGCTTGCTGCGGAGAATGGCCACACAAGCAAACCTGGATTAATATGACCTTATTCACTGGTCGGATGAATCACGTATCTTGTTACGCACGGTCGGTGGTCGTGCCGTCATTCAGACGTAGGCCTACAGATGCTCGAGACATGAACGGTTCCTAGGCCCCCCTGGGCTAACATGGGATCTTTGGTAGTACTCTAAGTCACCGTGGAAATAGGAGATGACGTGAACGTGAACGTTTTCAACCAAAACTGGGCGAGAAAAAATGTTGCATTACTTATTGAACGCTCTTCCTATATGTAACGTAGCGAAGATACAAGAGTGAAAGGGTGACCAAAGATGCACACAGGCAGTAATTTTTCCCTGGCACAATAAGTAAACGGAATAGGACAAATCCTTGAGACGCGGCCTGTTGGAGTAGTGATACGAGCAGCCAAGTTTCTTCTACATCTGCATGGATACTTTGCAAATTACATTTAAGTGTTTAGCAGAGGGTTCATCGAACCACCTTCACAATTCTCTATTATTCCAATCTCGTATAGGGTGTGGAAAGAATGAACATTGATATCTTTCCGTATGAGCTCTGATTTCCCTTATTTTATCCTGGTGATCGTTCCTCCCTATGTAGGTCTGTGTCAACAAAATATGTTCGCATTCGGAGGAGAAAGTTGGTGACTGGAATTTCGCGAGAAGATTCCGTCGCAACGAAAAACGCCTTACTTTTAATGATTTCCAACTCAAATCCTGTATCATTTCTGTGACACTCTCGCCCATATTTCGCGATAATACAAAACGTGCTGCCTTTCTTTGAAATTTTTCGATGTACTCCGTCAGTCTTATCGGGTAAGGATCCCACACCGCGCAGCAGTATTCTAAAAGAGGACAGACAAGCGTAGTGTAGGCAGTCTCTTTAGTAGGTCTGTCACGTTTTCTAAGTGTTCTGCCAAGAAAACGCAGCATTTGGTTAGCCTTCCCCATAACATTTTCTATGTGTTCTTTCCAATTTAAGTTGTTTGTAATTGTAATTCCTAGGGATTTAGTTGAATTTACGGTTTTTAGATTAGACTGATTTACCATGTAAACGAAGTTTAACGAGTTCCTTTTAGCACTCATGTGGATGATCTCACAGTTTTTGCCATTCGGGTCAACTCCACTTTTTACACCATTCAGATATTTTTTCTAAATCGTTTTGCAGTTAATTTTGATCTTCTGATGAGTTTATTAGTCGATAAACCACAGCGTAATCTGCAAACAACCGAAGAAAGCTCCTTAGATTGTCTCCCAAATCGTTTATATAGATAAATAACAGCAAAGGGCCTACAACCCTACGTTGGGGAGGCCGTGCGGTTCTGGCGCTGCAGTCCGGAATCGTGCGACTGCTACGGTCGCAGGTTCGAATCCTGCCTCGGGCAGGGATGTGTGTGATGTCCTTAGGTTAGTTAGGTTTAAGTAGCTCTAAGTTCTAGGGGACTAATGACCACAGCAGTTGAGTCCCATAGTGCTCAGAGCCATTTGAACAATTTTTTTGTGTGTCAATAGAGAGTTTCCTTCGAGGTAATACATAATGTTCGAATACAAGATATGTTCTAAAATCCTGCTGTATATCGACTTTAACGATATGGGCCTGTAATTTAGTGGGTTACTCCTACTACCTTTCTTGAATATTGGTGTGACCTGTGTAACTTTCCAGTCTTTGGGTACGGATCTTTCGTCGAGCGAACGGTTGTATATGATTGTTAAATATGGAGCTAATGCATCAGTATACTCGGAAGGAACCTAATTAGTATACAGCCTGGACCAGAAGAGTTGCTTTTATTAAGTGATTTAAATTGCTTCACTAATACGAGGATATTTACTTCTACGTTACTCATGTTGGCATCTGTTCTCGATTCGAAATCTGGAATATTTACCTCGTCTTCTTTTGTGAAGGCATTTCGGAAGGCTGTGTTTAGTAACTCTGCTTTGGCAGCAGTGTCTTCAATAGTATCTCCATTGTTATCGCACAGAGGAGGCATTGATTGTTCCTTGCCGCTAACATACTTCATATACGACCAGAAGCTCTTGGGATTTTCTGCCAGGTTTCGAGACAAAAGTTTCATTATGTAAACCGTTTTAGGCGTCTCGCATTGAACTCCGGGCTAAATTTCGA
Organism: Schistocerca gregaria; assembly: GCF_023897955.1. Taxonomy (NCBI): domain Eukaryota; kingdom Metazoa; phylum Arthropoda; class Insecta; order Orthoptera; family Acrididae; genus Schistocerca; species Schistocerca gregaria. Next base: position 445,966,749 of record NC_064925.1, on the reverse strand, counting down.
GCTTCTGTAAAGGACCGCCAGTCTTGGGGATTTTGTGCATGTTTAAATTTGGCATGTTTGTTTCGTTGTTTCTGCAACAGTGTTCTAACCCTTCTGTGTCAGCTTTCTCATGTTAAGATTTCCTACACCAAATATCTCACAGTATAATGAGCACTAGAATCACCCGCATAAATGTAACAAGCATTAATGTGATCACTCCTCAACCTACAAGTTTTATTTATCAATGCAGTGGCGTCTGTGTCTAACGTGAAGCTGCCCTTACAAATTCTCTGAATAATTTAAAGGGATGCAGGGCCGGCTTTCGGCGGCCATTATTTTGAGATGAGCTCTCCATCAGACCGCGGCATCCTGCAGCACTCAGCGCACGCACCTTTGACTGCCGGCGCTCACAAGGTAGTGACGTCACGTGCCCTCCGTGTCAGGAACTGTAAAGCCAGCTAGTCCAGCCCCAGTCTCTTTGATGTGTCGAACCACTGCGCACCATACCAAGGGCGGCCCTACGCACCGCGTGCGGCACTCTATCCCAGCAGTCGGCCAAATCTGAGCTCCGGCTGGGTGCAGCGATGAAGCGCGGATGAGAAACGTCAAACACAACCTCCTGATTGAAGTGGATGGATTACTGCCCGCAAACCGTGAAATTAGAGGGTAATTAAGAAAGATGAAATGTTGAGGGATATCTGAAATGACGTTGGCGACCACTTCGTCATAATTGGACACGTACTACACAATGAAGAGGCAGCATACCGGTTTCAGACATAAGCCTTAATTTGAGAAAGACATTTCTGGACCACAGCATTGTATGGAACTGAATCACAGACAGTGGAAGTACTAGAAATTAAGCAAAGCGTTTAGCATGTGGTGTTCAGATTTAGACAAAAGAGATGAAAAACGCCGGCCGGTGTGGCCGAGCGGTTCTAGGCGCGTCAGTCTGTAACAGCGCCACCGCTTCGGTTCAGGTTCGAATCCTGCCTCGGGCATGGGTGTGTATGTAGTCCTTAGCTTAGTTAGGTTTAAGTAGTCTTAAGTTCTAGGGGACTGATGACCACAGATGTTAAGTCCCTTAGTGCTCAAAACCAAATGGAACCATTTGACACGAAAAAGAAATCAATTTAACATGAAAATGATAGAGCCCTTTTTTTCTTTAAATTGTTTGCTATTGCAACACTGTAGCCACACCCATTATGATGTTTACAGATTCGTGCTATGTTATAACTTTCTTGGAGACTAAAGTTGTGTGGCGGACTGGGCCTCGGACGTAGGACCTTTGCTTGCCTCGGTCAAGTGACCTACCAACTTAGCTACCCGAGCACGACTCGAAATCCGTACTCACAGCTTTGCTTCCGTTAGCACCCCCTCTCCTACTTTCTAAAGTTCTCAAAAGTTCTTCTGCGAAACTTGCGATTGTAGCACACCTGGAAAAAAAATATTGCTGAGACCCATGGCTTAGCCACAGTCTGGTGGGTTTTCTCCAGAATGAATATCCATTCAGCTTTGAAGACGGGTCGTGATAAGTGCTCAGGTAGCTCAGTTGGGCGAGCACTTACCAGCGAAAGGTAAACGTCCCAGGTTGGAGACCCGATCTGATACTCAATTTTAAGCTGCCATCAACGCACGCTCATGCAGAGTGGAAATCCGTTCTGGAAAGTTGTACTATGTTTATTGAGACTGCAGAAATACTGTATTTGTAGGAAATTATTAAATGTAATGGCCTAGTATAAAATTGCTTCAGTTGACATTATAGTCTTAAGAAATACTAAGTTTAAGTTCGTTTTTTGCGCCTTTATTTATTTATGTCACGACTGATATATTTTAATCGGACATTAACAACAACCAGTTTGAGATGGCACTCACTTCCTTCATAGACTGGCAACTGTAGGCATTATGGTATTCCAGCATCTAAGCCTCGCCATATGTACTGACGAGAATGGGATGTGGTACCTCATGAAGTGCCAATCTGATACACTTCGTGGAGATGTTAAGTGGATAACAGGTATTAAATGAATAAATTTTTATTCCATTCCGAACTGACGGCAGCCAACATTATCAGAATAAGTTGTGTCACCCACAGCACGAGTACACTCTACTAGTCATTGTGGCGTGAAAGTAAACAACCTCGGAACGTCATCCTGAGGAATTTCTTGACATGCCAGAAACACATGCTGTGCCAGTTCATGGCAACTGCTGGCAGGTGGCTGGTATGAAAATAAAAGTTTTCCCATCACATCTGCAATGCGCAAGTGAGAAATTAGGATACCAGAGTGGTTCTAAGGAGTCGGCAAATTTCTCAAGGCTTTCCTAGCATGATCTACAGTGTCGGAACTTGCATTATCGTGGTGGGGTAAATACACTCCTGGAAATGGAAAAAAGAACACATTGACACTGGTGTGTCAGACACACCATACTTGCTCCGGACACTGCGAAAGGGCTGTACAAGCAATGATCACACGCACGGCACAGCGGACACACCAGGAACCGCGGTGTTGGCCGTCGAATGGCGCTAGCTGCGCAGCATTTGTGCACCGCCGCCGTCAGTGTCAGCCAGTTTGCCGTGGCATACGGAGCTCCATCGCAGCCTTTAACATTGGTAGCATGCCGCGACAGCGTGGACGTGAACCGTATGTGCAGTTGACGGACTTTGAGCGAGGGCGTATAGTGGGCATGCAGGAGGCCGGGTGGACGTACCGCCGAATTGCTCAACACGTGGGGCGTGAGGTCTCCCCAGTACATCGATGTTGTCGCCCGTGGTCGGCGGAAGGTGCACGTGCCCGTCGACCTGGGACCGGACCGCAGCGACGCACGGATGCACGCCAAGACCGTAGGATCCTACGCAGTGCCGTAGGGGACCGCACCGCCACTTCCCAGCAAATTAAGGACACTGTTGCTCCTGGGGTATCGGCGAGGACCATTCGCAACCGTCTCCATGAAGCTGGGCTAAGGTTCCGCACACCGTTAGGCCGTCTTCCGCTCACGCCCCAACATCGTGCAGCCCGCCTCCAGTGGTGTCGCGACAGGCGTGAATGGAGGGACGAATGGAGACGTGTCGTCTTTAGCGATGAAAGTCGCTTCTGCCTTGGTGCCAATGATGGTCGTATGCGTGTTTGGTGCCGTGCAGGTGAGCGCCACAATCAGGACTGCATACGACCGAGGCACATAGGGCCGACACCTGGCATCATGGTGTGGGGAGCGATCTCCTACACTGGCCGTACACCTCTGGTGATCGTCTAGGGGACACTGAATAGTGCACGGTACATCCAAACCGTCATCGAACCCATCGTTCTACCATTCCTAGACCGGAAAGGGAACTTACTGTTCCAACAGGACAATGCACGTCCGCATGTATCCCGTGCCACCCAACGTGCTCTAGAAGGTGTAAGTCAACTACCCTGGCCAGCAAAATCTCCGGATCTGTCCCCCATTGAGCATGTTTGGGCCTGGAGGAAGCGCCGTCTCACGCGGTCTGCACGTCCAGCACGAACGCTGGTCCAACTGAGGCGCCAGGTGGAAATGGCATGGCAAGCCGTTCCACAGGACTACATCCAGCATCTCTACCATCGTCTCCATGGGAGAATAGCAGCCTGCATTGCTGCGAAAGGTGGATATACACTGTACTAGTGCCGACATTGTGCATGCTCTGTTGCCTGTGTCTATGTGCCTGTGGTTCTGTCAGTGTGATCATGTGATGTATCTGACCCCAGGAATGTGTCAATAAAGTTTCCCCTTCCTGGGACAATGAATTCACGGTGTTCTTATTTCAATTTCCAGGAGTGTAGTTTGGTACTGAAGTCACTGCGCTAGCAGAATAGAAATGCAGAAAACACAAGTCCGAAAACAATTTATTGGACTCACCAGAAAGAGAAAAATTATACAATTGTGGTGTCACCGCCAGACACCACACTTGCTAGGTGGTAGCCCTTAAATCGGCCGCGGTCCGGCAGTATACGCCGGACCCGCGTGTCGCCACTATCAGTGATTGCAGACCGAGCGCCGCCACACGGCAGGTCTAGCCTAGAGAGACTTCCTAGCACTCAGCCCCAGTTGTACAGCCGACTTTGCTAGCGATGGTTCACTGACAAAATACGTTCTCATTTGCCGAGACGATAGTTTAGCATAGCCTGGAGCTACGTCATTTGCTACGACCTAGCAAGGCGCCATATTCAGTTACTATGTATATTGTGAATCTTGTACCGTCAAGAGCGACATTCATCATTAATGGATTAAAGGTAAGTATTCCACCAGCTACGTAAGTTTTTCCAAATTCTAATTTCCTTGTCCTGTTCCAGACCTCACGCCAGCCTGCGTGAGCTAAAACGCGTGCCTTAAGGCCTCTTCTAGTAACACGGTGTTGGCTCTCCTGCCAACCACAACAACAATATCCAAAATAATAACCGACTCGATCTCAACTGCGGTTCGACACAAATACAAACTAACAAATAATAATAATAACAAAGACCTGACTCTTCACAGGGAGCGAACACAAACAGTTCTACAACGTCAAGGGGTTCGTCGACTATACCTAGAGATTGACCAGCTAGAAGAGGTGTCTGTATCCTTCCGAGTTGTGCGTCGAACTGTCTTTTGGAGGCACTGCGCCGCCGTATAAAGCCCGTTGGCGGATGTATCTGCCGGAACTATTTGCGATCACGTGCCTGGCGTAGCAAAGTAGTTCTTAGGCTAGCTAAGACCTCTGGTGAAGCTGTTCTGCAGGCTCCGCGAACGGGTAGCGGTCCCTGGGCCATTGGAGGAGACCTAGTGTTGTGTTATGGCTGCCAGTAATTCTTTGTTTTGACAACACAGACGACATAGGTTTTTCTGGTGAATATACACACTGTGATACAGGCATCCTGTTATGGTTGGACGTTAAGTGAGTTGCCGATGCAGTAGGTGTTACGATGTCCGAAGTGTGCGGCTACAGCAGGTACCCTGGTCATGAAAGCTATCAAAACGATACACCACAGAATGCCACTCAGTGTCACAGTTTGGTTCTACACCACGCAAGTTTATGATATCGTGCCAGCTATAAACAGCTCCCAGTAACCTGTTTACAACGATGCATGGTGGCAATGCCCTGGTTTCAGTGGTGTTCGAACAAACTTACGATCTTCTCGTAGTGTACTTCTTCGAAAGGACCTGTGTCTACACCTCGTGCCACATCGTTACCCTGAATCCAGTTTGTTAGCAGCCGTTCTGTAGTCACATCACTATAGGCAAATGTTTGTGCCTTCTGTCACTACGTTGCTTCCTTTTTCCTCATGCCAATGATTCGACCCTTTTTAAAGTAAGAAACATGGCTATAAGCTGTAAGTCCACATTCTCTAGGAATGTTGTGTTGTCATTCCACTTTAAAATTTCCAGCAATGTTAGAGATAGTGTGATGGTTGGTCAAAGAGTGAGGCACAGGGGTTGGACAAAATTATGGAACACCGTGAGAAATGTATGGCTGAGCGTAAAAGTAGATGCTAGCCTTTCCTGCAGGTTGCGCTGTTATATTTGGCCGCGAACGGCATCTGTGAAGTACCCTCAGCCCGTTTGCAAGTGTCATTCGTACTCAGAACAGTGTTTTGTGTAATTGAGAGTGGATTATGTTGGACGTAATGAATTGGAACCTGGTGGTTGTTTCCTTAATCAAGGTAGCTGAAGTGTTTGGCGTTTCAAGAGGCACCGTATCAAGTTTGTACCGCATACAAGGAAAGACACAACACCAGCGAAAATTTCTGACGAGTGATCGTGACAAACGGTCACTGAAGAGCATTTTGACGAAAAATAAGAGGACGAATGCTGCAAAATTCACGGAAAAACCGATTTCCACACTCGTGAAACCTGTCAGAAAAAAAAAAACACGTAGGGAGGCACATGTAGTGGGAAATGGAGGGCGAGCTAGAATTTCAACGGCCCGTGTGGCCGAGCGGTTTTAGGCGCTTCAGTCTGGAACCGCGCGACCACTGCGGTCGCAGGTTCTAATCCTGCCTCGGGCATGGATGTGTGTGATGTCCTTAGGTTAATTAGGTTTAAGTAGTTCTGAATCTAAGTGAGTGATGACCTCAGATGTTAAGTCCCATAGAGTTGAGCAATTTTTTTTTAGAATTTCAAAAACATTCATCTGTGACGAAAATCACCATATGAGGAAAACGTGGAGCGGAAGACATAGAAAGTGGTCTATGAATCAACGGAAGATTGTAATTTAGTCGAGTGAATATTGTGTTACATTGTTTCCAATTACTGGCCGAGGTTACGTCCCAAGAGTAAAACACGGCAGGGAATCGGTGAAAATTTGGACAGACATATCGTGGTGTTCCGTGGATACCATAGTTACTCTACAAGGCTGCGTTATTGCCAATGATTGCGCGGCCATTTTGGTTGATCAGGTCCATTCTATCATACAATGTTTGCTCCCCAATAGTTGTGCTGGGTTCCCAGACGACAAGGCCCCTTTCCATACTATTCGCATGTTTCAGGACTGGTTTTGTGATCCCAAGGATGAAATGTATCTCCTCTGCCCACCACGATAACCGTATCACAGTACTAAAGGGTCTTGGAGATCTACTTTTGAGACGAGGGAGAGTGATCGCCATCTACTTCCATAATCGTTACCTGAACTTTCAGAACGAATGGCGCTGCATTCGCTTGAAAATCAGACATGACCTCTATTCATCCATTCCGGTACTGGAAGCTTTTATGAATACCAACCGCTTTCCTGCAACATATTAGACACAGTACTGTATTTCTATATTTTTATTCACTCCCTTTACGTGCTGGATGAACATACGTTGGACGTGCTGAATGAATATATGTTTGATACACGGATTCAGAAATTTTTTAAGAGCTTCAGTGTCAGCAATTCAGCTCAGAATATTATAGACGGACTTGAACATTATTATTGTACCATTGGAACATAAGTTTGAACACTTAGATTGATGGTCGACCCAACAACAGCTTATAACAAATTTGCAGTCCGGATTAAACCGTTGTTTATACGATTCAGTTGAGCCCGGATGTAACAATTTGCGTATACTGTAATAGACAGAGGGAGTTTTTCTATGAGATCGTCGGACGTCGTGCTAACGCCTAGACAGTAAAATGATCGCCACGTCATTTTCAACGGCGTTCATTCGAACAGAGAGTGGAGAATTGGCATACATTTGATGATCTGAAGCATGCTCCTTCAGGATGGTAGGTTTGTATAGTTCTCAAGAAAAATTGATTTTATTTTTATTTTTTCTGTTTCAGTTGCATGAATAAACAATATATTTATGCAGTGGTTACTGGTTTCGAGCTGATTCTCCCATTTTCAAGTTCGATTTATAACACTGCAACTGGATTTACGTAGTTTGTACAATCAAATACCAAGTTTGGCTTATTACTTACTATGTCCCAACAGAACGAAGCAGTCCTGCCACGGAAAAGCAACGTATAACACTTTCTTCCGCTACTGTTATACTATAACCTCAAAGCTGCAGGCAGTTCGTATAATGAAATTATTTTTACTAAAGCAATTGCTGTATAAAGAAGCAGAAAAGTGTTACCCTCTGAAAGGAATTTTGCTGTGTTGACCGTGATATACCTAACGGAGGTAGCTTATCGGAAGTGAAAGTCAGATTTACGTAAACAATTAAACAGTAATAAAGAATATTTAACCTATCCACACTGTTCAAAGAATAAAGAAATCTGTCGCCAGCCTACTTAGGCATGAGAATGATTAACATTCCTGTTCAAGAAACAGATGTGAGTAACTTTAATGGACAAAATGGCTCTGAGCACTATGGGACTTAACATCTATTGTCATCAATCCCCTATAACTTAGAACTACTTAAACCTAACTAACCTAATGACATCACACAACACCCAGTCATCACGAGGCAGAGAAAATCCCTGACCCCGCAGGGTATCGAACCCGGCAACCCGGTTTAATGGACAAACACCACCTATACTTTATCATGAGAGAGTGCAATGAACTCTGTCACTAGCAGATGTTGACGTTAAAGAAAGTGCTAACAGTTATAGGAGAACAAGACTATTTGCATAAGGACAACAGATAACGAAACACACCATTACTTTGAGGACTTAGTCAAACTGAATGGTCTCAATAATGTTACTATTATTATTATTCACTGCAGAATCGTAAATTGAACATAGGTTCAATGTTACTTTTTAAACATCTTCCTATCTGACATGAAATATGGATATGGTTCACAGCACAATTAATTATTATGCATAGATGAAGTCTCTCACTACTAAACACCTTTCTGCTTGGAATGAAAATTAAATAGAGTTCACTAACAAATCACTTCTCACTGTCTTTTGAATAAAGAAATTACTCTTTTCATAGATAGTGGACTTTCTATTAATCTTTATCTAGCATGAGCATAATAGACCAACTGTTGATCCTGTTACACCATTAATATGCACTTTCAACAGACAAGAGGAGCCCAATATTGTACAGAATTTCACTTGAATAGCAAGAGTAACTGAAATTTGCTAGAATTAAGTAACTTTTTGCATCTGAACTACTTTCAATGGTAGGGGGCGGGGGGGGGGAGGTATTAATCTTGACCGCTGTAGCAGAACATACTAAACACACTTTCAATGCACTAAAGAAACAAACCCTTAACAAGTATGAACACGTAACCTTCAACAGTATTAGTTCTCAACTTTTACTGCAGTAGAACACAACTTGATGTGGTTACAAGACAATTTTCAACAGACTGCTCTTTGATCATTTACTAAGCAAAACTTTATGAGCCTCAGTTTTGAAAACTTTTACTTTAGAAGTTGGCAACAAAATATCAATAAGCGTTTTAATAGAAAAATTATTTTCAGCAAGTATTATTTACTATATTACTCAGTTCTGCTAAAACACTGAGATTTAATGTTCTTTCAATAAGGACACTCGGTAAGCACTTTAGCATGGGAAGGACTCTGAGTGGTTGTGTGACTAGGGATAAAAAATCAAGGTAGGTACAACAGTTCGAGTATAAGTTACCTTATATTTGTGCACACTAAAACATCTAATGAGCTGATCCTTCACTTTACGTATTTACAGTTACCTGGTTCCTTTTTCAGTGATTGCGCAACGCGGTGGCGAGTGCATATCGATGGGTGGATTAGCACGCGGAAATGCTGGACACTGTCATTTCTTGGTGTCGATAATAGGTACCAATTCCAGAATAGTTCCAGCTCTTTATCCGTCCATCCGGGACGTTGGTTCAAATGGTTCAAAAGGCTCTGAGCACTATGGGACTTAACATCTATGGTCATCAGTCCCCTAGAACTTAGAATTACTTAAACCTAACTAACCTAAGGACAACACACAACACCCAGCCATCACGAGGCACAGAAAATCCCTGACCCCGCCGGGAATCGAACCCGGGAACCCGGGCGCGGGAAGCGAGAACGCTACCGCACGACCACGAGGTGCGGGCGGGACGTTGGAAAGTGGCACGAAAACCCTCTCTCGGCACCAGCACAATACACAACTTTTACATGAGCAGTTGACAGTTTAGTAGCTCGTCCCCGACTGACTCTTAATTTCACCTTTTCTACCTAGGCCAACCACAATTTGCGCGCTGCATGCTTCCGTTCCCGAGGGGAACCACAACACCTTTTACATACAAAATAACTAAGAACCCTAAGTGAGGATCAGCAATTACATAACAACAGCCAAACATATTAATTAAAACAGCACATTTGCACATTTTGGTATTTCTACAAAAAATTATTTAAACAAAATTATAATTATATACATTAAGTTTTGTTCCCTCCAAATGAGACAAAGAATTGAAATGATAGATACACTACACTGCATAGAATCAAACCATGACATTAAAGTTTTTGCAAAGGAAAGAGCGAACACTTTTGCGCTATTAATGCAATCACACAATATCTACAATATCTTAATGATAGACGGTAGAACAGAGAAAACAGAAAAACTTATGTCAGTAGATCTATGGAGCTCTGGTGTTACAGATTGTCTCGTTCAGGAGTAACTATAGACACATAGGCTGTCTTACCGATGAGAGTGTGTGCTGCTCGCAGTTCGACTTTAATGTACAAATCTATTCGTGCCTATTGAGACCATACTGCATAGCTGCATAACTAGTTACGGTTGATAACAAGGAAGAAGGTATGTGATTTGAGAATGGCCCGAGTCCGGTAACCAGAATTGTGTTTTCATGCAACTAAGATGAAGAAAAAATATCAAATTTTACTCAACTCAAATTTGACTCCTATTATTAGACAACAATGAAAAATAACTGATATATTAGTCAGTTGGCTTATCATTCGTAAAACCATTTTCATTGTTATACAATATTGCCGTATGTACAGCGAGTGTTCCACAGGCAGAAAACGCATTTTGCTGTTCGCACACGGTACAGTCCTAACAAAACTGCAAGTGGAATGTACGGTATCTACTTGCTACTTTCGTGTTTCCTCTAGGTCGAATGACGCAGAATATTTGTTGAGGAAAAACTTTTAAACTTTCGTGCTGCATTATGCAGTTGCCATCAACTTTGCCTTATGCAAACTGGTGTTTGGGGAGGAAAGATCAATATTTTACACAGTGATAGTATAAGTAATTCTGAACAAAAAATGTTATATGAACATTGGTCCGCAAATGCTTCGTTAAGGTGAAATGTGTATTGAAAGGATCTTTAATTCAGCTAAATTGATGTGCACAATTTGAACGTAAGCGCAATGCAACTGGACCGTAATGCGCTTTTCTTGAAAACAATGTTACAGAGAAGTACAGTTATGTTTGACATTTTTACATAATGTTTATTATTTTGCATTTAGTACATAATGCATTACAATATGAATGTTACATGTATTCGGTTGGAAAAGACATACCACGTCTTTTACAAAAGGCTTTAACACTTATCGTACAGATGTTGTACAGTTCACAGAACAGGTTCAAATATTCCACCATGAACGCCAGTGCACTTTTGTGCTCTAGCGATAACATGTTGTGTTGCTTGTTCAATTGCCTGTGGTTGGTTCTAATCAATTCAGCAGCGTCCATGGTGCGACGAAGCAGTTCATCTCGTGTATTTACCTTCACTTTCTGCATCTCTGATTTCATCCAACCCCATAAACAGAAATCGAAATGTGTAAGGTCTGGTGATCTTGGAGGCCAGTTAATAGCAACGCCACGGCCAATTCGGCGATTAGGGTGGGTGCGATTGAGATGGTCCTTCATACGTAAGGTAACAAGTGGATGGGCACCATCACGTTGAAAGTACATTCCACTTCGCTTGGCTAAAGAATCGTCTTCCAATAGTTCCACAAATAAATTTTCCAAAAAATGCTGGTACCTCTTTCCCGTCAATCGCTGACTGATAATAAATGGACCATCAAAAGGTTACCGATCATGGCGTACAAAACATTTATGGCAAAACACGCTTGGAAACTGGTGTCTACTGAATGCCTACTTGGAAGAGATAAACACTTCGGTAAACACCCTGCGATCAGGTAATCATTGAGTCGGAAAGCGCCTTAAACGTTCACCGTATCTGCTTATTCCTCATTACTGTAGACGTGTGGCATTGTTAGCAGCGCTTGTACGAACATAGTTAACACCATACACTACACAGCTAACCGATCCGTCTCCGGTACATTACACAATACGGCTTACACGGCACAACTAAGCAAACAGCGGGTGATTGTACTACGTACTACGTACGTCACATGACCATAATACGTGATAAGATGCATATCGTAAGCATGGCATGTATCCGTGCGTTGTTTGCAAGAAAATCGCATTACGGTCCAGTTGTATTGTGTATACGTTCACGTTGTGCATATCAATTTTGCAGAATTAAACTTCTTTCCAATACCCATGCCTCGCCAACGAAGCATTTGTTTACCTACGTTCATATAACATTTTTTGTTCATAATTATTTACATTGTCGCTGCTTAAAATTTTATAAAAAAAATGGTTCAAATGGCACTGAGCACTATGGGACTTAATTTCTATGGTCATCAGTCGCCTAGAACTTCGAACTACTTAAACGTAACTAACCTAAGGACGTCACACACATCAATGCCCGAGGCAGGATTCGAACCTGCGACCGTAGCGGTCACGCGGTTCCAGACTGTAGCACCTTTAACCGCTTGGCCACACCGGCCGGCAAAAATTTTATATTTTAAGCAGGGATAGTGTAAGTAATTCTGAAGAAAAAATAAATGGAGCAACGGCAAAACGGCTGTCTACATACCTCGATAACAACCCTAATGTCTCTTGTCTCCGCGGTACTTACGCGAACTTTGCGTAGGCGACAGTAGAATTTTTCTGCAGTCAGCTTCAAATGCGGGTTCTCTAAATTTTCTCACAATTGTTTCTCAAAAAGAACGTTCTCTCCCTCCAGAGATTCCCATTTGAGCTCACGGAGGATCTCCGTAATGTTCGCTTGTTGATCGAATCTACCGGTAACAAAAAAAATGTAGCAGCATGTTTTAGAATTTTTATGTATCTTCCTTTAATTTAATGAGACGGGGGTGCCCAACATTCGAGCAATACTCAAAAAGGTGTCGCACATGCCTTTTTTATAGATGAGCTACATTTTCCTAAAGTTCTCCCAATAAACTGACGCCGATCAATCATTTGCCTTCCCTATTACCGTACGTACGCGGTCGTTCCACTTCACATCGCTTTGCAGGGCTACGCCTGGATTCTTAATCGACGTGAACTTGTCAAGCAGGCACGCGACTAAAACTGTTCGAACATTACAAGATAGTTTTCCTACTTACCCGCATTAAATTAACATTTTTCCACATTTATAGCAAACCGCCATTCATCACACCAAATATAAATTCTGCCCAAATCATCTTGTTTCCTTCTATAGTTACTCAACGGCGACTCTTTCCCGCGTTTTACAGCGTCATCATCTACATCTACATCTACATGACTACTCTGCAATTCACATTTAAGTGCTTGGCAGAGGGTTCATCGAACCACAATCATACTCTCTCTCTACTATTCCACTCCCGAACAGCGAGCGGGAAAAACGAACACCTAAACCTTTCTGTTCGAGCTCTGATTTCTCTTATTTTATTTTGATGATCATTCCTACCTATGTAGGTCGGGCTCAACAAAATATTTTCGCATTCGGAAGAGAAAGTTGGTGACTGAAATTTCGTAAAAAGCTCTCGCCGCGACGAAAAACGTCTATGCTGTAATGACTTCCATCCCAACTCGTGTATCATATCTGCCACACTCTCTCCTCTATAACGCGATAATACAAAACGAGCTGCCCTTCTTTGCACCCTCTCGATGTCCTCCGTCAATCCCACCTGGTAAGGATCCCACACCGCGCAGCAATATTCTAACAGAGGACGAACGAGTGTAGTGTAAGCTGTCTCTTTAGTGGACTTGTTGCATCTTCTAAGTGTCCTGCCAATGAAACGCAACCTTTGGCTCGCCTTCCCGACAATATTATCTATGTGGTCCTTCCAACTGAAGTTGTTCGTAATTTTAACACCCAGGTACTTAGTTGAATTGACAGCCTTGAGAATTGTACTATTTATCGAGTAATCGTATTCCAACGGAGTTCTTTTGGAACTCATGTGGATCATCTCACACTTTTCGTTATTTAGCGTCAACTGCCACCTGACACACCATACAGCAATCTTTTCTAAATCGCTTTGCAGCTGATACTGGTCTTCGGATGACCTTACTAGACGGTAAATTACAGCATCATCTGCGAACAGTCTAAGAGAACTGCTCAGATTGTCACCCAGGTCATTTATATAGATCAGGAACAGTAGAGGTCCCAGGACGCTTCCCTGGGGAACACCTGATATCACTTCAGTTTTACTCGATGATTTGCCGTCTATTACTACGAACTGCGACCTTCCTGACAGGAAATCACGAATCCAGTCGCACAACTGAGACGATACCCCATAGCTCCGCAGCTTGATTAGAAGTCGCTTGTGAGGAACGGTGTCAAAAGCTTTCCGGAAATCTAGAAATACGGAATCAACTTGAGATCCCCTGTCGATAGCGGCCATTACTTCGTGCGAATAAAGAGCTAACTGCGTTGCACAAGAGCGATGTTTTCTGAAGCCATGCTGATTACGTGTCAATAGATCGTTCTCTTCGAGGTGATTCATAATGTTTGAATACAGTATATGCTCCAAAACCCTACTGCAAACCGACGTCAATGATATAGGTCTGTAGTTAAATGGATTACTCCTACTACCCTTCTTGAACACTGGTGCGACCTGCGCAATTTTCCAATCTGTAGGTACAGATCTATCGGTGAGCGAGCGGTTGTATATGAGTGCTAAGTAGGGAGCTATAGTATCAGCGTAATCTGAAAGGAACCTAATCGCTATACAATCTGGACCTGAAGACTTGCCCGTATCAAGCGATTTGAGTTGCTTCGCAACCCCTAAGGTATCTACTTCTAAGAAACTCATGCTAGCAGATGTTCGTGTTTCAAATTCTGGAAGGAATATTCCATTCGTCTTCCCTGGTGAAGGAATTTCGGAAAACTGCGTTCAATAACTCCGCTTTAGCGGCACAGTCGTCGATAACAGTACCATCGGCACTGCGCAGCGAAGGTATTGACTGCGTCTTGCCGCTTGTGTACTTTACATACGACCAGAATTTCTTCGGATTTTCTACCAAATTTCGAGACAATGTTTCGTTGTGGAACCTATTAAAGGCATCTCGCATCGAAGTACGTGCCAAATTTTTCGCGTCTGTAAATTTTAGCCCATCTTCAGGATTTCGCGTTCTTCTGAACTTCGCATGCTTTTTCCGTTGCCTCTGCAACAGCGTTCGGACCTTTTTTGTGTACCACGGGGGATCCGTTCCATCTCTTACCAATTTATGAGGTATGAATATCTCAATTGCTGTTGCTACTATATCTTTGAATTTGAGCCACATCTCGTCTACATTCGCATAGTCAGTTCGGAAGGAATGGAAATTGTCTTTTAGGAAGGCTTCTAGTGGCACTTAATCCGCTTTTTTAAATAAAATTATTTTGCGTTTGTTTCTGATGGATTTGGAAGAAATGGTATTGAGCCTAGCTACAATGACCTTGTGATCACTAATCCCTGTATCAGTCATGATGCTCTCTATCAGCTCTGGATTGTTTGTGGCCAAGAGGTCAAGTGTGTTTTCGCAACCATTTACAATTCGCGTGGGTTCGTGGACTAACTGCTCTAAATAATTTTCGGAGAATGCATTTAGGACAATCTCGGAAGGCTGAGAATGATCCTCTGAAACAGGGCAGGCGGCTGCATCTGGCTCAGCCAGAGACAGTGCCTGAAACCGGTTTGTCAGACGCACCGGGGAGGCTTTCTGATCAGCCTCCGGGGACGCCTTTCGCTGCATGCCACGCCTTGGAACGACCTCCCAATCAACCACAGGCGAGGGCTCAGCCCCACTGCGGGCAGCAACCGGGGCAACCACAGCGGCAGACCGATCTGGGGACAGACGGGATGAGGTTGACATCCCCGTGATACCCGAGTCCGGCTCCCCACAGTGGTGCCCATTGGCAACAGCCTCAAGCTGAGCGACCGAAGTCAGCGCCGATTGCAGCTGTGAGCAGTCACAGATTGCTGCTTACCCTGTCGGTCAGATCCTGTTGCCACTTCCCTGTGGCACTCGTAACGATAACCTCGTCTGTGATGAAAACTCGCCGACGGGGATGTGTACTAGGTTTTGCTACTTAAGAAGTCCTCGAGACACTAAAATATCTTGGAACCTATTATATACGCTCCAAACCTCGTTGCAGTCTGCAGTGTCGTACCGTGTCAAACCCTTCGGAGAAATCTAGGAATACTCAATATGCTTGTTGTCCTGAATCCTTGGTTCGCAGGATGCGAGGAAGGGGCAATCTTTCACACGAGCGATGATTTCTCAGTCCGCGCTGAGGACAAAAGCTTTCTATCCTCAAGGAATTCTATTACATTCAGACTTAGAATATCAGCAAAAATTCTGCAGCAGACAAATATTACACACTGTCGCTCGACGCCGCTGATTCCGTTTAATGTCCCGTTGCAGTTGATAGAAGTCATCCCCTCTGAATTTACGTATAATGTTTCACAGCTACGTGATATTCGCGATGTTTGTTCTTTCGAAGGAACAACATTCAAACAAATCACATAACTGATCATGTTGCGGAGCACACACTATTGTCTTCCTGCTCCTGCCTATTGTGGCCATCGCTCGATTTTCTTATAATGAATTAATACTGAAGTTTTTATTTCCAATGGAGTTCGAAGAACTTCAATTAAAGGATTTATAATCGGCATATTATGTCTACTGCTCTGACCTGAGCCTGTCTAGAGTCATGTACGAATGCTTCTGCCCAAGGAATGAGGCTCATCTATATAAGCTATGTTGAGTTTCGGTAGTGGCATACTAGAACATAATTATCAACCATTCTTGTATGCGTTGGCTAACAGTAGCCCATGAAAGTAAACGACACAGCTGTTGAATTTTATCATCGCTGAAATAGGTATTAGCTTCTGGTCACATTACTTGCACCGAATGAAAGGTACTTCTTGGAGAAGAATATGAAATACTGTACAGCTCACGACGCTATGTAGAATCCAAATAGATTCGTTATGTTCTTCTTTTCCTAGATTTTTCCACCTTTGTTATACATCCAACGAAAAATTACATTATGTGCCTGAGATGGACATTTTATTTTTGATAACTGTTTAAAGAATGTGCAGGTATCTTCCTTTCTAAATATACAGACCGATCAATTATAAATGACATCAGTCAACATTCTAAATCTGCTTGTATTTAGTTATGCCCTTCACAACAGAGCAGTGCAATGTTTGTTTGGTTACTGTTACGACGCTGCGGAAAGTTATCTATCTAAACGCGCCATACTGATCAATATTTACTATGTTTGTCCAGTGCTCTCGTATCACAGTCACCACCAATACGGGAATTGAGGTATTCAATGCATTCTCAATTCAGGGAACGCTTTTCTGTGAAACTAATAACTGGCAAAACTGCCAATTCCGTGTGAGAGTGTTGAATTTCGATTGTTTTCCTATGATCAGTACTACACATTAAATTTCTCATAGTTGATGTTGTTTTCACTGTGACCTTCGTTTTTTTGCAGTCATCAATAAGCTGCGCGTGGTAAAACAATAATGTTTGTCCAGTGTGTTTACTGACAAAGTGAAGGCCCTGAAATGTTGCGGCCAATGCTTGTATGTAAGCAGTACTTTCCCGTTGCTTTTCCGTAGACGAGTGTTTTATGAAGGTTAAAACCATACGGAGACTATTCTACAAAATTTATACAATAAATAATACGATTATGGGAAAATATTGGCTTTTCAGTAGGAGCGGCTCTATGCGCTACAGTCTGGAACCGCGCGACCGCTACGGTCGCAGGTTCGAATCCTGCTTCGGGCATGGTTGTGTGTGATGTCCTTAAGTTAGTTAGGTTTAAGTAGTTCTAAGTTATAGGGGACTGATGACCTCAAAAGTTAAGTCACATAGTGCTCAGAGCCATTTGAACCATTTTTCCAGTAGGAATGAGAGAGGAGAAACACAGAGTACTGCAATAAATTTCAGCAAGTAATAGCGAATACGCTGTTCAAGAACAACGGGAGGAGGAGGTATATTGGGAAAAAGTCGGGAGATATGGGTAGAACTGTTAGATGACATCGTGGTCGGCTAGAGATTCCGGAGTCACATGTTGGATTGTAAGACGCACCCAGGAACAGATATGAAGAATGGGCTGAAGTTTAAAAGACTAGTCGGGAAGAATCAATGTGCAAAGAAGTGTGATATGGAAATACCAAGGAATGATGAGATATGCTTGAAATTCTCTGAATCTATTGATACTGTGGTAATGAATAGCTCCACTGTAGGCAGTTCGGTTCAAGAGGAATGAACATATCTGAAAAGGACAACCACAGAAGCCAGAATGAAAAATACAGGTACAAGGAAAGCAACTCCGAAGAAATAATCAATAACAGAAGAAATTAGCTGATCGACGTAAGAAGGAAGTAAAAAAATGTTCAGAGAAATACAGGAATACAGAAATAAAAGTCATTTAGTAATGAAATTAATAAGAAGTGCAGGGAAGTTAAGGCGAAATGGATGCAGGGCGAATGTAAAGAAAATGAAAAAAAGAAATGGTTGTGGGAATGAATGATTCAGCATACAATAGTCTCAAAACAATATTCGTTGAAATTAAAAGCAAGGGCGTCAATATTAAAAGCGCAATGGGAATTCCATTGTTAGATGCAAGGAGACATAATAAATGGAAAGAATTGACAGAAGGTCTCGACGAGGGGGAGAAATTGACGTGATAGAAGAATAAATGGGATGCCATTTGGAAGACACACGTGGTCACGTATTAAATTTAGAGTTTAACGCTTTTAGAAGACTTCCGGTCAAATGCGGGACAAGGAATCTATAATATTTCTTCTGAATATCTTAAGTCATTGGTAGAATGGCAACCAAACGACCCGTGGTATACTACTGCTAGAAGAGAAGCTTGTTCTTAGCATTATCTGTAGAATCGTATTGGTGTCCCGTCAAGTCCAGTGATTGCAGTTATTTATTTCAATCTCAATCATTTTCACATTCGTGCGGCGATATAAAACAAGAACTACAGTACGATCTTCCTCGGTGAAACACTTTTAAAAACAGGTTTGTTATTTCGGCCCTCTGTCATTGTCCGTTTCGATGACATTATGGTCACAGATTGTAGGCAGATGGATTAAATCTGTTTACGTCTTAGGTCGGCAGACAGAATTGTACTTTCGTATTAATGATTCACGCATGGCTCTCCTTTCTCTAATTTTTGTCTTATTCAGTTATTAATTCTTCATGGGGCTTTGGCTGCGTTTAAATTTGTAAATTTTTAGCGAAGATGTCTTTACTTTCGTAGCAACTTTATGGCACAGTTGCCGAACGACAGAAGGCCTTTCCCATCCACATATGTGCTTAAATCAGATTGTTCGAAATTTTAAAATTTTGTCCATTCATGCTGAGCATTGTGTGCTGGAGATGAAAATTTTGTGGTGACAGTTTAGGTAATATGATATCTGTTTCTTGTCGCTCTTTCTAAGCATAAATCTCTCCATTACTTCTTTTTACAGTCCTGTTCACGATGCTGTAACGGCCTTATGACCACTGAATCGCTCAGTCGAAAAGTTCGTGCCTCTGGGTGACCAGGAGATCTAACGTGTCAGTTTTCTGATTAGCTGTTCCAGATAATTTTCGGATAAGGCATTTAGAACAATTTCCCACGATTCTATAGCCCTCCTATCCGCCTATATCACTTGAGACACCCAATCTACAGGTGTTAAATTGAAATCTCCATCTAATACTACAACACGAGCAAACGTTTCTGCGAGATATTTTGCAATGTCATCTTAGTTGCTCTGTCACTACTGCTCCTGAGGTAGGGGGTCTACATAATCACTCGATGACCATGTCTGATACATTTTTAACACTTATGATCACCGAAACTATTTTGTCTTCCAAACTGTACTAACCTCACTAGTCATTATCGAATTTTTTACCACTATAAAGGCTACTGCATCACAGGCATTCAACCTAACATTACGATGTGCATTGCAATTGGAATTTAGAATTTAATTGCCATTAATATCTGGTTTCCGCCGGATTTCTGTCCCTAATACCATGCGGGAATTGTTGCGATTAATAATCAAGGCAACTTATGGGGCATTCCCATAGACGCTTCTACAGTTAACTAAGTTTATATAAATAATTCCTTTCTCTGGTCTGCATAATGAATTCTAGTCTCTATAATTAATTGAGTTAGTATTCTTCAGTGTCTGAAATCCAAACGTATCTTATAAAATCTGTGAAAGGATTTCTCTATCCTAAGAAACCCACAAGTGCACGCCACTATAAGGCACTGTGTTACCCACACTCCCAAAAACGGCACGCACAGCGAAGAGTGCGTGGACGATCACACGAGGCCAGAAACAAAGGATGTGTCGAGAAGCCATCTTAATGGTACAGGTACCCTCCGCCACGCACAGTACGATGGCTTGCAGCCTATCTAAGTAGGATGTATTTGTAGAATGAGTATCGAGTCAGGTTACAGATTCATGACCTTTTGATAAGGAACAAAAAGTTGCACTAACTAGAATTTGCGTATCACTTTTATTTCGAAACATCTAAAGATTTAACCGCGAATTGAATCACCTAAATAACTACAGGAACGAAAGAAGCTGGCTAAAGCCGGAAATAAGTTCAGGTGAAATTGTTTCAAACAATCTAACAGTGTTCAGAAAGGATACATTAAATACAGTTGGTGGTGGAGTATTTATTGCTGTCAGACGTAGTTTGCCTTGTAGCGAAATTGAAGTAGATAGTTCGTGTGAAATAGTATGGGTGGAGGTTATACCTGACAATCGGACTAAACTATTAATTGGATAGTTTTACCGACCCCTCGACTCAGAAGATATAATTGCTGAACACTTCAATGGAAACTTGAGTTTCATTTCAAAGAAGTACCCCGCTCAAACAATTATAGTCGGTGGTGACTTTAATATAGCCTGGATATGCTGGAAAAATTATACGTTTAATGCCGGCGACAGGTGTAAAACGTCATCCGAAATTGTACTGAATGCTTTCTCAGAAAATTATTTTGAACAATTAGTTCATGAGCCCACTCCAAGCGTAAATGGTTGCGAAAGCATACTTGAACTTTTAGCAACAAATAATCCTGGGCAAATAGTGAGGGTTGTGACGAATACAGGGATTAGCGACTACAAGGCAGTTGCTGCTAGGCTGAATACCGTAACACCTACAACCATCAAAAAGAAACGCAAAGTATATCTACTTAAAAAAAGTTGATAAAAATGCTCTTAACGCCTTTTTAAGTGACAGTCTTCACTCCTTCCGATCTGATCATGTGAGTGTAGAAAAGTTGTGGAATGTTTTCAAAGAGATAGTATCGAAAGTAATTGAGAGATATATACTACATAAATGAATAAGTGACGGCACTGATCCCCCATGGTACACAAAACGGCACAGAACTCTGTTAGAGAAGCAGCGAAAAAAGCGTGCCAAATTTAAAAGAACCCAAAATCCCCAAGATTGGTAATGTTTACAGAACTAAGAAATATGGCGCGTACTTCAATGTGAGATGCCTTCAATAATTTCCACAACGAAATTCAGTCTCGAAATCTGTCAGAAAACCTAAAGAGATTCTGATCATACATAAAGCACGTCAGTGGCAAGAAGCAATCAATGCCATCACTGCACGATAACAACGGTGAAGTCACTGATGACAGTGCCACCAAAGCAGAGTTATTAAACACGGTTTACCGAAACTCCTACACCAAAGAAGACGAAATCTCCTGTGTAAAAATCAACAAGGATTCCGTGAACCTTAGCTCCGTCTGTCCATCCATGAGGTCCAGAGCATGGTAAACAAAAGCGCTGTAGCGTTTCTCAATAAAAAATAAAATAAGAAATATTTATACACTCCTGGAAATTGAAATACGAACACCGTGAATTCATTGTCCCAGGAAGGGGAAACTTTATTGACACATTCCTGGGGTCAGATACATCACATGATCACACTGACAGAACCACAGGCACATAGACACAGGCAACAGAGCATGCACAATGTCGGCACTAGTACAGTGTATATCCACCTTTCGCAGCAATGCAGGCTGCTATTCTCCAATGGAGACGATCGTAGAGGTGCTGGATGTAGTCCTGTGCAACGGCTTGCCATGCCATTTCCACCTGGCGCCTCAGTTGGACCAGCGTTCGTGCTGGACGTGCAGACCGCGTGAGACGACGCTTCATCCAGTCCCAAACATGCTCAATGGGGGACAGATCCGGAGATCTTGCTGGCCAGGGTAGTTGACTTACACCTTCTAGAGCACGTTGGGTGGCACGGGATACATGCGGACGTGCATTGTCCTGTTGGAACAGCAAGTTCCCTTGCCGGTCTAGGAATGGTAGAACGATGGGTTCGATGACGGTTTGGATGTACCGTGCACTATTCAGTGTCCCCTCGACGATCACCAGAGGTGTACGGTCAGTGTAGGAGATCGCTCCCCCATACCATGATGCCGGGTGTTGGCCCTGTGTGCCTCGGTCGTATGCAGTCCTGATTGTGGCGCTCACCTGCACGGCGCCAAACACGCATACGACCATCATTGGCACCAAGGCAGAAGCGACTCTCATCGCTGAAGACGACACGTCTCCATTCGTCCCTCCATTCACGCCTGTCGCGACACCACTGGAGGCGGGCTGCACGATGTTGGGGCGTGAGCGGAAGACGGCCTAACGGTGTGCGGGACCGTAGCCCAGCTTCATGGAGACGGTTGCGAATGGTCCTCGCCGATACCCCAGGAGCAACAGTGTCCCTAATTTGCTGGGAAGTGGCGGTGCGGTCCCCTACGGTACTGTGTAGGATCCTACGGTCTTGGCGTGCATCCGTGCGTCGCTGCGGTCCGGTCCCAGGTCGACGGGCACGTGCACCTTCCGCCGACCACTGGCGACAACATCGATGTACTGTGGAGACCTCACGCCTCACGTGTTGAGCAATTCGGCGGTACGTCCACCCGGCCTCCCCCATGCCCACTATACGCCCTCGCTCAAAGTCCGTCAACTGCACATACGGTTCACGTCCACGCTGTCGCGGCATGCTACCAGTGTTAAAGAATGCGATGGAGCTCCGTATGCCACGGCAAACTGGCTGACACTGACGGCGGCGGTGCACAAATGCTGCGCAGCTAGCGCCATTCGACGGCCAACACCGCGGTTCGTGGTGTGTCCGCTGTGCCGTGCGTGTGATCATTGCTTGTACAGCCCTCTCGCAGTGTCCGGAGCAAGTATGGTGGGTCTGACACAACGGTGTCAATGTGTTCTTTTTTCCATTTCCAGGAGTGTATTATGATTGGTTAAATAGATCTGAATTAATTAATTGGAATGTGAATGGATTTTACCTCTGCCAGAGTATATGGCTTTGAAAAAGAATTAAATATTAAGTACTAGCTCAGAACACTACATGAATGTTTCTTCCTTTGCTGGAGGCAAACCTATTAAAATCGCGAAACATGGCACAGAAAAATTTTACTTCCTTTTGTAATTAAGCTGAACTCTGCATCCGAGTATCATCAGTATATCAGACCGGCGAGTGCGTTGGTACACGATTTTGGTTGGACCCCTATAACCCATTTGAATATTACGCGGTACGCGTAATAAATTACCCGGATTTTGAAAGAAGACGGTCGGTAAAGATGATCTCAGGGACGTATGAATTATAATCTGATGGATTGAACGCCGAATGAACACTAACAGTGTTCGGCTGTGGTTACCAAACAATGCGCCAGCAGCTTCTCTTCGATGTAGGCTGAAACTGGCCTAGAAAAAAATGCGTAATAAAATCACATACGACATGAATAGCAAGGAAAGGGATCTTTAAATGAAACACGGCTACATAACATCAAATTAAGATCATTAATCAACAAATGGATACAAGTGACACGTACACACTTATCTCGATAGCGGAGGACGAAAGAGATAGAGCAAACAAGTCGCGTTCCGCTTTCTTATAACGTTAACCAAACGAAGATACATACCAAGTTTGGTTTCACATAGCTTTCTTAACACATTTTTAACTATAGATACGTTCTTTACAAAATAATTCATGAATAATTAAAAATATAACACCTCATTAGTACATCGTTTCTTTTAATCAGTATACAAATTTATTTATATATGTAAAATTGTTTCTAATATTTTCAAGTGTTAATTAAAACTGGGGATACTCTTTTTTTACATTTATAGTAGCATTTCAGCGCTCAGGTTGATCTGTGTTCCTTTGATAAAAATAGACATTTCACACAAATCCGCTCTATCGTTCAATCAACGAAGTACGATGTATTCGAGTACCGGATCAGATTTGTGACTGGGTACAAGATTTACTTGCTGATCGATCTAAACATGTTCTTCTTAAAGAAATAAAATTGACAAATTTAAAGGTACTTTCGGGAGTACCCATGGAAGTGAGATAGGGCCACTACTATTTAAATCTACATTAATTATCTACTGGATAACGTTGAAGTTTCCGTGCGACTATTCACGGACGATGCTGTTGTCCATAGAAAGGTTCCGACGCCAGAACAGTAGCGAAATGCAGGGTGACATGCATACGATCGACGATTAAAGCAGGGGCCGCTAGTTTATCCTGAACGTAAATAAATGTATGAAGCTCCAACATGCTGATGCGGGATGGGACAGCAACTTGGGTATTAAATAGTTATATTTTCTTCAATTATCCGTCACAATTGCGATAACAGTCATTTCTTTGCAGTGACTAGTTTCGGACTATCACGCCTCTTTTCAAACTACAGCCTTAGACGTAAGTGTAATCATACAGTAAACTAATGTACATGTGGGTGACAAAATGTTCATTATTTGTCGCTAGGAATCATTTCGTGAATACGAAATGTTAATCTTCATATGGCTATTCAAAGTGATTTCTTTCCAGTCGAACGCAGAAAACTCTCAATGACAGCAAAAGTGCGAGTTTGCTGCGTTCGATTGGAAAGAAATAATTTTGAATACTTATATGTATTCATGCAATTATGCCTGCATTCTGGAGGACGACGGTTCAATCCCGCGTCCGGCCATCATGATTTAGGTTTTCCGTGATTTCCCTAAATCGCTCCAGGCAAATGCCGGGATGGTTCCTTTCAAAGGGCATGGCCGACTTCCTTCCCCGTCCTTCCCTAATCCGATTAGACCGATGACCTCGCTGCCTGGTCTCCTTCCCCGAAACAACCAACCAACCAATTATGCCTAGCGACGACCAATGAACATTTGGTTACTCACATTTAATTTGGTGGAATGTATAATTACGTCTGAGGCTATGCTTTGAAAATGGACTTGATGATCCGAAACTAATCACCACAAGAAATGAGAACTATCGCAACCGTGACGGATATTGGAAGAAAAAAAGTAAATAAATGTACTGTGCACAAATAGGCCAAATGATCCACTACCGCTCGATTTGAGTGTAGGTGACAATTTAGTGAAAGCAGTAACTACCACAAAACATACAAGAGGAATTATGAGAAGCGATTTAAAGCGAAATGACCACGTAAAACCAGTGGTAAGAAAATCGCACGACAGGCTGAAATTCATAGGGCAATTCTAAGAAAATGAAATTAATGCTGGAAATAAGTAGCTTACAAAATAAAAAAAATCGTTCAAATGGCTCTGAGCACTATGGGACTTAACATCTGAGGTCATCAGTCCCCTAGACTTAGAATCAATTAAGCCTAACTAGCTTAAGAACATCACACACATTCATGCCCGAGGCAGGATTGGAACTAGCGACTGCAGCAGCAGTTCGGTTCCAGACTGAAGCCCCTAGAACCGCTCGGCCACAACGGCCGGCTTACAAAATCCTGTTCGACCGATTTGCGAGCACTGTCCATCAGTGTGGGACCCTTATCAAGCAGGATTAATAAAAGGTATAGAGATGTAATGAAGTGCAGCGCCTTTCGTCACGGTATCGTTTATTCGCCGAGTGAGCATTATGGATACGCGCAATGAACTTCAGTGGCAGTCGCTACGAGAGCGAGGTTGTGCTCCGCGGTTTACGGTTGAAATTCGAGAGCTTAAATTCCAAGAACAGTCGGGCAATATATTACTGCCTCCCAAATACGCCTCGTGAAAAGATCATAACAAGGCAGTTAAAGAAATTAGATGACATACGGAGCTTTAATGATAGAATTCTTCACTCACACCTTTCGTGAATGGAACAGGGAAGGGGGCAAAGTATAGCTGTAGCTCCGCCACTATCGTAAGTTGACCATAATTCGTTCACCGCCATGACTTGCCTGCTTGTTGTCTCCACTTTTTCTGGTTCGTCATTACCTCCTTCAGGTTATATTCAAGCCATATAAGCAGATAGTCAAGGTGCTGAGTTCTCTTCCATGCTTTTCTGCTCTTCCGCACAGCGCAATAAGACGGCTTTGAAAATTCTGTCAAGCCTTCTAAGTAGGTACCAACTCCATTTTTCTTATCTACATTCGGTTACAGTCAGTAGTTTCGTTTCTCCTCTAATTCTTCTCACCACATCATAGCCACCTAATCGTCTACCACTTTGTCTATCCATTTTATTCCCATCCAGTATTTCAAGAACCGCTAATGGCTTGCTATTTTAGTTTGTCATTTTCCAAGACTCGCCACTTTACGCTAGATCACTCCAGACAATACACTTTACTAATATTTTATATAATGCCATCTCCATATCGATGCCAAATAGCCTACTCTCCTTAGAGAATGTGAATTTTGCTATCGAATTTCTTCATTTAACATAGTTCTTTACATTATGCTTTCCCAAACGCTTTATTCGTGTACGTATTCCAGTTTATGTCTGTTCAGCGTCGGTTTGCCCGTTTCATCCACTCCCATTGTGACTCCTTTCATTTTCATAACATCAGTTTTTATTTCAAAGCGCTTCCTTCCTCATACCGATGAATTTAAGAAAATCATGAATTTTTAAAACATTTTTTTCGTATTCACATAATCCTGTCCATGTTTTGCGCGTGTAGGATGTCGCTTGGAGTCCAGGATGAATTATAACAAACATAATTCCTCTTCGAAACATTTGATTTACTCTGATCAGATGAATGTTCTAAAAGATATGGCCTATCTTACGAACATATGTTGAATCCCTCATGTCGAAAACTGTGGGTTCAGTTTTCTCGACGACCTTCACTTTAAAATCAGAGCTATGCTGGCTTAAACTCTTGTCTTTCCTCTTTAAAAGGATCTAACGACTGCTGCGCTGTGCCCATATTTAACCGGGTAATTGAAATTTTTATTTATTTCAACAAAATGTGTTAAATTCGTACAGTAGTTGATTCGGTTTACGCGACACGCCTTTCCTCTTTAAAACGATACGCGGATAGCGGACCAATACCTATATTTAGCCGAATTTGAAATCATTTCGACGTAGTGTCACACTTTTGAACACGTTTTCCTTCTGACGCACAGCACGAATTTCAAAGACTTTTTCACCTTAAACGCCACAGAGTAATTAAAGGTCCATTTCCTGGTGTAATAAGAAAGTCTATCAGGTTCGAAGATATTGCGCGAGGGAAACTGTAGTGTTTGTCGTGACAGTTTCACAGAATGTAACTAGTTATTCGACTGTATTTAACTAAGCTGTTCTCAGGAATGATACTTAAAACGTAATCTATTTAAGGAAGTCATAACAGGATACTAATTCCTCATCTATGTGTCAAATTGTCTATCATGTGTCTGTTTTCCTTCCACAATAATTATGTCGACACGTAAAACTAATAACCAGTTTCTGAAATCAATTGAAAGAAAACCAGCCCTCGGTCACTATTTTTAACAATTTCAACTGGTTTCAACACTGCTAGGAGTGTCTTCTTCAAAATTTAAAACAAAGAATGGTGTATATTCTATAACAGGTCACAGAATTATTCTGTGACCATTATACCTAAATAACAAAACTCATCTACTTATTTTACTGCCTCATTTTCTAATCTAATATTAGTAGCGGTGCTTTTACTGAAAAGGCAGTCGACTAAGTATTTGAATAGATGCATAGGTGTTTCAAGACAAATGGATTGTCGTTACATTTTGGCTACAAGCAGAAAATTTAATTCAGAGCTTGTCATATAATTACAGAAATAAAATAAACAGTGTACTTAGGGAATAAATAAAGTGGATAGAGTTGAGTGTAATATATAATAGACGGCTCAGGACTCTAACTGAAAACCCTCGCTCTTAGATAAATGAAGTCTCTGAGTTCAACTACATTTGTAACGTGAACTATTGCTGATGTAAGTGATCTAAAAAAGAAGAAACGAATTTATTTAATCTTCAATTCACTAATGAGTTATGTAATCATTTTATAGCGAAACTCAACTTCTAGAGAGAAAATCAGAATGGTATCAGGAAAATCCACACGTGTGAAACACAGCTAGATTTTTTGGCTCTGAGTACCATGGGACTCAACTTCTGAGGTCATTAGTCCCCTAGAACTTAGAACTACTTAAACCTAACTAACGTAAGGACATCACACACATCCATGCCCGAGGCAGGATTCGAACCTGCGACCGTAGCGGTCTCGCTGTTCCAGACTGCAGCGCCTAGAACCACACGGCCACTTCGGCCGACAGCTAGATTTATTCATACGGGTATAATGGATGAAGCTGAACCCGCAGACACTACTTTCCCTGTTTATATGAATCGTTAGATATGCTACCGTGTATTGACTAATAACCAAGAGAAAATCAGTAGCCGCATCATCACAGAGATAAATTCGAAGAATTTTTTTATTAAAATAGTGCGGTATGTTGTAAGATGTGTTGTGTCCTGCACACTCGTCTAATATAGGGTGCCTAGGAAACCTGCTTTCTCGGATCGCTAGACAACAAGCAAATCGTATTAATGAATTTTTGTTACAGCAAGCTAAATGATAATACATAATTTTGAGAATTTACAATGGTGTGTCGAAAGCAGTGGGTGACAGACAAAATAAGACGATCTCTTCAGTATACACGCCTCCTAATACAAGCGAAACAATACAGTTCCTACGCCGCTGCTGTCCAGCTCGTAGAACGTCTAGTCTTCAACTGGGCCGCGGTCAGGCGGAGCGACGGTTATGTTCTCTTCGCCTAGAGGCCGCTGCTGTCCCGGTGTCGTCCTAGAGAGCGGTCGGTCAGTTTATTATTGGCTGACGTCTGCTCCACAGCCCTCTCTGCTCTACCGTTCCTGACCGTCGTGTCGGCACTTGACTTTTACGCCGGAACGAGATGGATATTCGACAACAACGAAAGCAAAATCGGATGCGCCAAAAGAAGTGTAATGGGAGCTTTACTGTTCTCTATATACATAAACGATTTATCGGATATGGTCAGCAATACCATAGGCTATTTCGCTGACTGTTGTTACCTATGGGAAATTGTCGTCGCTGGACGATAGTAAGTAAGCGATTTGAGTGTAAACCAGAAAGCCAAAGTTATGATGGCTAGCAGAAATGACTTTATTGATAAACTTAACATCAAAATTGGGAACCAGAGTAATACATGACGGACGAACCAAGGAGGACACAAAAAGCGAACTAGCTTAGGCAAAAAGTGCATTCCTGGCAAAAAGAAGTCAACTAGTATCAAACATGGACCTTAATTCGTGGAAGAAACTTATGAGAATCTATGGAGCACTGCGTGGCAATGAACCGTGGATCGTGGGTAAACAGGTAAACGAGAGGAATGAAGCGTTTGAGATGTGCTGTACAAAGAGTTTGAAAATTAGGCGTACTGATAATATAACGGATGAGGAAGTTCCTCAAAGAATTGGCGAAGGAAAGAACACGTGAAATCACTGACAAGAAGAAAGAACAGGATAATAGGACATTAGGTCAGATAGTGGGGAATAACTTCCGTGGTGCTTTAGGTAGTTGTACAGGGTAAAAACTGCAGGGAGACAGATATCGGAACAAATTGATAATTCAGAACGAAGGTAGGAAGTGCTACTCTGAGAGACGAGGTTGGAACAGGAGAAGAATTCATGGTGGGTCGCATAAAAAAGAAGTTAAAAAGTATTTAGTTATCGAGTCTGGCTATTTGTAACGGAGATGGTACAACAATTTTTTTAATTATACTGTTGCGGTATTTTTTCACCCATTATTATTTTATATCTATAGGGGAAACTTCAGTTAAAATGTTTGAGCTGAGAGGCCAAGATATATATGTAACTCTGCTAAACGATCTGTCCTCACACACCGGAGACATGTTCGCAATAAAATAGCATCTGCCCGTTACCTCCGATGATGTCACTCGCAGGTGGGGTCAAAACATTAGGAAATGATATCACATGTCGACCTTGGTCTCTAGACATGGAAGTTTTAACTGTGTAACCACTGACAGTGGAAGCCTTAATTATATTATTTTGGGCTAATGCTAAAAAGCGATGTAGAAATGGGGCAATCAGAAAACCTTGATTAGGAAGTATTTGGTGGAAGATCCTGGGATAATGCACCTACAACGTATGGATGCCTGGATTTCTTTTTACTGAATATCATAAGGCTTTGATCGTCAGAGTTTCTGCATCACTTAAATGATTTGTGAAAAGGTGGTTTTAATTAATCTGGATGTTTACATCTACGAGTGTTGTCTACAATCAGTTATAGCCTAAACTGTCTGTTAAGTGTGGAGATACGTCTTTTATTATATTTGAAGCTTCTGAATAATTTGTTTCTACCTGAAGAATGAAATGGTAGGAGAAGTTGAAGCTTGTCACGGTTTTTCAGACTTCTGCTTTATGTATGTGAAGAGGGAATAGTTCGCCTAGCAAGTCCACAGTATGTGTGTTTAGCGTGCATAGTTCGGCGTCTGTGATGGTAAGAAGGATATTACTTTGTAATGACTGTAGTTTTCTCAGATGTTTGCTCGTTGCCATAAGGCATGTTCTGATCCATACAGGATCGTTGGCAGGATGAAACTTTCGCACTTACGTAACTTCGTTTCTGTCGATAAAGCTTTAGGAGTGGATAGAATTGGTAATAAGCAGCGAAACCCTTGCTTTGTGCGCAGTTTATCAGTTGTTCGAATCAGGCGCGTCGAGCTGTAGCCGCAGATTGACCATCGAGTCACTTCATAGCAACATTCTGCTGACCACAGAGATTTGTCGACTGAGAAGGGTTATTTTATTGTTAAAGATAACTGTGGCGTTCTTTTCTGGGTTCATTTTTATTTTCCAGATATTGGACCATTGGGTGATTGCATCAAGATGCTTCTGCAGTTTTCGTGCTATAAAGTTTAGGTTACTGCTGCTTTTAAACACTGCCGTGTCGTCTGCTTGTATGGCAATTCCACCATCCACCGATTTTGGCACGTCGTTGGTGTAGATAGCGTAAAGCACGTAGTGTATTCCTATCGGAGCAAGTACTGTTAAAACTGGAGAAAAAGTTCCAGTAGTAATGTTCCCCGAAACTAAAAACATGACCATAAGAAAGTACAGTCGCCCATCAGTAACTGTGGGTTCTTTGATTGCTCTGGAAGATGGTTAATCAGAGCTACAACATACGAAATATTAATCCACTTAATTATGTGAGTGATAAAAAGATTTACAGAACTTCTGTCACTGAGTATTAAGGCGTTACTCGCAGAACTAATTTAAAAAATGTTGCCTTGAAGTACGATGCTGCACTTTTACAGAAGTACTCGTACATTTCTATCTAAGACTTGAACAACTCTGTAGTTCTGCGCGACGAAGTTGCGAACTGGGGAGAGCGCTTCTAACCCGTTCTCTATATTGACCTCTGTACGACGGCGCTGCTTGTTGTGTGAGAGTCATGGCCTTCAGGAACACCTGCCGTTCGTCGCTGGGTTGGTATCGACGTTCATTGCCGACTTTGGTGCGGCACCGCGATGTCTGGACAGTACCACATGGGTGAATGTGTAGGTTTGCGGAACGCAAAAATTTGGGATTAAGACTCTGGTAAAAGCTGGGAATAATGCTCTGGTAAATGTGAAAGAATTGTTCTACTTAAGAAGCTTTTACTAGATGGTCGATGAAATGATAGTATCAGAGGTGGTAATGTGTAGAAGAGAAAAACTTTCTGAAGTAATAGCCCTACCGATATCACATATTGATACTGAACTCAAGGAAATTGCTTGGAGTGGACGTCTGGATCGCTCATTCGAATAGAAATGGAATATAGATAACTGAAAATCCAGAGGAGAAGAAACTGGATACAGCTGAAAGAGATTAATGTCCAGTAATGTTAGAAATTAAGTGGACATGTAAGGTATGAAATGAAGACGGAATACTAAAAGTAGTATAGGAAATATATTTATGGAAATCTTGTACCAGAATAAGGAATGTGTTAGTTGATTATCTGTTACAGCTTTCAAGAATAGATAACTCGGTTACTGAACAAGCAGCAAAAGTGAAAAGTATGAGGCCCATCAAGAAACACGCGTTGGGTCCAAGAGTTATGTAGAGTTGAAAAGATTATCTTATGGTAGAATGAAATGGAAGACGGTCAAATACCAGTTGATAGACTGGTGACTAACGAGAAGAATATACAAACATATACGAGCTTAGAATACAAAAATCTTAATGCTTAGTTCCCCGTAGCTCGTACAGGATTTTAGCGGAGTACAATACAGTTTGGTTATGTATTTTTTACTGAAGTACTTACATTTAGAGACTACACGAAACACAATTCTCCGAAGCTTGTAAACACATATTAGAGTACAATACAGTGTGGTTGTATTGTTTTCACTAAAGTACTTGAGTAAATATGGCTATCTGAAACAGAGTAAGAGCACCGTGAGATTTGATGACATACAAATACAGCGTAACAGAAATAATGTTTGGTGCTTGTATTCAACGAAATGTTATTAATGGTATCGGCATTATGGGAGTTTTAGATTTATTGGATGAATCAAACCAGTCTTTAAGCCATCCAGTGACGTCGTTATTATAAAACGGTTTTATCAGGATGCATCAGATGTTCCAAGGGAAGAGAGAACAAAATGTTCGTTGACTTTCTTGCGCTTAGGGTCTCTTTCGCATTTAGAGAACTGTAACATTTGTTCACACATCTACATACATACTGTGCAAAACACTGACGTACATGGCCAGAAAGTTCTTTCTATGGACCGTGGGAAGAATGACTGCTTAAAAGGCTCTGTGAACGATGTCATGACTCAAATTTATCATCACGGTCTCCGTGAGACCTAAGCTGGAAAAACCAACCTTTCAGATACGGTTACAGTGCCATATTCTGTGTCTACAGATGTGCTTCAGCTGTGTGGAGTCGCTAATAAGGTTGAAAATCACTGAACTATATGAAAAAACGTAATTAGTTACAAACTACGCCTTGTACACACTTTATTCCAATGGTTACAATGGCTCTAAGCACTATGGGACTTAACATCCGAGGTCATCAGTCCCCTAGACTTAGAACTACTTAAACCTAACTAACCTAAGCACATCACACACATCCATGCCCGAGGCAGGATTCGACCCTGCGACCGCAGCAGCATCGCGGTTCCGGACTGAAGCGCCTAGAGCCGCTCGGCTAAACGGCCCAGCATACGTTATTCAACATGTAAACGTCTCTACAGATATTCGGATTTAGGTTATGGCACTTTCGATATGGCTGCCATCATTGGAGGTGATGTGTGACAGATGAATAGCGAAATTCTGCATGACCCTCTGAAGTGTTGGAACATCGATGTCGCCTATGACCTTAATGGCTGTTTTCAGCTCAGCAATGGATTTGGGGTTATTGCCGTACACCTTGTCTTTAATATAGCCCCACATAAATGAGTCGCATGTGTTTCAGATCCGGAGAATAAGACTGCCAATCAAGGCCCATGGCCAAATGCCTCTGGGTGCACCAAAGCCAGAATGTGGTCCTCAAAAGTGCCCCTCCAGGACATGAACACTCTCCTGCTTCGATGTGGTCTTGCATGAACCACATCTTGTGTAAACCAGGGTCACTTTGGATAATGAGGATGAAATCATCTTTCAAAATCTTCAAGCACCGTTCGGTAGTCACCGTGCCATCAGGGAATATCGCAAAGATTATTCCGTGATTGGACATTGCACACCACACAGTCACCTATTGAGGGTGAAGAGACTTCTCGAATGCAATTTTCAGTCCCCCAAACGGGTCAGTTTTGCTTATGAACGACCCATGCAAATGAATGTGAGCTTCGTCGCTAAATCAAACCATGCAGCGTTTACTAATTCCCACTGTGCGCCTACCTTGCAGTTTGAATGTTCTAACACAAACCGTTTAGAAGTTATGACGATTTGTTTCATGTAGTGCAATAATTGTCACCCTGTATTTTGTCATTGCATCTCACTGAGCATAGATTTACGTCACTGACATGACAGGTCACTTGAGGCGGAAGGAGCGGGAACTTCAGGAGCTTACGGGCGCTCAACGCCGAGATTACCAGCACACGGGAACTTTATTACAATAGGCTGTGAAGGTGCAAGGAGTGGGGATGTGCTGTTGTCTACTGCTTCTTGCATTGTCTGCTATGACTGGTGCTTATCGGCAAATGAGGTGTGGGCTCTTGTTTTCCTCCCGATGGACGCAGTCCGCGCTTTGGCAGCAGCCGTCTCTGACTGGAAGTGAGTAACTGCTTCAGATGAGTGTAATAAGTTTTGATTGATCGTTTACATGCAAATAAGCACGAGAAATTGAAGATCTTGAGTGGGTACCTTTCCAATTACACATTGATTTCCCGTGGCTCAGCATGGAGCCTATCGTTCGCGAAGTGTGACGGACTAGCCGACTAGAGTGACGTCTCAAGTTCGTTACAGGATCCGTAAATCTTGTTGGCCCCGTTGTTAGAGCGGTCTGTTGGACTCTGGCGGCTGGCAGTCAGGAAGGGGCAAGCCTGTATCCGTCCTCTGTGTTCATGTTGTAAAATTTGATTTTCTTGGCGCAGTCTTCCAGGTGTTCGGACATTGCAGATTTGTTACGCTGCACCGGACGAATGGAGCACTCGTGGAGCCTAGCACATGCTCGACCTTGCCAGTGCCGTGATACAGACTGGATGCCAATCCGGCGAAGGAGTTTATCAATCCGTTCTGTGACATTTTTCACATAGGGTAAGTGCGCTACTGGCTTCAATTTGTCGATTTCTTGCCTATCTCGATCCCTTTCTTTGTTGCCATGGCTGTTTGGATCGATTTATGGTTGTAGCCATTGTCGATGAACGTTGTACGCTGATTTTTGAGTTCATGTGTTACGTTTTGAGCATTGCATAGGCGGATAACTGAGTTCTTCTGCGCTGAGTGGTGGTCGGAGTGGGCGCACAAATACCTGTCCGTATGTCTACGCTTTTCACATACTCCGTATCCTATTGTAACGTCCATTGTTCAGTATACTTCCACGTCCAGGAATGGAACTGCGCCATTCTTCAATACCTCGAACGTGAACTTTATCTTACTGTGTATTTTATTCGAATATTTGTAAAGCCCGTGTAGATCCGTTTTTCCATTGAGGCGATATAGCGAACGTATCGTCTACGTATATGAACCAGCATCGTGGGCGTGAAGGAGGCAGCGAGGTGCCGTTGCATCAAAGGTCTCCATCAATATATCTGCTGCTGCTAATAGGGATAAGGGAGACACCATCGCTACGCCGTCCGTCTGCTCGTAGCATTTTCCTTGGTGTTTCAAGTATACTGAACACAAACAAACGTCACCGAGCTGACACAGCTCTTGGAGGACGCGAACAGTTTTGTCTATTGACAAGTTTGTGAATAATGATTTTGAATCGAAGCTGGCTATAGCATGCGTGGATAAAATTATTTCTCCCTTTAGGAGCAATCTGCGAAATGCATCGAGTTCTTCGCACAAGAGTCCGGTTTCCTGGCAATGTACGTTAGTTTTCAGGCTAAATATTTTGCCAAACAGTATGTAGGCGAGTTGATACCATACACTATTGGCTTTAAAGGATAATTTTCCTTATGTACGTTTGGCACTCTACAAGACTGCGGCAAGGGAATCAGATTTAACGAAACTGCGTACAGGCGCAGCAGCCGGAATTGACGACACGCAATATCGGAGGAGCCATATAAATAGTAAAACACCCCTACAACATGAACAGAGAAGATGGATTCAGGCTTGCTCCATCCTGGCTGCTAGCTCTCAGAGTCCTAAAGGTCGCATCAGCAACGGGGCCTTGCAACGAACTTGTGACGTCACACTAGCTGCCTTGTCCGAAACACTTCTTGAACGCTCGGCTTCGTGCAGGACACGGAAATCAGTAAATAATTGAGAAAGCACCCCTTAAATTTCTCATGCGCTATTGAGGGCTGACATGTATTTAAACGAGCAATCAAGACTTATTAAACTCATCTGAAGTAGTAACTCGCTCTCAGCCGGGCTCGCAGCTCATGGTCCAGGGGCTAACGTTGCTGCCTTTGGATGATGAGGTCCCGGGTTCGATTCCCGGCAGGGTTATTTTCTCTGCCCGAGGACTGGGAGTTTGTGTTGTCCTCATCATTTCATTATCATCATAATCACAATTTGTGAGAGGGGCTACATTTGATTGTGAAAAGAAAATGGACTGTATAAAAGCTGGGGCTTTGTACAGGCGCTGATGACCGCGCAGTTGAGCGCCCCACAAACCAAACATCATCATCATCATTGCTCTCAGCCGGAGATGGCTGCTGGCACCGGTAAGACCTGTACTGTCGCTTATTGTGACGTACGCGTCGCAGCCCCTTTTCCTCGTGAGCTTCGACCAATAACACATGACGAGAGCGCTATCGGCGGGCAACTGCCGCCGTGCGACTTGCGTCCAGCAGGAGGAAAACAGGAGCCCATGAGCACATACCACAGCCAACAGTACAAGAAGCAGCATACAACAGCAGATCTCCACTCCCTTTATCGCTGCAGCGTGCTGTAATACAGTTCCCACGCGCTGACAACCTCGGCGTTGAGTACCCATAAGCTCCTTAAGTTCCCGCTCCTTGCACTTGAAGTGACCAATTGACATAAAGACCTTTTAAAATTACGACATAACGTTATGCTCACAGAGCTGCAAAGTATAAGCAACTTCATACAGCTAAAGCATATCAATAGATCCAGAAGAAGGCCGAAACGTTGGTCTCACCACTACAGCTTTTTACACAACTGGCCATTAAAATTGCTACACCACGAAGATGACGTCCTACAGACACGAAATTTAACCGACAGGAAGAAGACGCTGTGATGTGCAAATAATTAGCTTTTCAGAGCATTCACACAAGGTTGGCGCTGGTGGCGACAGCTACAACGTGCTGACATGAGAAAAGATTCCAAGCGATTTTACACAAACATCAGCTGACTGGCGTCACCTGGTGAAACGTTGTTGTGATGCTTCGTATAAGGAGGAGAAATGCGTACCATCACGTTTCCGACTTTGATAATGGTCGGATCGTAGCCTGTCGCGATTGTGGTTTATCGTGTCGTGACATTGCTGCTAGCTTTGGTCGAGATCCAATGACTGTTAGCATAATATGGAATCGGTGGGTTCAGTAGGGTAATACCGAATGCCGTGCTGGATCCCAACGGCCTCGTATCACTAGTAGTCGAGATGACAGACATCTTATCCGCATGGCTGTAACGGATCGTGCAGCCACGTCTCGATCCCTGAGCCAACAGATGGGGACGTTTACAAGACAAGAACCATATGTACGAACAGTTGACGACGTTTGCAGGAGCATGGACTATCTGCTCGTAGACCGTGGCTGCGGTTACCCTTGACGCTGCATCACAGACAGGGGCGCCTGCGATGGTGTACTCAACGACGAACCTGGGTGCACGAATGGCAAAACGACATTTTTTCGGTTGAATCCAGGTTCTGTTTACAGCATCATGATGGTAACATCCGTGTTTGGCTACATCGCTGTGAACGCACATTGGAAGCGTGTGTTCGTCATCGCCATACTGGCGTATCACCCGGCGTGATGGTATGGGGTACCATTGGTTACACGTCTCGATCGCCTCTTGTTCGCATTGACGGCACTTTGAACAGTGGACGTTACATTTCAGATGTGTTACGACTCGTGGCTCTACCCTTCAAAAATGACTCTGAGCACTATGGGACTATCAGAACTACTTACACCTAACTAACCTAAGGACATCACACACATCCATGCCCGAGGCAGGATTCGCACCTGCGACCGTAGCAGTCTCGCGGTTCCGGACTGAATGGCCTAGAACCGCACGGCCACCGCGGCCGGCTGCTCTACCCTTCATTCGATCCCTGCGAAACCCTACATTTCAGCAGAATAATGCACAAGCGCATGTTGCAGGTCCTGTACGGGCCATTCTGCATATAGAAAATGTTCGACTGCTGCCCTATCCAGCACATTTTCCAGATCTCTCAACAATTTTAAACGTCTGGTCAATAGTGGCCGAGCAACTGGCTCGTCACAATACGCTAGTCTCTAGTCTTGATGAACTGTGGCATTATGTTGAAGCTACATCTGCAGCTGTACCTGTAGACGCCATCCAAGCTCTGTTTGACTCAGTGCCCAGGCGTATCAACGCCGTTATTACGGCAAGAGGTGGTTGTTCTGGGTACTGATTTCTCAGGATCTATGCACCCAAACTACGTGAAAAAGTAATCACATGTCAGTTCTAGTGTAATATATTTGTCCAATGAATACCCGTTTATTATCTGTATTTCTTCTTCGTGGAGAAATTCCAATGGCCAGTAGTGTACATTAAGATGCGGTATGATACTCAGAAAACTTTTATGGCAACTGACTCTGGTCGCGGAAGCCTACGCCACTAAACGGGTGACTATTCATGCCGCCATGCTTTGTATACGTTCACTATTCCCTATTGGTTCTAAGATCGGACTTACAAGTGATTTTCTAAGCAGTCACCTTTGTAGAATGACTGATTTTTCCCATATTTTCCCAATGAACCGAACTCAGTAGAAACGCTTGCTAATCATACGGCAAGACTTTTTTCTCATCCTTAAAATAAATTCAAAGCTGTCATCCTCATCTGGCAAAATAACTCGTTACTAAAGACCGATCAGCGCTTGCTCACAATTATAATGAAGGAAATCGAGTCTATCTGCTGAAAAATGGAAGCTATAATTATTCGGTGATTTGGTGAGTAAATGATGTATCATCTGCTGCAACATCAATAACATTTACAACGACTGCACGTGGTTCTGAGTCAACACCATAGCCCAGTAAATTATGAATACGAATACACTGAAGGAGCCACCAATATAAGTAAAAGGGCACTCGCTTTTATTAGCTAGTTAATGGAGAAAATTAATATTCTCGACTACTTGATCTTATTTGGGAAGCGCGTGCAGCGACTGCGGATAGAGATCCTCAGTTTTGTACAAAACCAGGACTGCACCAAATGGGAACAGTATGCAAAAAAGCTTTTGCAGGCAGCAGAGCGCAGCGAATTTGCGAATTCTTGAAGCGGAATACAGCTGCTCTGAAAGGGGTCGCCGAATCTGTGGCTGAAGAGAACCACGTGCACTCCCTAACAAAGCACATCCCTTCCGACTTAATTAATAAAACTGAAGCAAACACTTCGTCTTCAATTATTAATGCTATGTAACATTTGTTATTAAAAGATGTTCCAAAGATTATGAACTTCACATCTAACAATAATCTTTCAGCTGAATATATCAAAGAAAGAAGTACTTGAATTTGTCCGTGAGAGCCATATTACGACAGCCGTGAAGAGAAAATTTATGGAAAATCTTGAAATATCTCTTACTTGGTGCCGGCCGGGGTGGACGAGCGGTTCTGGGCGCTACGGTCTGGAACCGCCCGACCGCTACGGTCGCTGGTTCGAACCCTGTCTCGGGCATGGATGTGTGTGATGTCCTTAGATTAGTTAGGTTTAAGTAGTTCTAAGTTCTAGGGGACTGATGACATCAGAAGTTAAGTCCCATAGTGCTCAGAGCCATTTGAACCATTTTCTTAATTGGTCTCGAACAATAACCTATGATAACTAGACGACACAGTTTATTGAAAGAATAATCATGCCCGGAACTTTTTTATATGAAGAGTAATTGTAATAAGTATAAGACTTGCGTTACACGAATTCATGAAAGTCAGAAAGTTTCCAAATAGTTTATGACCTACAGAATCTTTGTATTTTGAATTACGAAAAAGTACGTAAGTATTGTCTCAAGACGTGCGACGGAATGTAAAATATAATCCCTATCCTGATTTTTAAATAATATTTGCACAAAAATGATTTTGGAGAGGTACAAACAGATGTAATACGTATTTTCCTTTCATGTTAATGTAATTAATGCCTAGGTCCACGAAGTAACGTCAACCTCCCAATAAAAATATTTATAATTACTCCGACGTCATTTAAGCATCGTTCCACGTATTTCGTCCATGTAAAATCATTCATTCAGCATTTTTAAGGGCTCTGAAGAATTTATGGTTCAAATGGCTCTAAGCATTATGGGACTTAGCATCTGAAGTCATCAGTCCCCTAGAACTTAGAACTGCTTAAACCTGACTAACCTAAGGACATCACACACATCCAAGCCCGAGGCACGATTCGAACCTGCGACCGTAGCAGTTGCGCGGTTCCGGACGGAACCGCCTAGAACCGCTCGGCGACAACAAGCCGGCGAAGAATTTATAGTCGGACTGGAAGTAGATAATAAATAGCAGGGTAATATACTGATTCGATCAAAAATTACTGATTTCAACTATATGGTGACATTGTTATCCAACAGGACATTCCTCTCTAAGACCTTGTAATAGCTTGATTCCGGGGAATATGCGCCGGCCGCGGTGGTCTCGCGGTTCTAGGCGCGCAGTCCTGAACCGAGCGACTGCTACGGTCGCAGGTTCAAAACAAGCATCGGTCATGGATGTGTGTGATGTCCTTAGGTTAGTTAGGTTTAAGTAGTTCTAAGTTCTAGGGGACTAATGACCAGAGCAGTTGAGTCCCATAGTACTCAGAGCCATTTGAACCATTTTGAAGCGGGGAATCTGCCCAATTCACCTGCAGTGTACAAAAATGTATTTATGACACGGGACAACAACAATTATTGTGGATTGTAAAAACGGATAGATAACACACAGTCCAGCAAATCCCTAGCCATTTCAGCACAGGACAACAACGACAGCGGCCACAATATTGGCAGCCACCCCTTCGCTATGGGAAGCAGAGCTGCCAAGCGATCTCTGTTCAAAACATATCACGAGGAATGCCGCAGGAACAACGTTATTAGACATTCGAAGGGCAGAAAAAAGTCACCTAGTTGGATTAATCGCGGTACACGCTGGTATGTTGCTGATGGTCACATCACACATGACATATCCCACGTACTACCCGCCAGGATAATCGAGAGCGCTAACGCGCTGCTTCTTGGACTCGGGTAGGCGCGCCGGCCCGGATCGTATCGGCCCGGCGGATTAACGACAGGGGCCGGTGTGCCGGCCAGCCTGGATGTGGTTTTTAGGCGGTTTCCCACATCCTACTAGGTGAATACCGGGCTGTTCCCCACGTCCCGCCTCAGTTACACGACATTTGAAACACATTCACACTATTTCACGATTTACACTAGACGCGGACAGCTGGGCTACACTAATTCCGTCCCGGGGGGTATGGGGTGCGGCAGGAAGGGCATCCGGCCAGCCCTTCACTTAATCATGCCAAATCCGTACTTAACCCTGCCGACCCTGCGCACAATGTGGGATAAAGGCAGTAGCGAAAGGAGAAAGAAGAAGAAGAAGAAGAAGAAGAAGAAGATGATCCCACTTACTGGGCTACAGTTCAGGAAGCTGTCCTCTTGAGGAACCAAGTTTACTTGGAATAAAATTGGCGTACTGATACTTCTGCCTCCGTCTAGCAAGCAATACGGAAACCTACTGTCTGATTATGTGTAACTGTGTACTCTGCAGGCGATATGACCCTTATTCGACCATGCAGTTCATATGAATAAAATCCTTCTGCCTTTGTGACCGTGTCATAAGTGATAAAACTACAAACCTTCCAACTGCTATTTCAGGCAGCCATTATATACAGGGGTTGGACAAATATATGGAAACACCGTGAGAAATGCATGCTTGTGTATAAAGACAGCTGCTAGCCAAGCTTGCAGGCTGCGCTATTGTATTTGAACACGAACGGCAGCGGTTCAATGTTCTCAATACGATGCAAGTGTCAGCCGTGGCCAGAACATTGTTCTGTGTAGCTGGGAGAGCATTATGTCGCAGCTAAGTGATTTCGAAAATGGCGCTGAGCACTAGGGGACTTAAGATCTGAAGTCATCAGTCCCCTAGAACTTAGAACTAATTAAACCTAACTAACCTAAGGACATCACACACATCCATGCCCGAGGCAGGATTCGAACCTGCGACCGTAGCGGTCGCACGGTTCCAGACTGAAGCACATAGAACGGCTCGGCCACAACGGTCGGCAGTTAAGTGATTTCGAACGTGAGCAAATTTGTGGTGCTAGTGTGGTGGGTGCTTCGAAACCAAGGTAGCCGAAGTGTTTGTTATTTCAAGAGGAACCGTGTGGAAAATGTATACCGCGTACAGTGAAAGGGGAAAAACATCATTCACAAGCCACAACGCGTACGAAATAGTGTGTTGGCTTGTCACCACAGACGGTCACTGAAGAGGATCGTCACGAAAAATAAGAGGAAGGTAGCTGCAAAAGTCTCTGAGGAGCTTAATGTAACACTCGAGAATCCAGTCAACATCAAAATAACACGAGGAGACCTCCGTAAGCTGAGAATTGCAGGGCGAGCTGGAATTCAGAAGCCACTCATCAGTCATGCAAATGCTTGTAACAGACAAACGTGGTGCTGAAACCATAAAACCTAGACTGTGGAGCAATGAAAAAAGGTCATTTGGTCTGCCCGATCTTGTTTCACACTGTTTCCAACTTCTGGCCAAATTTACGTCCCAAGAGTGAAGATTTGGGCAGCCATATCGTGGTATTCAATGGGTCCCCCGCTTCTGCTGTATTCGTCTGACCACAAGGTTTCTTTCAAATGGTTCAAATGGCTCTGAGCACTATGGGACTTAACATCTATGGTCATGAGTCCCCTAGAACTTAGAACTACTTAAACCTAACTAACCTAAGGACATCACACAACACCCAGTCGTCACGAGGCAGAGATAATCCCTGACCCCGCGTGGAAGCTTTCTTTCCATTTCATTTCAAGGAGCCGCGCTATACTTAGAGTCTGCCATTGGATATCCCTTCCCAGATTATCTAGCGTCTCTACCACATTTAAACTTCTAAATTCCACGCTGCGACATGTAGCACAGAACTCTTCCATTGCCTTCTGCTTCCTCATGCCCTTGATCATTGCGGATTGTTCCACCTTTTGAGACAGTTACCCACCCCAACGACTAGAGGTTTACCTAAAGCTATGCCTGTTCCCCCGCCATCTTTGACAAGGCTGGTAGCACATCAGAGGACACTATTTACACTGAAAGTCTTCTTCCGCCATTTCTGATGACTTGTGAACTCGGAACGTACGACGTTTCGATCACTAGCCAAAGGTGCTATGTCTAAACATCGACTACCTTTTTAAAAACTAGCTAGAAATTACATACTTAACAGCTATTAATAAAAGTACAGATTATTTTCTATTTGTGATGGCTGATTTGTTGTTATTGTCTGATGCAGCTCTCCATACTTCTCTATCCCGTGGAAACATCTTCCTTCCCGGATATCCACTGCAACCTGCATTCTTCTAAATCGGCTTACTCTATTCATTTCTTGGTCTCCCTCTACGATTTTTACCCCCACAC
The DNA here is from genome assembly GCF_023897955.1 of Schistocerca gregaria. Taxonomy (NCBI): domain Eukaryota; kingdom Metazoa; phylum Arthropoda; class Insecta; order Orthoptera; family Acrididae; genus Schistocerca; species Schistocerca gregaria. The sequence continues at coordinate 445,923,471 of NC_064925.1, read as the reverse complement.
ATCCCTGCAATACTAAATTGGTTAACCCTTGATGTTTGAGAATGTGCCCTGTCAACTAATACCTTCTTCTAGTCACGCTACGTCACAAATTTCTTTTTTTCCCAAGTTCTTGTTACTACCACCTCATTAGTTACGTAGCACCACATTTCAAAGGCTTCTATTCTCTTCTTGCTACACTCCATACAAATACTTTCAGAAAAGTCCTCCTAATACTTAAATCTATGTTCGACGTTAGCAAATTTATGTTCTTCAGAAACGCTTTTCTTGTCATTCCGAGCCTACGTTTTATATCCTCTATACTTCGCACATCATCAGCTACTTTGCTGCCCAAATAGCAGAACTCAACTATAAATTTAAGTATCTCGACTACGTCCCATTATCCTTGTTTTGGTTTTGTTGATGCTTATCTTAGATCCTCCTTTCAAGACACTGTTCATTCCGCCCAGGTGCTCTTACATGTCCTTAGCCGTCTTTGATAGATTACGATGTCATAGGTAAACCTAAGAGTTTTTATTTCCTCTCCCTAACGCTAATTCGTACTCTAAATTTTCCTTTCGTTTCCTTTATTGCTCGTTCAATGTGCGGACTGAATAACATCGGAGATAGGTTACAACCCTGTCTTACTCCGCTCTCAACCACTGCTTCCCTTTAATGCCCCTCGACTCTTATAACTGACGCCTGGTTTCTGTCCAAGTTGTAAATAGCCTTTCGATCCCTGTATTTTACACCTGCTACATTCAGAATTTAAAGAAAGTACTGCAGTCACTATTGTCACAAGCTTTCTGTAAGTCTACAAATGATAAATATGTAGGTTTGCCTCCACTAACTAATCTTAGGAGTCAGTGTTCCTTCACTTTTAGGAAATCCAAACTGATTTTGCCCGACGTTGGCTCCTACCAGTTTTTGCAGTCTTGCTCAGAAAATTCGTGTTAGCATTTTGCAACCATGACTTAGTAAACTGATAGTTTGGAAATAATCACACCTGTCAGCACTTGCTTTCTTTTGTCTGAGGGTATTTGATCTGTCTCATAAACATTGCACACCAAATGAAAGCATTTTGTATGGTTGGCTCTCCCAAGGCTGTCAGTAGCTCTGCCGGACTGTCATCTACTCTCGTGGCCGTATTTCGAATTAGGTCTTTCACTACTCTATCAGATCCTCCTCGCAGTATTACATCTCCCATCTCATCTCCATCTACGTCCTCTTCCCGTTGTGATGGTTAAGACACTGAAACGAATTACTACTAATGACGTTCGATTTATGGGCATTTAGGTTCAACGAAAACTACCACAGCGTAAGAAAATAGGAAGCAGAATGGCAGCTGCGCACTAATGTAGAACGAAATAACATGCAAATGAATGTTCTCGCAGCATGTCATTGCTATAACCTTACAGGTTTTCTTGCCGCGTCAGTCCACAGTGTGCCACGGCATTTCGGAAGGCGGGTTCTTTCTGCTTCCATCTTCTGGCGAAGTGCCGGAGTGTAAATGGCTGCGACAGCCATTCCGCAACCATTTAACAGTCGGCCGCCCCTGTGTTTACATGGCCGGCAGCTGGCACTCGTCGTCCACAGCGGCGACACGGATGTGGTCGGTCCCGTCGCGTAGCTTGCATTGGTGCTTACTGTCTGCACTGAGAGGAGGATGCCTGTCCCGATCAACGAGATACGATGCAGCTCGTATTCCCATTGACTCCTTGATGATACTGTTCTAGAAACCACTCGCTGGACGGATAACGGGCTGTTCGAATTCAAAAAAATAGCCTTCCGTTAAGCTTTACACATCCCGAGATTATTTTCCCCTTGTGCCCAGGTCTTACACTGCTTATACACTGAGGTGACAAAAGTCATGGCATATCAGCTAACGTCGTGTCGAACCACCCTTTGTGTGGCGTAGTGCAGTAACTCGTCGCGGCTTGTACTCATCAAGTAGTTGGAAGTCCCCTGCAGATACAGTCCTGGAAATTGAAATAAGAACACCGTGAATTCATTGTCCCAGGAAGGGGAAACTTTATTGACACATTCCTGGGGTCAGATACATCACATGATCACACTGACAGAACCACAGGCACATAGACACAGGCAACAGAGCATGCACAATGTCGGCATTAGTACAGTGTATATCCACCTTTCGCAGCAATGCAAGCTGCTATTCTCCCATGGAGACGATCGTAGAGATGCTGGATGTAGTCCTGTGGAACGGCTTGCCATGCCATTTCCACCTGGCGCCTCAGTTGGACCAGCGTTCGTGCTGGACGTGCAGACCGCGTGAGACGACGCTTCATCCAGTCCCAAACATGCTCAATGGGAGACAGATCCGGAGATCTTGCTGGCCAGGGTAGTTGACTCACACCTTCTAGAGCACGTTGGGTGGCACGGGATACATGCGGACGTGCATTGTCCTGTTGGAACAGCAAGTTCCCTTGCCGGTCTAGGAATGGTAGAACGATGGGTTTGATGACGGTTTGGATGTACCGTGCACTATTCAGTGTCCCCTCGACGATCACCAGAGGTGTACGGCCAGTGTAGGAGATCGCTCCCCACACCATGATGCCGGGTGTTGGCCCTGTGTGCCTCGGTCGTATGCAGTCCTGATTGTGGCGCTCACCTGCACGGCGCCAAACACGCATACGACCATCATTGGCACCAAGGCAGAAGCGACTCTCATCGCTGAAGACGATACGTCTCCATTCGTCCCTCCATTCACGCCTGTCGCGACACCACTGGAGGCGGGCTGCACGATGTTGGGGCGTGAGCGGAAGACGGCCTAACGGTGTGCGGGACCGTAGCCCAGCTTCATGGAGACGGGTGCGAATGGTCCTCGCCGATACCCCAGGAGCAACAGTGTCCCTAATTTGCTGGGAAGTGGCGGTGCGGTCCCCTACGCCACTGCGTAGGATTCTACGGTCTTGGCGTGCATCCGTGCGTCGCTGCGGTCCGGTCCCAGGTCGACGGGCACGTGCACCTTCCGCCGACCACTGGCGACAACATCGATGTACTGTGGAGACCTCACGCCCCACGTGTTGAGAAATTCGGCGGTACGTCCACCCGGCCTCCCTCATGCCCACTATACGCCCTCGCTCAAAGTCCGTCAACTGCACATACGGTTCACGTCCACGCTGTCGCTGCATGCTACCAGTGTTAAAGACTGCGATGGAGCTCTGTATGCCACCGCAAACTGGCTGGCACTGACGGCGGCGGTGCACAAATGCTGCGCAGCTAGCGCCATTCGACGGCCAACACCGCGGTTCCTGGTGTGTCCGGTGTGCCGTGCGTGTGATCATTGCTTGTACAGCCCTCTCGCAGTGTCCGGAGCAAGTATGGGGGGTCTGACACACCGGTGTCAATGTGTTCTTTTTTCCATTTCCAGGAGTGTATATTAAGCCATACTACCTCTATAGCCTTCATAATTGCGAAAGTGTTCCCTGTGCAGGATGTTGTGCACGAACTGACGTCTCGATTATGCTCTATACGAGGGTAATCCCAAAGGTAAGGTATCCAATTTTTATAATTACATAGACCTGTTTATTTCTACAATGGTTTACATCAATTTACAACTTGAACATTTAACTATTTTTCGACATAATCACCATTTCTGTCGATGCATTTTTGTAGACGCTGTGTCAGTTTTTGTATGCCCATGTCATACCAGCGCAGCGCCATGCTGTTCAGAAAGTTATGAACCCCTTCTTTCACCTCGTCGTCGGAGCTCAATCGCTGGGACCACAATTAACGCTCACAGGTACTGTGAGACCCCGAAAAAACTCAAACGGGCAATTCAGAACCGGAGAAGAGGAACGTTGAGCAAGGCCGTACACATTCTCCATGACAACGGTCGCATGCACATCGCTCGGCAAACCGTTGCTGTCCGCAGCTCGTGGTAGAGCCGTAGGGTTCTCGCTGCCCTCGCCCGGGTACCCGGGTTCGATTCCAGGCGGGGTCAGGGATTTTCTCTGCCTCGTGATGACTGGGTGTTGTGTGCTGTCCTTAGGTTAGTCAGATTTAAGTAGTTCTAAGTTCTAGGGAGCTGATGACCATAGATGTTAAGTCCCATAGTGCTCAGAGCCATTTGAACCATTTGAAACCGTTGCTCTCCTGCAACACTTTCAGTGGAACATAATCACCCACCCATCCTATAATCCTGACTTGGCGCCCAGTGACTATCGACTGTTCACTAGGTTAAAAGAACATTTGGCCGGAAAGCGATTCAGCTCCGACGACGAGGTGAAAGAAGAGGTTCATAACTTTCTGAACAGCATGGCAGCGAACTGGTATGACATGGCCATACAAAATCTGCCACAGTGTCTACAAAAATGAATCGACAGAGATGGTGATTATGTCGAAAAATAGCTAAATGCTCAATCTGTAAACTGATATAAACCACGTAGAAATAAACAGGTCTATGTACTTATAAAAATAGGAAACCTTACTGTTGGGATTAATCCTCGTAAGTATTCGTTGGGAGCCAAATCATTTGCTCGGATCGTCCAAAAATTTTCCCTAAACCAATCATGAACAATTGTGGCCCGCTGACATGACGCATTGTCATCCACAAAAATTCCAACTTTTTCTGGGAACATGAAGTCCATGAATGGTTGCAAATGGTCTCCAAGGAGCCGAACTACCATATCCAGTCAATGGTCGGTTCAGTTGGACTTTTCCATGTAATACAGCGCTCACCAACTTACGCGGTGTCATCATGGGATCTGCGCCATTTTCGAAACATACGACCAAGTCTTGCCAACTGAAATCAGGAATCACGGTTTTCCAGTGGTGCAAGGTCCAACAGACATGGTCACTAGCCAAGGAGAGGCTGTGCAGGCGATGTCGTTCTGTTAGCGAAGGCACTCGCGTCTGTCGTCTGCTGCCATAGCCCAACTAACGCCAAATTTCGCGGCACTGTCATAACGGATACGTTCGTCGTACCTCCCTTACTGACTTCTGCGGTTGTTTCACGCAATGTTGCTAGTCCGTTAGCACTGGCAACTCTACACAAACGCCGCTGCTCTCGGTCGTTAAGTGAAGGCAGACAGCCACTGCCTTTTCTGCGGTGAGAGGTAAAGCCTGAAGTTCGATATTCCCGGCACACTCTCGAAACTGATCTAGAAGTAGTGAATTCGTTAACGATTTCCGAAATAGAATGTCCCATTCGTCTAGCTCCAGCTACCAGTCCGGCTTCAAAGTCTGTTAAATCCCGTCGTGCTGACATAATCACGTCGGAAACCTTTTCAAATGACTCAGCTGAGTACAAATGATAGCTTCGGGACTGTACTGCACTTTGATATCTTGCGTACACGATTCCACTGCCATATGTATATGTGCATATCGCCGTACTATGTGTTTTGACATCTCAGTGTACGCCTATGAGCCAAAACGTAATGACTACATGCTTAATTGAGTGGTGGCCAAATTTGGAACACAATACTGAAACGAATCTGCGTGACGTGGATTCGTCAAGTCCTTGATAGCTTTCCGGAGACGTGTGAGACTAGATGTCAACAGACTTATCCACAGCACGTTTTTCTCAGAAGAGTTTCAAGCTTCGAAGATTTTCCTGGTTCCCTTTATTACTCTTTGCTAGTCTTTGTTAATGTACAGGGCTGATGCATTTCTATTGAGTACATTGTTAATGAAGAACAGTGGTCCACCATCAAGTTTTTTGTTCTCAAAGTAGGCACATAGTGCGCACACGACTTCTCTCAACTGACATCGTACGGCAATCCCATGACCAAGAGAGCGACGCGGAACTACACCGCTCATAACATTGGGCGAACTGCTTTCTTTTCTTTTTTCTTTAGGGCCAGCAGCGTAGTATATTTTTGATAATGACATGATAATTAGAAAGACGAACCAAAATAGCTATTTATAATAATTATTCTTTTTTCATTTATCGCCGTTGTCAAGTACCTCTGTCATTTATATTAAAGTGACTATACTCTATTCACGTCTAGTCTGCTGTGACGTGAAACTGTCACTGTTCTTGTATGTTGGTAAATGACGTAACTATATTGACAATAAAACGTTAATTAGGCGTGACAGCAGTTTGACAGTTTAACTCTTTCGACGATATATGTTTACAGCTATTATGCAGATGAACAGTGATGTTATTTTATTAACTAAAATTTGTTAAGATTGTTTTTGGTTGTTGCGCATCGTAGATCCGATTTATCCATTTTCGTGTTCTAAAAGTTCAATAAAGTTTTTGAGGTATGTCAAAATTCTGCGTGCTCGTTTAGTATTTCTTGTGGGTATTTCCTCGTATGCATATAGTATTCCAGTACTTCAAGAATTTTCTTGCAAAACCTTTTGGTATTCCGTGCAGAATATGGAATGTATTTTTGATCGTATCATCAGTGTGGTTTTGTTTTTTCAAATGTAGAAACTAGCTCGACTGATTATTTTCGCTCTGTCTAATATGTTCCTTATATCTGACGTTACAGTTTTTTCTTGTTGGGCCAATGTACAAGTTACGTGCCTTGGTTATCATATTTGGATTTTTCATTGGTGGCGGAACACATTTCATTTATAGGTTGGTTGATTCTGGGGTGGGGGAGGGGGGGGGGGGAGACGAAACACAGAGAGGTCATCGGTCCCACCGGATTAGGGAAGGATGGGTAAGGAAATCGGCCGTGTTCTATCAAAGGAACTATCCCAGCACTACTATCCCAGCACTTGGCTGAAGCGATTTAGGAAAATCACGGGAAAACTTAATCAGGATGGTCGGACGCGAGTTTAAATCGTCGTCCTCCCGATGCGAGGCCAGCGTGCTAACCACTACGCCACCTCGCTCGGTGCATTTCATTGAAAGGGTATTATTGGTTCGAGAGGCTAGTTGAGTACCACATAACAAATAACAGTAACAACAAATAAATAAATGTCGTGTGCCCAGGGCCTGCCGACGGGTACACCGTTCGCCGGGTGCAACTCTTTCGATTTGACGCCACTTCGGCGACTTGCGCGTCGATGGGGATGAAATGAGGATGATTAGGACAACACAACACCCAGTCCATGAGAGGAGAAAAATCTTCGACCCACCCGGGAATCGAACCTGGGCCCTTAGGATTGACAGTCTCTCGCGCTGACCACTCAGATACCGGGGACTGACGAACAACTATTGAAGCACTACCTCATGCAGCAACAAAAATGACAACAAACAAAATCACAAGGTACAAAAATGAGATAAGATAGCAGTCTGTATGAAAGTCAAACAAAACGCAGATGAGATTTGTTGTGGTGGTGGGGTGAAGGTTTGGCGACTTTGGGTGTTTGGTGAAGGTGCATGTATCGCGGGGTTGGCGGAATGTGGTCCGTGACTTTCCCGTGGGCTTCTCCCCTACTACCTCCGTCGTGGCGGTCAACCCTAAAGTAATGTTGCACAGACTGTACCGACATCTTTTGGGGCCGAAGCCGTCGCCGCGGTAGGAGCGGCGGACAGGCCTGGGGCGCGTCGCCTGGGTTTCTCTTGGTGCAGCGGCTGAGGTGGCAGTAACGGCGGTCTGGGTCTGAAATTGTTGGATCTGGTCAGTTGCTGGTTGCTGGGGTGACAAAGCAGACTCTTCTGGGAGGAGCCATTAAGACAGATACAGAACGAGACGACGGTCAGCCAAGGTGGGGCCACCGTGTGGACAACCTGGTGGAGTGGACGCTGTCTTTGCCTTCCAGACACAAGGTAAGTCCAGTGGAGGTAAAGGAAATGTTTCTGCATGTCGTACGGAGCACTACCTGAATGCTTCTGCAGCTAATGGTGGCACCATTGCGGCACTGTGACAGAGGCACTGTACCAAGCCATGTGCGAATGTCGCGACTTCTAAACAGTTGCCAGCACCGGAGTAGGTGGGTGCTGTGTAGCTAGCCGTTTTTTGTTTGTGGCAAGCAGGACGTGCCACAGTGTGTGAAGTGAGTAGTTGCGTCGTTACACACAGCGTATTAAGCAGAAATTGTTTGTTTATCACTGTGAACATAATTCAGTTGGTTGCTGTGGTGGTTTTAAGAGATTATTGTATTACAGATTTTATGTGACTGAGCCTGTGCCACCCCCTTGCTGCATTATGATTTTGTTACTATTGATGTTAAATGAAAGAGCTCTTGCGTATCATATTTATAAGAAGTCATTCAGATATAAGTGTGGGTAGCTTGCTAGCTGGTGTTTTAAATGTCTGGTGACGCTAGTAATAGGAAATCTAGGTGTGGTTAGAAGTTTGCTGGTACTGCGAGTAGATAAGGTTAAGTGCTCTTTGGCATCGTAGGTTTTACAATTATCATTTACGGGTATGGCCGAGTGGCAACCGTAAATTTTCGGGTTGTTGCCTGGTTCTCTGTATGGGACAAGATTGATTTTTTTTCCGGATTTGAATATGTTGTATTGTGGTTATAAGGATAATTGTGATATTGGTGAACTTAATGGTACTTGACGTTTTTTCCGACTACAGAAATATATCGTTCGTTCTGTTATATGTGGTTTTCTTTCCTGTTGCTTGAAATTTATATGCTAAATAGAGGAACAGTTAAATTGTGTACCACGTCTGCACAGCCTCTGGCCCAAACACTAATCCACTTAAATCTGATACTACAGAAATAAAATCTGCAGAAATCTCTACGATGAATTCCTGGTGTTCAATGGAAATTTATGGTAAGGTCTTATGGGACCAAACTGCTGAGGTCATAGGTCCTTTAGCTTACGCACTACTTAATCTAACTTAAACAACTTATGCTAAGGATCACACGTATACCCATGCACGAGACAGGATACGAACTTCCGACGGGAGAAGCCCCTGGCGTTCAGCAATGATTAACTGCTAACGAAATGTAATCAAGACATGTTCATAACATTTGTCGACCTAGAAAAAGCGTCCGACAATGTAAAATGATCTAACACGTACGAATTTCTGATAAAAATAGGGGTAAACGATAGGGAAAGAATGGCTATATGCAATATGTATAAGGACAAAGAGGGTACAATAAGACTCCAAAACCTAGAACGAAGTTCTCGGATTAAAAAGGATGTAAGACAGGGATGTCATCGAAGAGGGACGGCGAAAATAAAAGGGAGGTTCCACAGCGGGATTAAAATTGAAGGTGACGACATTGCAATTCTTGGTGAAAGTGAAGAGGAATTTCAGGACCTGTTAAATGAAACGAACAGTCTGACGAGTGGAGGATACAGATTGAGAGTAAATCAAAGAAAGGCGAAAGTAATAACAAGTAGCAGAAATGAGAGCAGGGAGAAACTTAACACCAGAACTGGTGATAAGAAAGTGGACGCAGTTAAAGAATTCCGTTACCTAGGCAGCAAAACAGCCTATGACGACCGGAGCAAGGAAGACATAAAAAGTTGACTGGCAAAGACATTCTTGGCCAGCAGAACTTCATTGGTATCAAACATAGTCCTTATATTGTGGAAGAATTTCCTGGGAAAGCACTGAAACGTCCCCTTAAAAAAATGATAAATGGCTATGCTTAAACTGACACACAATATTATTTAGCGCAACGCAATTTGACTTTCAAAAATCCCTACAAAAGGATGGCCCTGACTAACAATAACCTATACCTTTCATGAATCACTTACCTCACAAAAATCTTCGTTACTGAAACTACTGCAATGCAGCGTGCGCCAATAATGCCAGCTGAATAAACGATACTAACTACTGAAGCAAACGAAAGATTTTGATAGACAACAAACAATGTATTTACCTTAATAGTGTTCAAAAGTCATAATATATATCTATCAGTTCATGACATCCAGTATTACAAATTTACTGCCGCTGATGGGCACACATCCAGATCATCCGCTCTCAAAATTCTGGCATCTCTCTACCCACATCCACCTCTGCTGGCGGCTCACCTCCAACTGCGCAACGCTACGCGCTGTTAACAGCCAACTGCCCACTGCGATGGAGAAATTTTCATCAATGCCAACGAGCCACAGAATGCACACAGCACAGCCAGTGATTTTTACACAGAGCGCTACGTGACGTTACCAATATAAAAACCTGAACAGCCTACTTACATAGACCACCATAAAAACTTAAACAGACTACATACAACTTAACACCAGAACTGGTGATCAGGAAGTGCACGAAGTTTAAAAATTAAGCTACCTAGGCAGCAAAACAGCCTATGATGATTGGAGCAACGACGACATAAAAAGCAAACTGGCACTGGCAAAAAACAAATAAGTAAATAAATAAATAATAAATAATTAAATGCTTGCCAACAGAACTCTACTGGTATAAAATATAGGCCTTAATTTGTGGAAGAATTTCCTGAGAAAGTACGTTTGGAGCACAGCATTGTCTGGTAGTGAATCATGGATAGTGGGAACGCCGGAAGAGAAGAGAATCGAAGCATTTAAGGTATTGTGCAACAGAAGAATGTTGAAAATTAGGTGGAATGGTAAGGTAAGAAAAGAGGAGGTTCCCCGCAGAATATATGGAAAACACTGACAAGAAGAAAGGACAGATTGGTAGGGCATTTGTTAAGAAACCAGAGGTTAACTCCATGGTACTAAAGGGAGGTTGTTGTTGTTGTTATTGTTGTTGTGGTCTTCAGTCCTGAGACTTGTTTGATGCAGCTCTCCATGCTACTTATCCTGTGCAAGCTTCTTCATCTCCCAGTACCTACTGCAACCTACATCCTCCTGAATCTGCTTGGTGTATTCATCTCTTGGTCTCCCTCTACGATTTTTACCCTCCATGCTGCCCTCCAATACTAAATTGGTGATCTCTTGATGCCTCAGAACATGTCCTACCAACCTATCTCTTCTTCTAGTCAAGTTGTGCCACAAACTTCTCTTCTCCCCAATCCTCTTCAACACCCCCTCATTAGTTATGTGATCTACCCATCTAATCTTCAGCATTCTTCTGTAGCACCACATTTCGAAAGCTTCTGTTCTCTTCTTGTCCAAACTATTTATCGTCCATGTTTCACTTCCATATATGGCTACACTCCACACAAATAATTTCAGAAACGACTTTCTGACACTGAAATCTATACTCGATGTTAACAAATTTCTCTTCTTCAGAAACGGTTTCATTCCCGTTGTCAGTCTACAGTTTATATCGTCTCTGCTTTGGCCATCATCAGTTATTTTGCTCCCCAAATAGCAAAACTCCTTTACTACTTTAAGTGTCTAATTTCCTAATCTAATACCCTCAGCATCACCTCGTTTTGCTTTTGTTGATGTTCATCTTATATCCTCCTTTCAAGACACTATCCATTCCGTTCAATTGCTCTTCCAAGTCCTTTGCTATCTCTGACAGAATTACAATGTCATCGGCGAACCTCGAAGTTTTTATTTCTTCTCCATGGATTTTAATACCTACTCCGAAATTTTCGTTTCCTTCACTGCTTGCTCAATATGCAGATTGAATAACATCGGGGAGAGGCTACAACCTTGTCTCGCTCCCTTCCCAACCACTGCTTCCCTTTCATGCCCCTCGACTCTTATAACTGCCATTTGGTTTCTATACAAATTGTAAATAGCCTTTCGCTCACTATATTTTACCCCTGCCACCTTCAGAATTTGAAAGAGAGTATTCCAGTCAACATTGTCAAAAGCCTTCTGTAAGTCTACAAATGCTAGAAACGTAGGTTTGCCTTTCCTTAATCTAGCTTCTAAGATAAGTCGTAGGGGCAGTATTGCCTCACGTGTTCCAACATTTCTACGGAATCCAGACTGATCTTCCCCTAGGTCGGATTCTACTAGTTTTTCCGTTCGTCTGTAAAGAATTCGTGTTAGTATTTTGCAGCCGTGACTTATTAAACTGATAGTTCGGTAATTTTCACAGCTGTCAACACCTGCTATCTTCGGGATTGGATTTATTACATTCTTCTTGAAGTCTGAGGGTATTTCGCCTGTCTCGTACATCTTGCTCACGAGATGGCAGAGTTTTGTCAGGACTGGCTCTCCCAAGGCCGTCAGTAGTTCTAATGGAACGTTGTCTACTCCCGGGGCCTTGTTTCGACTCAGGTCTTTCAGTGTTCTGTCAAACTCTTCACGCAGTATCATATCTCCCATTTCATCTACATCCTCTTCCATTGCCATAATATTGTCCTCAAGTACATCGCCCTTGTATAGACTCTCTATATACTCCCTCCACATTTCTGTTTTCCCTTCTTTGCTTAGAACTGGGTTTCCATCTGAGCTCTTGATATTCATACAAGTGGTTCTCTTTTCTCCAAAGGTCTCTTTAATTTTCCTGTAGGCAGTATCTATCTTACCCCTAGTGAGATAACCCTCTACATCCTTACATTTATCCTCTAATCATCCCTGCTTAGCGATTTTGCACTGCCTGTCGATCTCATTTTTGTGACGTTCGTATTCCTTTTTGCCTGCTTCATTTACTGCATTTTTATATTTTCTCGTTTCATCAATTAAATTCAATACTTCTTCTGTTACCCAAGGATTTCTACTAGCCCTCGACTTTTGGCCTACTTGGTCCTCTTCTGATTTCACTACTTCATCCGTCAAAGCTACCCATTCTTCTTCTACTGTATTTCTTTCCCCCATTCCTACCATTTGTTCCCTTACCCTCTCCCTGAAACTATGTACAACTTCTGGTTTAGTCAGTTTATCCAGATCCCATCTCCTTGAATTCCCACCTTTTTGCAGTTTCTTCAGTTTTAATCTACAGTTCATAACCAATAGATTGTGGTCAGAGTCCACATCTGCCCCTGGAAATGTCTTACAATTGAAAACCTGGTTCCTAAATCTTTGTCTTACCATTATATAATCTATCTGATACCTTCTAGTACCTCCAGGATTCTTCCAAGTATAGAACCTTCTTTTATGATTCTTGAACCAAGTGTTAGCTATGGTTAAGTTGTGCTCTGTGCAAAATTCTACCAGGCGGCTTCCTCTTTCACTTCATATCCCCAATCCATATTCACTTACTACGTTTCCTTTTCTCCCTTTTCCTAGTACCGAATTCAGTCACTCACGACTCTTAAATTTTCGTCTACCTTCATTATGTTTATAATGTCTTTTATTTCGTCATGCATTTCTTGAATTTCTCCGTCATCTGCAGAGCTAGTTGGCATATAAACTTGTACTACTGCAGTAGGCGTGGGCTTCGTGTCTATCTTGGCCACAATAATGCGTTCACTATGCTGTTTGTAAAAGCAAACCCACACTCCTATTTTTTTATGCATTATTAAACCTACTCCTGCATTAGCCTTATTTGATTTTGTATTTATAATCCTGTATTCGCCTGACCAAAAGTCTTGTTCCTCCTGCCACCGAACGTCACTAATTCCCACTATATCTAACTTCAACCTATCGATTTCCCTTTTTAAATTTTGTAACCTAAGGGATCTGACATTCCACGCTCCGATCCGTAGAACGCCAGTTTTCTTTCTCCTGGTAACGACGCCCTCCTGAGTAGTCCCCGCCCGGAGATCCAAATGGGGGACTATTTTACCTCTGGAATATTTTACCCAAGAGGTCGCCATCATCAATAACCATACAGTAAAGCTGCATGCCCCGGGGAAAAATTACGGCTGTAGTTTCCCCTTGCTTTCAACCGTTCGCAGTAACAGCACAGCAAGCCTGTTTTGGTTAGTGTTACAAGTCCAGACCAGTCAATTATCCAGACTGTTGCCCCTGCAACTACTGAAAAGGCTGCTGCCCCTCTTCAGGAACCACACGTTTGTCTGGCCTCTCAACAGATACCCCTCCGTTGTGGTTGCACCTACGGTACGGCTATCTGTATCGCTGAGGCACGCAAGCGTCCCCACCAACGGCAAGGTCCATGGTTCATTGGGGGGGGGGGGGGGGGAGGGGGAGGTAGAGGGAGGTGCAGACAGTAAAATCTGGGAAGACAGAAATTGGAATATATTCAGAAAATACTTGAGGATGTAGATTGGATGCGGTTGGGGCAGGAGAGGAATTTGTGGACGGCCGCGGCAGACGCATATGTTTAATTCCGAAATATTTGATTAAGTATCTGCGATGACGCAACTGTGACAGAATTTTGGTTCGGTAGTTGGGGTACGGCCACAGCGAACGATGTCAGCGATGCGGCGGCGGAGTGCGTCAGCTCCTCGCACTGCGAATTTGCAGCGTCCGCACAAAGCTGCATCAGAGCAGAGCGGCGGCGGGTCTATTCCCGTCCGTGGACAAACACTGGGTGCGCTGGCTGTCTATTGAGAGCCCTGCAGGTCCACGCCGCCGGGCTGTCACGCTGGGCCGAAAGCAGTGTAGGCGGCTAAACAGATTATCCCTTAAAAAGAGCGCGATCCCGTGTTTGCAAACTGCAATTTAGAGGATCCGAGCTCGCTGTCGAATCATTAATTACTGCATTAATTACTACTGTGTGATGACATAAATGAGAAGACACTAAAAAGCGAACATGTCCACTGAATACAGTTTTTCAGTCAACGTAAAACTTGTTTGAAGCATACATCTGAACGAAAATAACCTACTGCAAAGTTAATTTCTTTAATTTTGTGCCAAGAGGCGTCCCATATGTGTAAATCAAATCTATTATGAAAATACTCCTATAAAAGCTACAAACACATACGGGCATATTCTCATTTGCATAAACCATTTGGACATCGCAGTTATAAGAGTCGAGCGACATGAAAGGGAAGCAGCGGTTGGGAAGGGAGTGAGACAGGGTTGTAGCCTCTCCCCGATGGTATCCAATCTGTATATTGAGCAAGCTGTAAAGGAAATAAAAGAAAAATTCTGAGTAGGTATTAAAATCCATGGAGAAGAAATAAAAACTTTGAGGTTCGCCGATTAAAATGTAAATCTGTCAGAGACAGCAAAGGACTTGGAAGAACAGTTGAACGGAATGGACAGTGTCTTGAAAGGAGGATGTAAGTTGAACATCAACAAAAGCAAAACGAGGATAATGGAATGTATTCGAATTAAGTCGGGTGATGCTGAGGGAAGTATCTTAGGAAATGAGACACTTAAAGTAGTAAAGGAGTTTTGCTATTTGGGAAGCAAAATAACTGATGATGGTCGAAGTAGAGAGGATATAAAATGTAGACTGGCAATGGCAAGAAAAGCGTTTCTGATGAAGAGAAATTTGTTAACATCGAGTATAGATTTAAGTGTCAGGAAGACACTTCTGAAAGTATTTGTATGGAGTGTAGCCATGTATGGAAGTGAAACATGCATGATAAATGATTTGGACAAGAAGAGAATAGAAGCTTTTGTAATGTGGTGCTATAGAAGAATGATGAAGATTAGAGGGGTAGATCACATAACTAATGAGGAGGTACTGAATAGAGTTGGGGAGAAGAGGAGTTTGTGGCACAACTTGACAAGAAGAAGGGATTGGTTGGTAGGACATGTTTTGAGGCATCAAGGGATCACAAATTTAGGATCGGAGGTCAGTTTGGATGGTAAAAATCATGGACGGAGACCAAGAGATGAATACACTAAGCAGATTCAGAAGGACGTAGGTTGCAGTAAGTACTGGGAGATGAAGAAGCTTGCACAGGATAGAGTAGCATGGAGAGCTGCATCAAACCAGTCTCAGGACTGAAGACCACAACAACAACAAAAACATTTGGACATGTTCGGATATGAATGATTTTCCAAAGAAAATAGTTTGTTCAAGTAACCTACATCGCACTGTATGACAGCTATACTGTATCATATTACGAATCTGTAACAGTTCAGTATGCGATATCACGGAAAGAAATTATGATCTGGCAACTGTTACATTGATATTCCTTTTCGGTGTTTTACCAAAAATTCTGATTTCATTGTTGCTACACAATTATTAAAATATTGCAGATCGTCCTGACATAATACAACGATGTAACAGAGGCATTACCCACTACTAGAAAGGTTGTTTGAGGGAACTGTTGGACTTAAATACATAAAGCAGAATCATCTTCTAAACGATCGCAAGCAATTTCCCGTATCTGTGTGTTGAACAACATAGGTATATCGCCAATGACTGATGTATAACAACTTATGTCCTCTTGATTTCGCCAGTCTAGTCCGAAAATAGTTTACTGTACACCATCAGTCTCTTTCTTCGTCATCTGAGATTGGTTAAGAAAAGTGTTTTGTGATGGTAACATCGCGTTTCAGAAACCTAGAGATTTCACGTCTATCATATAGGTATCTTACTTCACCTACAGACTGGTGGAGGTCATTTATATTCTTCTTTTGTTACAGTTATTGCCCCTTTTATGTAGTAGTTCCTCTACCGTAAACGCTATCGTCAGGTAAATAGCTCTGTTCCCGTAATAACAATTAACAGTGCTATGCAATGTTATTACGTTGAAGCAGAGATGCACAATCTGATGCTAACAGCTGTTCTGCTCGGGAACGTGTGACCATAAGTAGAATGGAAATTGCGTGACTGGAATTAGCGTCTTCTGTTGGCCATAATGGACTCGCTCTTCTTTGTACAGAATGTGTATGGCGATAGGTTCGTATTTGTTCTGAACCATGTATTTTCACAGGACTGTACCACAGGACATGCCTGAATTCGCTTCAATTGCGTGATGTATTTAGATTTTTCATGTCCTATATGTACCGTTCCATGTCGTATCTCATTTATTTTAAATTGTGAATATCTTCGCCTTTGCGTGTCACCTCCTCAAATGTCTTCAGTGCATACGGGGGTGAAGATGATGTGGCCAAAAATGATGTGCTGGCTAGGAATACGTCACTAGTAGATTACAATACGTTTTTTCTAAATTTAGAATCCTTGTTGCAGTGTACAAATTTTTCCAATTGTATGGGTGGCCAACAATTCTCTCGCTATTCAGCGTCTTTGCTTTACTAAATGTTGCATTTTCTCAATACGTTTACTTGCCACTGCAATATGTCCTTTTGTGTTAAACATTATACTACACGGCTAACCGAGGGAGAAATATATAAAAAATGATGATGTTTTAGTAAACAGCTCTCTCACTTACGAACTGGTGGTGTAAGAGACTGTAGAGACCGTAATGGCATAGAGAGAGAGAGAGAGAGAGAGAGAGAGAGAGAGACACAGAGAGAGAGAGAGAGAGAGAGAGAGAGAGCGAGAGGAGAAAGTGTTGTTGTTGGTAGTAGAGTGTCGTGATATTATGATAATATAACGAGTGCTATACATCTTAAAAGGTGTAACATTTTAAGGGGTGTATCCAGAAACATATTTACGTTCCTTTTCTGATGTGTGTGAAATGAAATGGAAACGGTACTTTCTCGAAGAATGTTGAGTTATTGCAATGGTGAGCGGTCACGCACTGTTACTTGGTCTTCGTTCGTCACCACTGCTACCATAAGGGTGCAAAGAAGTGATTAAAATGAGAACTGTTCTTGAGAAGAGTTTTCTTCCTCGAATACATAAATTTTTAAATTCACTTGCTAATAAACAAGGAAATTTGGTGTGATCAAAAGTTACTATTTGAGTATTTATTGTAAGTAAAACTAGAAACTTTTTTATGCTTAAACATTAAAAGCTATAGCCAAAGCATTTCTTTTTCCCATATTTGGCGATTGCACAACATGTAATTGCGGCAGAACAGAATGGATGGTCTTTTGAAAAAAAGCTACAAGGTGAACATGAACAAACGTAAAAGAACAATAAAGGAATGTAGTAGAAATAAGCCCGCGATGCTGAAAGAATTACATTAGAGAGTGAGACACTAAACGTAGCAGAAGGGTTTTGCTATTTGAACAGCAAAATAGCTAATAAAGGCTCAAGTGAGACGGATATAAAATAAAGTCTGGCATAGAGAAGCGAAATGGAGAAGGAAGAAATTTATTGCTCGCCTGAGTAGTAGAAGATTTTCATGGAACACATTATGAGGCATCAAGAAATCTTGATTCCGGTAATGGAGGGAACATGGGGGACAAACATTGTAGAAGAGCACCCCAAGACTGTAAAACAGTAAGCATGTTTGGACGGACGTAGGGTGCAGTAGTAATGCAAAGGTGGGGAGCCTCTCACAGTATACGATACTGCAGTTAAGTACATGGATGCAACGTGCCTTCGGACAAAAGTGCGTCTCCGAAGGAATACTTCAGCGTTCTTGAAAATCCAGGGACTGCAATGCGGTATTTATCCGTCGGTACCAGACAGCGACTTTCAATTAAAATGTCCTCCCCTGTACGGGAATTACATAATGGGTACGAGTGCACCTTGTGACGCAGGAGCGACAACATACTGAAGTTTGGCTCTGGCCGTGAGTCGTGCACGGGTAGCCAAAGCAACACTGCCGGCACGGTAGCTCAGCGTGTTCGGTCAGGGGGGTAACTACCCTCTGTAATAAAAAATAAATAAAAAACTAAGTTAATGGATCAACGATGAACGTGAACAAGTCTCATTAGGTGTCAGCCCCGAACAAATGGAACGAATAATAAGAAACAAAATGAGATAAAAAAGCGATTGAAATGCCTGGTATAGCAGGCCAGAGCGGGTTAGGTTGTGGAAAGGGGCCAAAATAGCTTGCTGTCAGTTGCACTCAACATACAAACTTTATTTGTTCGCACAACATATTACACAAGAATGCAAAACACTCAAACCTTAATCGACCTCCTTTAACTAACTTTAGATTGGCTGAAGGCCACACTCAAAATGAAAGACTCAAGGACTAAGCAAAAAATTAAAATAAATGGTTCTTCTGGAGGTTTGACCCAAAATTTTTTCTAAATCTTTAATCTAAACAGGCTGAAGGCCTCAGCACTTTAATTTAAACGGAACTCGTCTGAACGCCGCATGTTAAGCAACAAGAAGTGTTTCAAACGGCAGAAGACCTTATCTTAAAATATTTCAAGCAAATTCGGCTGAAGACCCCACAGCAAAGCATCACAACATCAGTTTAAGAGATGTTAAACTCGGCTGAAGGCCACACATTAACCAAAATACTAAAACTCAAACACGGAAGTTACTATGTAACAGACACGGAACGGCGCTCAGAAGTTTCTAAGGGTCGGCCTGAAATAGTAACACTAACGCCCGTTTAGGCGAGACAGGCAGCCTGACCAACAATCTCTTAATCGGAAGGCAACCCAATCGACAGACAGCCGATGAACCAACCAACTACTTGATTTCGGTCACCAGATCAACGGCACTACAAACAAAATGCCAGCGAAGCAAAGAGACGAGTAACACTCTTTTTCAAATATTAGTGCGTTAATAAGCCAAGGCACAAAAACTACTGACATACATAAACATCGCAACGGCTGTGGAACTATACGCCGTGGCGGACAGCATCAACACGGAAAGAAAACACTCATTCGCTGCTCTGTTGCAGCCGACCAACTGGGTACTGCAGTACGCAGACAGCGTTACAGCATTTAAGGCATTGCTCAGTCGAACTGACACATGGTACAAAGTGTTCCACGAAACACTGACACTAGAAACTCGAACACTCATAAACGAATCACTGATGAACAACTAGAACAAATCACTGGCATACAAACACACACAGAACCGAAAGACGGTCGGTGACGAAACACACGTCGTCTGACCAGATGGCCGACCAACAACCAACCAAGGTAGTTGCCACTCAAAACATGTGTGTCAGCAACGGTCGGGCGAGTTTTTACTATCCGGAGCTCACGGCAGCTCCAACCTTACTCAACCCGATGTCCGTTCTGAACTGGGAGCCACGGCGATCCGGGCACACTGGCTCGGACCCAATCATGCAGAGGTAACTCTTGCCCATAGGCCACGACGTCTCCGCACAAGAAGGAACCGAGCCACGTCCAGCAAGATGACCCAGTGACGAGGCCCAGAAATGGTCAAAAGACCAAACACACGCTGCTCAAAGAGGGGACCAACTGAACGATCCCGCTGCCATCTCCGTCCGCCGGCCAGTTCATCCTGTGTCGCGAGCGGTCGGCGAGTACTGGCTGTCCGCGCCTCCCTAGCGCTCCGTCCCAGCTGGTGCTACGTCCCGACTGCACTTCTGCCACAGTCCCAACTCACCTCACGACACACGACGACCGGGAAGTAACAGCCATCCAGCAAAGATAATACAGCAGGGCTAATATCGATACGCGCTGCTTTTGCCACTCACGGACAGGCACGACAGCAATTCAGTGGCACTAGTAATTGAAATTAAAATGACGAGAGGGCCGTACCGTAAGAGCAAAATGTTAAATAATAGATGGCACGAACAAGAGCCACGCACGGCTCAGCGGTTAAAGCGACTGCTCGAGTAAATCGGAAAATGTGGGTTCGAGTCCAGGTCCGGCACAAATTTTCCTTGCCGTCATTCGTTTATACAGCTGACTTCTATGCGTATTCGCAATTACATATGCATTTCATATATTTCACAGTATATACCAGCGCGAAGAGCTGCAGAAAACCAGCCTTTGGATTGAAGAACAATTACCACAGCAACATCTTATGGAGTGTTATGTGCTAAATTCTTTCTTCTCCACTATCTGTTAGTAATTATACGATTTTTATTTGTGTGTTCTGTACGGCCTGCCGCGGTGGTCTCGCGGTTCTAGGCGCTCAGTCCGGAACCACGGGACTGCTACGGTCGCAGGTTCGAATCCTGCCTCGGGCATGGATATCTGTGATGTCCTTAGGTTAATTAGGTTTAAGTAGTTCTAAGTTCTAGGGGACTGATGACCTAAGATGTTAAGTCCCACAGTGCTCAGAGCCATTTGAACCATTTTTGTTCTTTACGCCTTATAAAATCATTGTGTATCTGTTCAGTTCCTTCGAGCGAGAATTATTGCGTTTTCAGTATAGGTGTTTGGGGTAAATGTATTTACGATTTATGTGCCTTAACATTATTTAATTAATGTGTCAGGCTTGCACCCATTCAGGGCGCAGCAAGTATTATCTTGTCTCGAATTGGTGGAAGATGTAAAAATTGCGAATTATTTAAATCAGAGAGCTGGTCTCATTGCGTAAAAGTAGTTTCTTTCATAACATGTCAACTGTCAATGATTTAAGGTAGGTGCATGAGCTGGTACAACTTTTTCATGAATTCACATGACCCTTTCGATTAGAGTGTGCTTGTACATTGAGCAAATTCCTGTATTATTAATTTTTTGTATCACATATTTTCCTTAAATTACATTGATAAGAGATTTTATAATGACTTCTACAGTAACGATCGGGCCTTGACACTTCAAAACTATTACCTTAAAGTTAATTCTGCAATTACATATTTTTTTCTCAACTCTTGCGACATGGTCAATATAAAATAAAAACTATTTTAACGTGTCATCTGATTGATAATTACATGGCATACCTAACCCACCCACCAGTTAGATTTTCTCATATAATGCACTTCTTGGAACTGAATATCTCAGTCGATTCCCTGACTGTAATTTCAGGAAATCTGGTTTTTAAAACAGAAATTCTGATTTTTCTATAGATTTGTTCATATTATTTTCATACTGTTTATGTCCTTATTTCTCCATCTTTACATGTTAAAGGAAGAAAGATCATGAACATTTAAGTTTTTATGCTATCTGTCTTGTCCGGGTCGCCCTAAAATTATTTTGTCACATAGAACGCCCTTTACACCGTACTGGAATTTTAACATTCGCATCATTACTACCTGCGCCATGCATTGTCACAGCTTACAATAAAGAGACTAATAATGTTTACCAGTGTGTGACAAGACTGGTAAACCATGTTGTTGTATCCTTCATTATCAAGGTACTAAATAACATATTTTAGCAGGATAATGCAAGAACCCACACTGCAGTTCACATCATAAACGCCTTGATAAATGTGTGGATTCTTGACTGGCTTTCCCAATCACCTCAACGCCCATACATAGAGGATGTGTGGGATGCTTTGGAAAGACGCATGTGTGCTTTCATATTAAGCCTCAGCCAGTAATCTTGATGAACTGACACTGTATGCTTTAGGCATGGGAAGAATCTTCTAGCGTTGACATTCAGAGGCTGTTTGCATGTATGCCACAACGTATACAAAAGTGTATTCGTGCTCATGGGGGCTCCACCTCATATTGATGTTAATGATGGACATCAATTCTGAGCAGGTGAAAGTTTAATTATTGAATACCCATTATGTGATGATAAACTATACAGAATTTAAATAAAAATATGACATTTCAGTCTTTCATCGCTATTTTTTTATTTTCAATGACCGGTTTCAGGCTAGCTGCCCATCTTCAGATCATATATTGCAGTTACAGAGTAACCTGTCAGTACAGAGTTCTGTAAGACTGAAATGCCATATTTTTATTTAAAGAATGATCACGGAAATTCCAATAAGACAATCATGTCTAGTTTCGATATACAAAATTTGGTAAAAACGGGACTGATGCATCATAGTGTAATATTTTTCGTTGCCGTCAATGTATCACGAACATAGAAACATAAAAAAGGAATGTAACTTATCAGAACCGGAATAAAATATTTCTTGTTATTGTAAACAGTTTGGACTCCCTCATCTTCCGCTTGAGTGGGCAAAGTCTGCCTGTTGTTATCCACGAGAATAGGGAAAGTCAGTAGTCTTTATAGTTCCGATAACAGGAAGGTATTCATCGACAGACTGTTATTTGAAAAGAAAAGGAGAGTTGTAAATACAGGATTTGCGGCAGGTTCTGCTTCAAGCAAAAGGAATGAAGGGACATCGGCAGCTGCGTGGGGCAAAGGCAGCGGCTGCGGTAACACAATGGGCGAGGAAATTGCGTCCGCTGAGGGTCTTCTAGCGGAGGCGGCCTAAGCAGCCATCTGTGTAGCCGACGGCCGAGGGCCGCATCTCGCGGTCGTGCTGCGTCGCTGCATAACGAGCGGCAGCTATCTCGGTCTTCACGCTGTTATCGTAGAAAAATGAGAGAGAGAGTTGTCCGCTATCGCAGACTTCCTTAATCAGTGGGATGGTGACCTCTGATTTAGCGATTTTCTTCCTTTTTTTGTTGCTGTTTCATGCCCTTGCGAGGGCTGACAATAATAGTGAAGTAAGGTGCTCTTCATCCAGAAAAAGGGAAAGTATTATTGTATTCTTAAAATGATGGCAGCTGTTGTTAATAATGACTAAATTAGCCCTTGAATGCATAACAGGCGTCTTTCGACCCGACAACCTTCCACTGTATCAATAAACTGTATTAACAATTGTTTACATTAGTTAACGTTCTGGATAATATTCGGAAATACACTTGACTTTCCTTAGAAAAAACCTCATGTGGTGCAGGTCAAATTATTTATTTTTCCTTGTTAATATTGTAATCCTACACGCCTAATACTTGGAAAGGGTCTTCTGGACCCTTAGCGAGGAAATCATGTTTCGCACAATCTTTTGGGGTAACTTTGTACCACATTTTACCATTTTTGTAAATACTGGACGCAAAATAAATCACACATCGCAAATGACATTATAACATTTTACGTATACATTTACACAGTTCTTGGAAAGCGAGAATGTATAATAAATGTGCCGCATTATAGACAATTTTAAGTTTTAATACAGGTACGAAGTTATATTGTCATTCACAATAACTTTAGACCAGTCTTAAACAATAAATAATTTTTCCTATATCTATCCTCTGAATAGCTTTAGAGTGATCAAAAGCAAAATTACTTGTAAATAAGAAGCAAAAACAGAGAGTTAATTCAATACTGCAGATTTACTTCGAAATTGTAAGATAATTGTATTTACCTGGTATTGTTCTACTTAAATCACTGTTGCCAAAAGCTCTATTCACAGCCAGTTCAATTAAAGCATAATAATAAGCCTAAGAGTAGTTAGGAAGTCGGTAAGATAATTTAAATACGAACTAGAAATCGCATAGGCAATAACTGTTATTTATAGTACAAAATAATGCACGTAGGTGGAGCAGCAGGCATCTGAAACAAAAGTGGGAAGTGGTACAATGATAGGACTGGTAGAAAGTTACCCTGATTGACTATACTGTTTGTTTATTATAGCTCTGAAGGCCACGTTAAGTACACAAGATTACTGAGACAATTAATAGTTTGGCATAACTAAACTCATTACTGGAACGTCGGGAAGTGCCGAAAAAGCCTGAAATGAAAATTGTTTTGGAAGGTGTTTCATGTGCGCATATGTTCAGTTTCTTGGAGAGAATAATTATGCAAGATTTTTAGCCTTTACTCACAACATGGAAACTATATTATCGGTTAGAAGCAAAAGAGCGTCATCTGGATTCAGCACAAGTGATCAGAATCTTAAATAATAAATTGCTAAATGACTTGAAGTTCTATTTGACCAGAAAGATATCAGCGATTCCAACACTGATTGTCCCCGGGAATCGAAATCGCAAATTTCTAGCATTCCACGTGAAGATACTGTGCTGTCACCGCCAGACACCACACTTGCTAGGTGGTAGCCTTTAAATCGGCCGCGGTCCGTTAGTATACGTCGGACGCGCATGTCGCCACTTTCAGTGACTGCAGACTGAGCGCCGCCACACGGCAGGTCTAGTCTAGAGAGACTTCCTAGCACTCCCCCAGTTGTACAGCCGACTTTGCTAGCGATAGTTCATTGCCTACATACGCTCTCATTTTCAGAGACGACAGTTTAACATAGCCTTCAGCTACGTCATTTGCTACGAACAGCAAGGCGCCATATTCAGCTACTATTGATATTGATATCGTGACTCATGTACCGTCCAGAGCAACGTTCATCATTAATGGATTAAAGTTAAGTATCAAACTAATTACGTCCGCTTTCTGAATTCTAATTCCTTGTCATGTTCCAGACCTCACTTCAGTATAGTTCTTCCCTCCTCACGCTAGCCTGCGTGAGCTAAACCGCGTGCATTTCGGCCTCCTCTAGTAACACGGTGTTGGCTCTTCTGCCAACACAACAGATACTGTAGATTAAAGAATAGCTGATATCTTTAATGGTTGTGATGGAACTCAGTTGAGTAAAACATCGACACTATTCAGCATAATCATCACCAGGATCAGTATCATAGAAATCCCAACGGAACCAGTAAAAGGTAGTGAAACTATCCCTCCAAGAACACATGGGACTTCATTTTATATCGCAAAGACTGTTAGAGGACATCGTGTATTGTACTAATCTAGAAGGTAGGTGCATTGCTAATATGAAGTGGAAAATTCGACAATATTACGTATGAGGAAATGAACGTATTTTGGAGCCTGATCAGCTTAAAGAATCCTGTGCTGCTTCTACTACAATAAAAACAACAAAGACAGTTGGAGAAACCTTACAAATATTGCAATGGATAATTTATTCACAGGTGATTAGTTATTTGAATTACTATTGCAAGAAAACATTATAGAAATTCGAACTTTGAGCAGAAAAAACAACATGGTAATTCCATAAAAAATGAAGGCTTCCAAGGTAGTAGAGAAATGTTTTAACCTCATCACATGTTACTGAAGACAAGTTGACAATGTAGGTTATGTACCAAAAATGACCGTAAGTTTTATACTGCTCAGTTAGTCGCTCCCAACGCCACACTGGATGACAGTCATAAAAATGAGGCAGAGGTAGTTTTATTCAGTAATAAAACTAAATCAGGAGTTGATACTTTTGATCAGAAGACTTATATATACAAATGCAATAGACAGTCATGAAGATAGTCTTTGACTTATGGACAAATGTAATTGATAAAATACTCTGTGTCTATTTTTAATAGCAACGTCCCAATTACCAGGAAGGCAGATCTGATAACAGGATAGTTTTCGTCAAGGCATTAAGTAAGAAATGACACGCTCTGATATGGAGAAGAGAGACAACAATCAACGGCTCCAAAAGAATGTTCTACAAGCCATGACACCTTGTGGAGTTACTCATTAGCAGCCGAAGATTGCACAAACTGGAAGATTACCATAAAGATGTTCCGTGTGCCCATATAGATTTGGGATAAGAAGTAATCAAATATGCAGCAAATGTACAAAATGTATTTGCAAAATCATAATGTAATGATATGTAAATTGGGCACTTTCACGAGCAGAACTACTGCTGTAAGTGCAGCAAAGTTCATAGTTTTGGCTTTAACTCAGAAAAATTATAACCTAATATTTGACAGTGTATTTCATGTGCTCAGATCATAGTAAATATTTTATTAACCATTTTGTGTCATAACCAGATAATATTGTTTTAACAAATAGCTTTTTGTATTTGTTCTAAGGCAGTAGTGTCATAAGACAGTAAAGGATATCACGCGTGTACTTTTGATTTGAAAGGTACAGTCCCTGAAACTGCTTTAGGTGATTTCGGGAAACCATGGAAAATACAAATCTGGATATCTGGACATGCATTTGGATCAATGTCCTCTGTAAAATGAATACAAAAGAGCACTGCGCCACCTCGCGCCAGGGGTCTACACAAGAGGAAGTCTAAATTAACAGGCAGACGATCCAATAGATTTATCAAGGCTTTGGCTCCGTTGTAGAGATGTGCGAGCTAACATCCCAAAGATGTTAGAGCTCACATCCGGTTCCTCTTCGTCGAAATGTCTTGGCTCAAACCCGCCTAGGGGTTGGACCGCACGTGTCGCATTACACGCCCTAAATTAGACACTTTTGACCCTTTGGTTAAATAGTCTGACTGATGGCAAGTTTGCGAAATACAAAGTTAATATAAGATATAATAACAGTAATAGTAATATCGGGAACTAAATTATCGACCCATAAATGATGTAGGCCACACAGTTGGAATTTGGTTAGAATAATGTTTATTCAGAAAGCAAACTAATAGAGAAAGTGGTTGGATTTGGAGCTACTGTTACACTCTAGCGCATATCCATTTGACACAGTTCGATCAATCACAATCTCATAGCGAAACAAGTCTGTGGGGGTAGGTTTCTCTGTCATATGGTGTTTTGGTGCGTGTTAGTGAGTGTTTTGACATCGATAAAGTAGGCTTCAGAGGCATATGTTCTGTGACCTCACAAGAGACAAAAGAAGATTGTCTTGTTTTAGAGAGTTGTAAATGTATCGTTGCCTAAGTAACACGCCGATTCATGTCTTATAAAATTATAGAACAAAGTAGTTATGAGTTCTTATTTGTCTGTGTTTACCATAGACAACACCAATAAGTCCAATATCCACTCTATATTTACACGAAAAGTTAAGAGTTCACACCAGGCGCGCGGGTGCCCACCGCTCAAAGACTAAGTCCCGCGATACCACACAACGCGAAATTTTCTTAGTCGTTTCACTTCCTAGCTGCCTAAAGACCGACTGTCCGCCTTCGCGTCTCAATCCAAACTGTACCCTTTGGTGTCACCAGCCGAACTGCCCGCTTTCGCGTCTGCCGCAGCCTTGCCTTTGGTGTCTAGACACTAGACCACAACTGTCCCTCTGTCCGTCTCCGACCGCTTATTCCGCGCGCCGAACCTCCTCGCTCAAGTGACTAGCGCAGTTCCCTTTCCTGAAGCCGTCCATCTAATTGGTTGCAGCTTATTCTACATTATTTTACATTTTAACATATTTAAATAATCAAAGCTTGATCACTTTCAATTTCTAAATAAAGTAACAATAATATCCATTACATAATAAACGTTAAATTCTTTTACATAAAACCAATACAATATCCTTCTTAACTCCGAATGTCACTGCGCTTTCTGATAAATAAACAAAGAGCAAAAGTAACTATTATGCACTTACGTTCGCAATACGTCTTCCATTACCTAATGATTCAATAAGGTGTCATGCTGTCATATTTCAATGTGTTTTGTGTGGAGGAAATGATGATCTGATGCTTAAATGAAAATACTGATAATTTAAAATTATTATGTCTTTTAAAAAAATAAATTTCGGATTTGATATTTAGAACATTTGTCATTTTAATGATGCGCTTCTATATGAAATGTCGATCGTTAAGATCGACCAAAGCTTTCAGATTTTAGCGTTCATGTCTTTGTTAGAAAACTTTATGTCACTAAATCCTAAACTGTTATAGAGATGATCAGTATTCAAGGTTTATTGGGATTACCATGAAATTGTATAGAGGAAGGCAGATAAAAATTACTATGGCTTCATTCCGTGCACTACTACAGAATTAACTAGTTTTCATAAATGTTTCCGTTTACGGCCGTTCTTCGGTCCGCCATATTTAACACTGCTGCGTCTCCTTGGCCACAAAAGCCTTCTAATGAGTTTCCCTATCATGTAGGTTCTTGTCTGTCTCACTCGCGCACTACAGCGCTTAGGCCTAAATAGACAATAGCCGCCTGTGAGTTTCCCCATCTCGTAGTGAATCTGCGCCCTTTGTGGTATGCGGTCCTAGACGAAAGCGTTCGTTTCACAATTCCTGTAGGCTGACCCTTTCGGCCATATATTTAAATGAGAGCGCAATACTCGTTAACTCACATATGGAAGTGTGGGCTTTGGGATATCAGGACAGGTGTAATGCTGAAGAAACGTTCATGAAATTGTTGTTCTGGAAGAAACGTTCCTCAATGTGATTCCACATGGTGTTGTGGAGCGAGGTTTGTGCTATTAAAGTGGGAAACGATAACTGAAAACACTTATTAAAGACATACAATTTGGTAATAATGAATTTTAAGTAAGAAAGCTTATATGCCATGGAACAGAGTGAAACAGTTTATGAACAATAACAGAATGAGTAGCTTTGGTAGCTACTTAAACAGAGGGTGTAGCCACTGTATACAAGACGTCATTACTTCCGTACTCACCACTCAGTTACAGGTTGCTTTATCAAATGACTCTTGTCATCGCTTGTACTTCATATTCCTTAGAATGCCTTGTAGCCATACAAAAAAGATTTTACCATCGTGGAAATTCAGCTATACTGGTATAATACTCGAAGGTCTTGTAGATAATTTCAAGTCATGCGACACTGGGCGTTAATCTCGACTCCAGGCAAATATAACCCAACAACGTGTTGCAGAAGACCTGGCCATGAGTCGGACCACTACCGCGGCACAACTCCTGTAGTTACGCCAGCAAACTGCAACCGGCCGGCCGGGGTAGCAGAGTGGTTCTAGGCGCTACAGCCTGGAACCGCGCAACCACTACGGTCGCAGGACCGAATCCTGCCTCGGGCATGGATGTGTGTGATGTCCTTAGGTTAGTTAGGTTTAAGTAGTTCTAAGTTCTAGGGGACTGATGATTTCAGAAGTTAAGTCCCATAGTGCTCAGAGCCATTTCAACCATTTTGCAACCCGTAGTTTACGTATAGGTCTGGTATCTTCCTGGTCGTTGGCTCACAATTGATTGCCCGACCCGGCCACTCCCAGCGCCCTTCACAGAAACCGCTCATAGTGGCGCCACTACTCGAAGGCATACATCCTCAGGGCTAGCAGAATATGTCGCCAAGTGGCATAATGTGAAGTGGTACACATGAGCGTCTGTCTGTAAATGAGATATACAGGAAGCACTGAAGTTGCGTGAGAGAGAGGGTTGTTGAGTCATCCTTGGATAACTCAGTTGCTAACAGCATTAAGTTACGTATGCCAAGCAAGGTTCTGGCACTGAATACCGATATGTCGAATTGTGCTTATCAGTCAGGAAGCGCTTTAGCATTTTACACCACAAGGCAACTAAGTACACAGAGAGTTTGCATCCATAACCACGAGGTCAGCATGTCTGATTGCTTTGCAGAGAGCCCATGTTCGATTACAGTACTGTTACGATTTTTCCTTGGTAGGAGGATTGGAACAGGGTACACTCAATTTCGCGATGCCAGCTCAGGAACTACTCGAGTGGGAGCTAGCGACCCCAAGGTCAGGGAAGCTGGCAACAGAAGCGAGAGCCGTGTACTGATCCCCACCCTTCCGTGCCGTATCCGAAAGACGATCTTGCCAGAGGATGACACGGCGGCCGACCGATACTGAATAGGCCGACAGGGCCAGGAGACGGAGAAGTTTTCTGTACGTAGAAGCCATCTTTTGAACGGTTTCTATTGACGATGCAGTTATTTTATACTCAATGAAGCATTTGTGGTCTTCATAATTTTTGAGAAGTTAAACATGACTTTCAAACTGGATAGCTGCTTTTTTTAGTTTGGAAAGAGTAATGAAGATCCTGTGTCACAATGAAGCTTTGGTAATCTGCCTATGAAACGTCAGGTGAAAAGTTCTGGTTCTTCAGAGAAAAAACTTAAATATTGCAATGGACATTACATCTAATGCCGTAAATATTTCAGTATTGCCCACTAGTTAATTATACCTTTACTGAACTCATATAGAATAGTCCTACCACCATTTAGTTTTCGATCAGTCTTTTTTTATCACGGTGACGTCGTAATACCACAATATCACAAAACATGTGGCCAGAATGTGACGTATTTGGCTTCTCCAAGTTCTCTAGGTAAACGTACTTTCCGTGATCTGTAAATGATTTATTAATGCGCAGAGTGGCTGCTCTCTGAAAATTCGTTACGAGACACTATGTTAATTCTTCAACTACAATTGAAAACCACGGAAGATGCAAAACCTATTGAGCCTAGTAATCCCGACCATGAATTAAACACAGTTCATAAAGAGAACGGGATCTGCCCAACTGAAACGTAATAGCGAAAATCACTCTGCCACAGTATTCACTATTTGAGGCAGATTAATAACGATAAGGAAATATGGCTCGTTCCGCATTTACTAACGCAAAGATGTGACCTTTTGATCCAGAATAATCGTATGAGAGGAGTTTTACTTTTTTGCTAGAACACTTCACACATACAAACTATTATTGCTTTCATATACACTCCTGGAAATGGGAAAAAGAACACATTGACACCGGTGTGTCAGACCCACCATACTTGCTCCGGACACTGCGAGACGGCTGTACAAGCAATGATCACACGCACGGCACAGCGGACACACCAGGAACCGCGGTGTTGGCCGTCGAATGGCGCTAGCTGCGCAGCATTTGTGCACCGCCGCCGTCAGTGTCAGCCAGTTTGCCGCGGCATACGGGGCTCCATCGCAGCCTTTAACATTGGTAACATGCCGCGACAGCGTGGACGTGAACCGTATGTGCAATATGACGGACTTTGAGCGAGGGCGTATAGTGGGCATGCGGGAGGCCGGGTGGACGTACCGCCGAATTGCTCAACACGTGGGGCGTGAGGTCTCCACCGTACATTGATGTTGTCGCCAGTGGTCGGCGGAAGGTGCACGTGCCCGTCGACCTGGGACCGGACCGCAGCGACGCACGGATGCACGCCAAGACCGTAGGATCCTACGCAGTGCCGGAGGGGACCGCACCGCCACTTCCCAGCAAATTAGGGACACTGTTGCTCCTGGGTATCGGCGAGGACCATTCGCAACCGTCTCTATGAAGCTGGGCTACGGTCCCGCACACCGTTAGGCCGTCTTCCGCTCACGCCCCAACATCGTGCAGCCCGCCTCCAGTGGTGTCGCGACAGGCGTGAATGGAGGGACGAATGGAGACGTGTCGTCTTCAGCGATGAGAGTCGCTTCTGCCTTGGTGCCAATGATGGTCGTATGCGTGTTTGGCGCCGTGCAGGTGAGCGCCACAATCAGGACTGCATAAGACCGAGGCACACAGGGCCAACACCCGGCATCATGGTGTGGGGAGCGATCTCCTACACTGGCCGTACACCTCTGGTGATCGTCGAGGGGACACTGAATAGTGCACGGTACATCCAAACCGTCATCGAACCCATCGTCCCAGACCCACCATACTTGCTCCGGACACTGCGAGACGGCTGTACAAGCAATGATCACACGCACGGCACAGCGGACACACCAGGAACCGCGGTGTTGGCCGTCGAATGGCGCTAGCTGCGCAGCATTTGTGCACCGCCGCCGTCAGTGTCAGCCAGTTTGCCGCGGCATACGGGGCTCCATCGCAGCCTTTAACATTGGTAACATGCCGCGACAGCGTGGACGTGAACCGTATGTGCAATATGACGGACTTTGAGCGAGGGCGTATAGTGGGCATGCGGGAGGCCGGGTGGACGTACCGCCGAATTGCTCAACACGTGGGGCGTGAGGTCTCCACCGTACATTGATGTTGTCGCCAGTGGTCGGCGGAAGGTGCACGTGCCCGTCGACCTGGGACCGGACCGCAGCGACGCACGGATGCACGCCAAGACCGTAGGATCCTACGCAGTGCCGGAGGGGACCGCACCGCCACTTCCCAGCAAATTAGGGACACTGTTGCTCCTGGGTATCGGCGAGGACCATTCGCAACCGTCTCTATGAAGCTGGGCTACGGTCCCGCACACCGTTAGGCCGTCTTCCGCTCACGCCCCAACATCGTGCAGCCCGCCTCCAGTGGTGTCGCGACAGGCGTGAATGGAGGGACGAATGGAGACGTGTCGTCTTCAGCGATGAGAGTCGCTTCTGCCTTGGTGCCAATGATGGTCGTATGCGTGTTTGGCGCCGTGCAGGTGAGCGCCACAATCAGGACTGCATAAGACCGAGGCACACAGGGCCAACACCCGGCATCATGGTGTGGGGAGCGATCTCCTACACTGGCCGTACACCTCTGGTGATCGTCGAGGGGACACTGAATAGTGCACGGTACATCCAAACCGTCATCGAACCCATCGTTCTACCATTCCTAGACCGGCAAGGGAACTTGCTGTTCCAACAGGACAATGCACGTCCGCATGTATCCCGTGCCACCCAACGTGCTCTAGAAGGTGTAAGTCAACTACCCTGGCCAGCAAGATCTCCGGATCTGTCCCCCATTGAGTATGTTTGGGACTGGATGAAGCGTCGTCTCACGCGGTCTGCACGTCCAGCACGAACGCTGGTCCAACTGAGGCGCCAGGTGGAAATGGCATGGCAAGCCGTTCCACAGGACTACATCCAGCATCTCTACGATCGTCTCTATGGGAGAATAGCAGCCTGCATTGCTGCGAAAGGTGGATATACACTGTACTAGTGCCGACATTGTGCATGCTCTGTTGCCTGTGTCTATGTGCATGTGGTTCTGTCAGTGTGATCATGTGATATATCTGACCCCAGGAATGTGTCAATAAAGTTTCCCCTTCCTGGGACAATGAATTCACGGTGTTCTTATTTCAATTTCCAAGGAGTGTATGTAGCTCTCTCTCTTTTTTTCGGTATGTATAAAGGCAACCACTTTCAGTAGTACACATTTCACACCATAAGGAGGTACACCCTATGTCCATCACAGCCACGAACAGAATTGGAAGGAGAAATAGCCTTTGTTCTTCTTTGACACTTGGAAAGTCCTTCCTTAATGTCTGTGCGCCTTTGCCCCTAATTGGTTTAGCCGCTCATGTCCAAGAAAACCTCAATACATAAACTATCGTAACAGACGCCGCAACGAAGGCTGACCAGTGGGTTTTAAGATAGCAGAAAACATTGCTCACGAATATTCGACATACAATACTCTAGGAAACTCAGAAAATACGCAAATATAATGTATGATATTCACCCTCAAATAACATACTGTAGTAGTTAGTGTATTATTTGAGTTCAGACCGAAAGTCTTATCAGTGGTCACTTTTTGGATATAAAAGTGTACAAACCTTTTACTGAAAGCACATTCTCAAAACGCTGGCTAACTGGTTGATCTAGAAGCATGCATTCACTGGTTATGAAGAAAATGTTCTATCGGTGATATGGATTACCAGAACTTACACAGGCCTTGAAGAGAGCTGTTAAGTCAAAAGTTTAACTATTACATTTCAATAGATCGATATAACAATGTAATTACTTATAGCAATGCTAACTGACAATTTCTTTAATATGAATAATGATCCCAAAATTTTGTTTTGTTGTGCTCTAATTATGTACTGTAGAATAGATTAGAATAGAAATGAAGCCTAAGGAAGTACAATTGTTTAAAGGACATCATCTTTACGCCAGTGACTGTTATACGTTTTTATTACACTATTGTAATTTCGGCCTTAGACCATTATGAAGTTCTGATATTATGGCTTTAAGCACTTGATAATGGCCTAATGCCGAAATTGCAGTCGTGTAATAAAACTTATCACAGTCACTGGCGTAAAGATGATGTCCTTCAAAAAATTTTTTATGGCTGTGAATCCCAGCTACAACAGGGAACTACAATTGTCCTTTACAAAACATCTCACTCGAGATATTCTAGATTTTTTTCTTGGCCCTTATTAAATTGCTTTAAAAGAAGAAATAGAAAGTATTCAAAGGAAGGTACGATTCATCAAAGGTGCGTTGGCCCTACTCTAAAAATGGTGGTTGCCTATATCCTGAGTCAAAAAAAGCATACCACTTTTTCCAACGTAAACATCGAATAGTAATCGTCAAGGAAAGAAATGGAGTAATTCGTGACTATTTCCATGAGCTGAGACAATATTTTGGACTTTTTTCAGATATTCAGCAGGGTGGCGTTGCTCGGAAGACGCCGGGAAAATCTAACACACACAAAATTTCTTTCCACGAACTGAAGAGACAAGTTACTTTATGTACTGTGCAGTGAGAAGAATCGGCGCTATTTCGCACTGACGTGTATTGCTGTTTCCATTGCGAAATAGCAGCGGTAGAAGGATTTGTAACTCTGACATCGGATTTTTTCATAGGTGATTGATGTCGCTATTCTCGGAAAAGTGACAGCATACAGAATTGGATGGAACAAAACGATACCACGATGACTGCTGATAGAAGATTCATGTCTATACAAGAAGATGCAAAGCAAAAATCTACCATTGAATACTGATAGTACCATCATTCTTACCATGAACATCAGCAGCAGAAGCAGCTGCAGGAATTCGACATTTTGCCAGATAAAATCTTAATCTAAGGTTTCCCATACTGTCCTCAGCTATTTGCATCCATGAATTGGTTCTGTATGTTTTCTAATTGAGGGACATGTTAGTAATGTCGTTTGTGCGCTTTTGACAAGCTCACTGTGTACCTCAAAATCATGCCAAGGACGTTGTAGTGTTTGAGTGTCTTGTTTACTCTTAAATAATTAAATATTAAATTACTTGCTCTTTATGTTGCAATGGCCAGCCAAATAACAGACAAATCTGGCCATATCTGATAATTTTGATCATTACCACACGTGCTGATCAGGAAGATCAACAACTGTAGACAAACACATGTTAAGGGTGGAAGTGGAGGCAAATGCGCGTCAGACAATCGACGAGCTGTCAGTCACTTAATCGATCTTGTTCGACAGTCGAAGTTCATTTGCAGCAGATTGGCAAAGATAACGAAGCTAACCGTCCAACCAAATCCAACTTATTGCTTCAGCGGTACAATACAGAAGCGTTTTCTGATCGCTTCAACACTAGAGATGAAAAATGGTCCGTTTATGATAATCAAAAATGCAAAATGCAGTGGTTTTCTCCGAATAAATCACCACAAGGTACAGCTAGGGTTGGTTTCTGCATGGTTTTCTCCGAATAAATCAACACAAGGTACAGCTAAGCTTGGTTCCAAATAGGCGGTTTTGAGTGTTTGGTAGAGTAATCGCGGGATTGTCCATTCTGAAGAACTGAAACCTGGACAGACTGTGAATGCATATCTTTATTGTGAAAAATCAGCGATTGTCAAAAGAAACGGCATTATTTTGCTACATCATACAAGACAGCGCTGTGCAAGACGAAACCTGGAAGAAAAATTAGTGAACTATTGTGGGTGGTATTGCGTAACTCACCAAATTCGACCTATATTGCGGCACCAGGTTTCATTTTATTCTGATTGCTACAACATGTGGTAATGTGGATGATGTCCAAAATTTATTTTGCTCAAACAGCAATTGATTTTTATCGATGTGACATTGAAAACTTACACACTACATGGCAAATGATTGTTGATAACATGGATGATTATGTCACTGACTAAAAATAAAATCCTAAGAATTTATGTTTTTGAATTTAAATTAAAAAATCACATTTTCCTGTGCCCTTGTTAATCTCATCTGCTCACGTACTTTGAAGTCTTGGCCTTTTCAGCCAATAACTTCCGTAGTCCGTTATTCTCCAGACTACATGTCCCATCCATCTCCACTTCGTTCTTATTCTGATGAATTATACGCCTTTCGCATCAGTCTGTTCGCTGAGCCATTTGCTCCACCTTTCTGTTGCCCTACTAGTGTCCTATATGCATATCTTTATTGTTCTATAATCTGCTCTTTGTGTTGTACGGTTTCCGCATTAAAAGTCCATGCCTCATTGTGACAAAGTTCAGTCTGTCAGTTGACTTTGAAATGAGTCCACAATCATGTTTGGCACTTTGTTCGTAAATGTCCGGCTTGATTGCGTATAACAATATAATTGATAATGACCGGATTCATATTAATTCCATCATCGATTCACTTGTTAAGTGTACAGATTATTTGACGATTGTACATGTGTCAGAATACTGTTAGTGATCTTATGATGGCAGTTTGCTAAAACTCGACTATCACAGAAACAAGGAAGAATATACTTTGTATTTGTCAGTCTTTTCGTTCTTTTTGTTCTAGAGTAATGTGTTTATATTTCCGCCAAGCAAGGACTGTTGTAGTTATTATTAACTGCCGACCCCGGGAATGCTTCGCCATAGCTAAAGATGTATGGGAATTGGATATACGTCCTAGTCTCCTTCTTCCCCCTCTGTCCGTCCATCTCGTCCTCCCACCACCCTTCGCCCATCTCCTCCTCCTATCCCCTCTCTGTCCATCACTTCCTTTTCTCCTCTCTGTCCATTTCCTCCTCCCCACACTCCATCTCCAACGGATGATTTAGGTTCCATCGTAGCGTTATAATCACAAGGCGGTAATCCATAAATAGAATTCAACTGATTTGGTTAAAACCGACTGGAGAAAAGATAGCGAAAAAGCACGTAGTTGTAACTTTTGCTGAATATTATATATACAGGGTGGTCCATTGATCGTGACCAGGCCAAATATCTCACGAAAAAAGGGTCAAACGAAAAATCTGCAAAGAACGGAACTTGTCTAGCCCGAAGGGGGAAACCAGATGGCGCTATGGTTGGCTCGCTAGATGGCGCTACCATAGGTCAAATGGATATCAACTGCGTTTCTTAAAATAGGCACCCCCATTTTTATTACATGTTCGTGTAGTGTGTAAATAAATATGAATGTTTTAGTTGGACCACTTTTTTAGCTTTGTGACAGATGGCAAAATCACCACACGAAATTCTTTTTCGTCCACTTTTTGACAGTTACTCGACTTCCTTGATCCACACGAATGCCAAACACAAAGAAATAGGCCAACATGCCTGAAAGCTGGTGTGCGTTCTTTCCAAAGATGATAATAATTAAACATATGCACCGGTGATGCCATCTCTCGGACTCTGCACGGACTTTTCAAACGCCCCTCGTATACCAACTTCAGTGGGTCGTGCACATGACAGGTGTTTTCATTTACGTATTCTGATACTTGCAGCGCTATCTATTGATCAGTTTTCACACTATTTTCTTCTGCCATAAGTTTTCCCCTTTCTCCAATTATATTTCATTGCAGTTTTACGTCACTCTGTCCAGTCGTGTTATTTCTCAGCGTTTTGAAAGTTTAACTTTGATTATAATCACGCTGTATATCGGCGTTCAGTAAGTAATGCAGCACATTTCTTTTCTGACGGCAACGTGGTTTTATTCACGATTTCAGTACACCATACTATTCCCCACTCTGTGTCTACAAAACCCTATTTCCATGCAGTCCGACGTCCTGTCTCTACCTCACTGGCAGGACCTGTGTGTTTATATCGTACCACTATACTGGCTGTCGCCGCAGCCAACGACTTGCTGCATCAGTAATCTTCCCATCACCCACTACTGCTCCCCGCGAGCTGCATCCTGTTTGCCCCAAACAGATGCAAGGTGGATGGTGCGAGATTAGGGCTGTACGGTGATTAAGGAAGAACAGTCCAGTGAGGGTTTGTGAGCTCCTCTCAGTTGTGGAGATCTTGCATTGTCATGGGGAAAGAAACATTTGTTTGCATTTTTGTGGCAAAGAAGACCTTGAAGTCATTTCTTTAATTTCCTGAGGGCGCGCGCGGTCTGCCGGCAGGCGGGAGATAAGATAATTTTGCACGGCATTGTTGCAATGACGACAAATGCCTTGCCCAAGGTGTCACCATACTTTTATTCACTGCTAGTTCCTTGTAGACATTCTGCAAGTGGCATTGAATATGTGGTACTCCCTGGTTTTCCGTCAAAAGAGACTCAGTGACAGCACTCTGCTTGCAACGCACGTCTATTAAAGACACCATTTTGAAGGCTACGCACAGCACGGCTACGTTTCTGAACATCATGACGCTATATGGCTGAAGCGGGAATGTTCCACGGTGTTCCACAACAAACTCCGCATTTTTTCAACCAAAATTGACCGAGAAAAAAAAAGTGATGCATTACTTATTGAACGGCCCTCTTATATAGTATAAGTCCATCAAACGTTTATTAGGATATCGTTTAATATTCTGATGCACATGAGTCAAGAATTTTTCGAGACTTTTCTTAACTACGTTTCCTCTATGTGATTTATTTTATATATATCACTTCCGCCCGAACTTTTATAGCGGCGGAAGCTTATTGAATGCCGTCAGAAGCGAATTCTCACAGTGGTTACTTAAATTTTCTATTGGGTTTTATTTTAGGTACCTTGTAGCGGAGGTCGATCCGAGCAAAACTGTTCTGAACTTAAGCGCTCGTGGAACAGAGGACACTGAATAACATTTAATTAAATTCGAGCATCGTTGTATTTTTAAGAAAGGGAGTGGCCACAATCACTGTGACATGTCGAATCTTAAATTTTAACAATTCTATTGGTTAGCCGACAGCACTACAGGCTATATTTAATATTTTCTTTATTTTCTTCTTTATTTTGTTGTCCAGATCATTGTTACCTTCAACTCCTTTACATTCACAAACGCATAAACTGATTAGATGACTTTACTGTTAATTTGTACTGTTTTCGCTAGTTATACATTACTTTAGTCTTATTGTAGCTGATTTGGAGGATGTACTGTTATACGTGATCAATTATGTTCATCGAATAGTGAAATACGATACGATTATCGATTTAGAGAAGGTCGTGATTGAAAATGATCCTCTTCTGTTCTTTTATTACGTGTGAAGATAATCACTTTTCTTATTATTGCAGTGGCCGGTATCGGTTGTAAACTACAGACATCTTCAGACCTTGGTTGCAGCATAAATCTCGTGACAAATGCGCTTTTGATGCCTTATGACTGTAGAGCCCCCCCCCCCCCCCCCCTTCCCCATGAACCATGGACCTTGCCGTTGGTGTGGAGGCTTGCGTGCCTCAGCGATACAGATAGCCGTATAGCCGTACCGTAGGTGCAACCACAACGGAGGGGTATCTGTTGAGAGGCCAGACAAACATGTGGTTCCTGAAGAGGGGCAGCAGCCTTTTCAGTAGTTGCAGGGGCAACAGTCTGGATAATTGACTGATCTGGCCTTGTAACACTAACCAAAACGGCCTTGCTGTGCTGATACTGCGAACGGCTGAAATCAAGGGGAAACTACGGCCGTAATTTTTCCCCGGGGCATGCAGCTTTACTGTATGGTTAATGATGATGGCGTCCTATTGGGTAAAATATTCCGGAGGTAAAATAGTCCCCCATTCGGATCTCCGGGCGGGGACTACTCAGGAGGACATAGTTATCAGGAGAAAGAAAACGCGTTCTACGGGTCGGAGCGTGGAATGTCAGATCCCTTAATCAGGCAG
Source organism: Schistocerca gregaria (assembly GCF_023897955.1). Classification (NCBI taxonomy): domain Eukaryota; kingdom Metazoa; phylum Arthropoda; class Insecta; order Orthoptera; family Acrididae; genus Schistocerca; species Schistocerca gregaria. Next base: position 445,883,989 of record NC_064925.1, on the reverse strand, counting down.
GTAGGTTAGAAAATTTTAAAAGGGAAATGGATAGGTTAAAGTTAGATATAGTGGGAATTAGTGAAGTTCGGTGGCAGGAGGAACAAGACTTTTGGTCAGGCGAATACAGGGTTAAAAAACACAAAATCAAATAGGGGTAATGCAGGAGTAGGTTTAATAATGAATAAAAAAAATAGGAGTGCGGGTTTGCTTCTACAAACAGGATAGTGAACGCATTATTGTGGCCAAGATAGACACGAAGCCCACACTTACTGCAGTAGTAAAAGTTTATATGCCAACTAGCTCTGCAGATGACGGAGAAATTGAAGAAATGTATGACGAAATAAAAGAAATTATTCAGATAGTGAAGGGAGACGAAAATTTAAGAGTCGTGAGTGACTGGAATTCGGTACTAGGAAAAGGGAGAGAAGGAAACGTAGTAAGTGAATATGGATTGGGGGTAAGAAGTGAAAGAGGAAGCCGCCTGGTAGAATTTTGCACAGAGCACAACTTAATCATAGTTAACATTTGGTTCAAGAATCATAAAAGAAGGTTTTATACTTGGAAGAATCCTGGAGATACTAGAAGGTATCAGATAGATTATATAATGGTAAGGCAGAGATTTAGGAACCAGGTTTTAAATTGTAAGATATTTCCAGAGGCAGATGTGGACTCTGACCGCAATCTATTGGTTATGCCCTGTAGATTAAAACAGAAGAAACTGCAAAAAGGTGGGAATTTAAGGAGATGGGACCTGGATAAACTGAAAGAACCAGAGGTTGTACAGAGTTTCAGGGAGAGCATAAGGGAATAATTGACAGGAATGGGGGAAAGAAATACAGTAGAAGATGAATGGGTAGCTTCGACGAATGAAGTAGTAAAGGCAGCCGAGGATAAAGTAGGTAAAAAGACGAGGGCTAGTAGAAATCCTTGGGTAAGAGAAGAAATATTGAATTTAATTGATGAAACGAGAAAATATAAAAATGCAGTAAATGAAGCAGGCAAAAAGGAATACAAACGTCTCAAAAATGAGATCGACAGGAAGTGCAAAATGGCTAAGCAGGGATGGATAGAGGACACATGTAAGGATGTAGAGGCTTATCTCACTAGGGGTAAGATAGATTCTGCCTACAGGAAAATTAAAGAGACCTTTGGAGAAAAGAGAACCACTTGTATGAATATCAAGAGCTCAGATGGAAACCCACTTCTAAGCAAAGATGGGAAAGCAGAAAGGTGGTAGGAGTACATAGAGGGTCTATGCAAGGGCGATGTACTTGAGGACAATATTATGGAAATGGAAGAGGATGTAGATGAAGATGAAATGGGAGATACGATACTGCGTGAAGAGTTTGACAGAGCACTGAAAGACCTGAGTCGAAACAAGGCCCAAGGGGTAGACAACATTCCATTAGAGCTACTGACAGCCTTGGGAAAGCCAGTCCTGACAAAACTCTACCACCTGGTGAGCAAGATGTATGAGACAGGCGAAGTACCCTCAGACTTCAAGAAGAATATAATAATTCCAATCCCAAAGAAAGAAGGTGTTGACAGATGAGAAAATTACCGAACTATCAGTTTAATAAGTCACGGCTGCAAAATACTAACGCAAATTCTTTACAGACGAATGGAAAAACTAGTAGAAGCCAACCTCGTGGCAGATCAGTTTGGATTCCGTAGAAATACTGGAAAACGTTAGGCAATACTGACCCTACGACTTATCTTAGAAGCTAGATTAAGTAAAGACAAACCTACGTTTCTAGCATTTGTAGACTTAGAGAAAGCTTATGACAATGATGACTGGAATACTCTATTCTATAGGTGGCAGAGGTTAAATACAGGGAGCGAAAGGCTATTTACATTGTGTACAGAAACCAGATGACAGTTATAAGAGTCGAGGGACATGAAAGGGAAGCAGTTGTTGGGAAGGGAGTAAAACAGGGTTGTAGCCTCTCCCCGATGTTATTCAATCTGTATATTGAGCAAGCAGTGAAGGAAACAAAAGAAAAATTCGGAGTAGGTGTTAAAATCCATGGCGAAGAAATAAAAACTTTGAGGTTCGCCGATGACATTGTAATTCTGTCAGAGACAGCAAAGGACTTCGAAGAACAGTTGAATGGAATGGATAGCGTATTGAAAGGAGGATATAAAATGAACATCAACAAAAGCAAAACGAGGATAATGGAATGTAGTCGAATTAAGTCGGTTGATGCTGAGGGAATTATATTACAAAATGAGACACAAAGTAGTAAAGGAGTTTTGCTATTTGGGGAGCAAAATAACTGATGATAGTCGAAGTAGAGAGGATATAAAATGTAGACTGGCAATGGCAAGGAAAGCGTTTCTGAAGAAGAAAATTATGTTAACATCGAGTACAGATTTAATTGTCAGGAAGTCATTTCTGAAAGTATTTGTATGGAGTGTAGCCATGTATGGAAGTGAAACATGGACGATAAATAGTTTGAACAAGAAGAGAATAGAAGCTTTCGAAATGTGGTGCTACAGAAGAATGCTGGATATTAGATGGGTACATCACATAACTAATGAGGAGGTACTGAATAGGATTGGAGAGAAGAGAAGTTTGTGGCACAACTTGACGAGAAGAAGGGATCCATTGGTAGGACATGGTCTGAGGCACCAAGGATCACCAATTTAGAATTGGAGGGCAGTGTGGAGGGTAAAAATCGTAGAGGGAGACCAAGAGATGAATACACCAAGCTGATTCAGAAGGATGTAGGTTGCACTAGGTACTGGGAAATGAAGAAGCTTGCACAGGATAGAGTAGCATGGAGAGCTGCATCAAACCAGTCTCAGGACTGAAGACCACAACAACCACAACAACATGTGACTGTAGACTGCTGCTGAAATCGGACATTGAAATAAACAAAACCAGTGATTGTCATCGAGTGTAGTAAAGAATGAGAAAAATCTTCCGTTACTTGTAGCTCACTCCGTCTAGCGACAAACGAATGTCATTAGCAAACTAAAGCTGGTTTAGATACTTCCCATAAACACATATTCCTTTTGCATCTTCTCATTTTTTGGGGTCTGACAACTTCGTCAAGTTTTGCTGAGAGTTTTTATAGGATATGGAACTTCCTTATTTGATTTCACTGCCAATTTTGAATGTCTCACTATCTTTATATAGTCTAATACAAGTTATATCATTGAGTATACAGTGTTAGAAACGTAGTGTTTAACATGACTGCTTTGCCTTGCCAGACGCCGACTAGCTCCACCACAAGAACAAGATGCTTCGAAACCGTCTGGCACGGCATTTATTATTTTCACTGCAGCCGTCTTCATACTGCGTTTTTTGTCTGGCAGAGAACAAAGACATTTCTACACCATACAGACTAAGGCGTCTGAAGCGATCGAGCAGACCTTTGATTCATCAGTTGCAACGCCGCTTTTGTGGAATGAACTTCCTGCTCCCCTTCGGGTGAAACTGCAGGGCGTTTGTTTCTGTGTCCTGCAGTCCACATTCTAGGCTCTCAAGAAACACATACATCGCGGAGTAACCAGCTAAGATGGATTGAACAGCAGTAATATGTTCCACTTAAAATAATACGCAGAGCATGAACTGCCAGTCTTCTATTACGTAAAATCGGTGAAAGTTCCTGAAATTGATGAAAGTGATTAGCAATAACACTGTCAGGCGTCTATATTCTGGTAATCTGGAGGTGTAGTCCCGATATTTAATGCACAAACTGATTGGGGGAGCATTAGCCAAAAATTGATTAAACTATATTTCACTGACCCGTGTGGCTCAGTTTCATCTTTCCCGCAGGCCTTTCTCAAAGTGGATAATACCTGAAGCTGAAAGTTTGAGCAGAAGTGGAAGAGTCAACCATAACAGTTCAACACATAACTGTCTGTATTACTTTCCGGCGGACAACGAAAGATATTTCTGTAAAATACCTTTGGAAACAGTTTCCAGCTACTTTAGAAATCTTACATAATGTGCATTGTAATCAATCGATATTACTTTGAGGACATTAAATAGGTGTTGTAGCTGTAATCTCTATTGTGCCTTTTTCTCAGTAAAAGCCCCCAACAATTTTTTTGAGATTAATGTGATGCACTTGGTAAATATAGTATAACTTGTGTGTAAAGCTTGTTTCATTTACGTATTATTGAAACATCAGTCTAGGGCAAAGAATGGCAAACTATCACTTGACGAACAGAGAAGTTAAGTGTGAAAATCTTGAAATGTTACACATTACAGCTTTTGAAGACTGTATCAATGAGCCACAAAGAATAAAGCTGTAGCGCACATATTGATGGTGTAGTCATATACAACAGTGTATCTACGAGAGGGATTGCTTGCAAAACTACCCATTCTCCAATTTTTTCAAGTGTTTTGGATCCAGATTACAGTGTATGAATAGGGCACTGAGCATGTGCAATGAACAGCACAGGTTTGTCTGCCTAAAATATATATCGCAAAATGTTAAGTGGCAGGCATTAGAAATGATTCAAATGACTCTAAGCACTGTGGGACTGGGGTCATCAGTCCCCTAGACTTAGAACTACTTAAACCTAACTAACCTAAGGACATCACACACATCCATACCCGAGGCAGTATTCGAACCTGCGATCACAGCAGCAGCGCGGCTCCGGACTGAAGCGCCTAGAAACGCTCGGCCACAGCGGCCGGCGGCAGGCATTAGAGGAAACAGCTCGAATATCTAGTGAAAATCAGTTTCGGACGTTTCAAGAACGGATTTCCAAAACGCCTTGGATGGTAATCTGATTGTTATTTATTTAAGACTTCAACTTAAATTTGTGGAAACTCAATTTGAACTTTAATCAAAGGTGTGTACGTCGACACTTTTACTAAAAGTTACTAAATTCAGCGAGGTTATTCGCCGAAAAAGGTTCTTAAATATAACATTAAATTAGTGTTATTAATTGAGCCCTGCGACTAAGACGACTTTTATCTTTGAGCTGTGATACGATGCGCAACGTGTCTACTCTCTGTTCCTGTCCAGTAATTTGCCGTCTAGCACAGCGACGATTTCCACTACACGCTGAAATGGAGTACCTTCATTTACCAGAGAATGTAAGGTACACAGCTGAACATATTACAGAAGAACCAAATTGTGACCGTGGGAGCGATAGGGATATAGGTAAAATTTCGCTTAGGATGCACAAAACATACCAGCAACTTTGAATTTATATATTAAGGTACAAAATAATAGCTGAGATAATTGTGTTAATTGTAGTAGCATAAGTCTTATACGGGCGCTGAAGTGTTAATGGGGTTAAATCTACACAAGTTATACAATAATAATTATTACAGAAGCACCGACAGAACGCATGGAGAGTATACGTAATATTCTATAAAGAATGAACACAAGCAACAAAAATGTCCATAGGAGCTGTACACTAAGTCGATTATCAGTCGGCCATTAAAAAAGTAATGACAAAAGTGCAGGATTCGCTATCACAAATTTTTCACAAACAAATTTTTAATAGTTACAAATATGTGCTGCAAGAAAACACAACATTTACACTCTCAAGTAAAACGAGAAACAGACTGAAGTCATTTGGCAATATGCCCAATCATATTGAATATCCAGCGTAGACAGCACGGTCCATTTGGTTGGTTGGTATGTGGGGGTTGAAGGGACCAGAGTACAAAGGGCATCGGTCCCACGGTCCATTTAACCTGCTCATAATGACTCCTTCGTACTGTCACCAGAGGAGTGCTTCTTTAATCAAAGTGTTTTACTTAGGGAGCTGTCAGAGAAAGCTGACGTCGCATATCCGAGTTGCCAACCAAGCGAAGCGAATCACGTGCCTAGATTCAGGTCCTAAGTACGTTGGAGCTTTAGGACGATCGATTTCGAGATAAGCAGAACTGTGTCATTTTTACACATCGATAATTTAACGTAACTTGCGAAGGGGAATGGTAGGTTGAGAACACATTGCCACCTTTCACCGTTATTTTCAGCTCTCAACAGTATCTACATCTACATACACTCATGCTCATAAATTGAGGATAATTCTGATACATGGTGAAACAACGCTCTGGTGGGCGGTTTGCGGGCTTAAATCACCTCGGGGTATGCCCATGCTGTGCATTTGACCTGCAGTCGTCACTCGGTAGCGCTGACAGCAGTCCACATACGCAGAGGTGTGTTGGTGCATGTCAGAGTAGGGTTCAGCGAGCAAGTGTGCAGACGTTTTCAGACGTGCTAACGGTGACTGTGTGTTGAAAATGGCTCAGAGAACACATATTGATGACGTTATGAGGGGTAGAATACTGGGGCGACTGGAGGCTGGTCAAACAGAGCAAGTCATAGCACAGGCCCTCCGTGTGCCACAAATTGTATCCCAAGATTATGGCAACGATTCCAGCAGACAGGAAACGTGTCCAGGCGCTACAGTACGGGACGCCTACAGTGTACCATCACCATCAGTGCCCACAGGCCACGGTGTACTGTTGGATGCCTTGCTCAGGACATTACTGCAGTCACTGGAACAGTTGTCTTCAGACACACAGTCTACAGACGACTGAACAGACATGGTTTATTTGCCCGGAGACCTGCAAGATGCATTCCATTGATCCCTGGTCACAGGAGAGCCCGTAAAGCCTGGTGTCAAGAACAAAGTACATGGTCACTGGAACAGTCGTTCCAGGTCATGTTCACGGACGAGTTCAGGTATACTCTGAACAGTGTTTCTCGCCGGGTTTTCAAATGGCGTGAACGAGGAACCGGATACCAACCCCTTAATGTCCTTGAAAGGAACCTGTATGGAGGTTATTAGTTTGATGGTGTGGTGTGGGTTTATGATTGGTGCACGTACACCCCTGCATGTCTTTAACACAGGACATGTAACAGGTCAGGTGTATTGGGATGTCATTTTGTACCAAATGTCTGCATTTGCAGGGGTGCAGTGGGTCCCACCTTCCCCCTGATGGATGATAACGCACGGAACCACCGAGCTGCCAACGTGGAGGAGTACCTTGAAACAGAAGAAACCAGGCGAATGGAGAGGCCTGCCTATTCTCCAGACCTAAACCCCATCGGGCACTTGTGGGTTGCTCTCGATCGACGTATCGCAGCACGTCTTCAAACCCCTACGACACTTCAGGAGCTCAGAGAGGCACTGGTGCAAGAATGGGAGGCTATACCCCAGCAGCTGCTCGACCACCTGATACAGAGTATTCCAACCCCTTGTGCGGCCTGTGTAAGTGTGCATGGTGATCATATCCCATATTTATGTCGGGGTACATGCGCAGGAAACAGTGGCCCTTGTAGCACATGTGTTCTGGGACGGTTTTCTCAACTTATCACCAATACCGTGGACTTACAGATCTGTGTCGTGGGGGGTCCCTATGTGCCTATGCTATTAGCGCCGGTTTCGTGTAATGCCACGTTGTGTGGCACCATAATCTGCAACTATCTTTAATTTATGAGCATGAGTGTAGATACCCCGCAACCCACCGTACGGCACCGGGCGAAGGGTACTCCGTACCACTACTACTCATTTCCTTTCCTGTTACACTCGCAAATAGAGAGAGAGAAAAACGACTGTCTACAAGTCTCCATATAAGCCCTAATTTCTCGTATGTTATATTCGTGATTCTTCCGCGTAATGTATATTGGTGGCAGTAGAATCGCTCTGCAGTCGGCTTCAAATTCTGGTTCTCTAAATTTTCTCAGTAGTGTTCCTCAAAGAGAACGCCGCCTTTCTTCCGGAGATTCCCATGTGAGTATCACAAACAAACTTGCGTGTTGTTCTAACCCTCCATTGACAAATCTAACAGACCGCCCCTGAATTGCTTCGATATCGTCCTTTAATATGATCTGGCAAGGATCCCGAGCACTCGAGAAGTATCCAACAACAGCGTCCTACATGAGGTCTCCTTTACAGATGAATCACATTTTCCTAGAATTCTCCCAATATACGTAAGTAGACCATTCGCCTGCCTTTCCATAATCGTCACATGCTCGTTCCTTTTTATATCGCTTTGAAACGTTACGCTCAGATGTTTTGTAACATTCTCATACACTACTGGCCATTAAAAGTGCTACACCATGAAGATGACGTGCTACGGACGCGAAATTTAATCGACAGGAGGAAGATGCTGTGATATGCAAATGACTAGCTTTTCAGAGCATTTACACAAGGTTGGCGCCGGTGGCGACACCTACAACCTGCTGATATGAGGAAAGTTTCCAACCGATTTCTCATACACAAACAGCAGTTGACCGGCGTTGCCTGGTGAAAGGTTATTGTGATGCCTCGTGTAAGGAGGAGAAATGCGTACCATCACGTTTCTGACTTTGATTAAGGTCGGGTTGTAGCCTATCGCTATTGCGGTTTATCGTATCGCGATATTGCTGCTCGCGTTGGTCGAGATCCAATGACTGTTAGCAGAATATGGAATCGGTGGGTTCAGGTGGGTAATACGGAACGCCGTGCTGAATCCCAACGGCCTCGTATCACTAGCAGTCGAGATGACAGGCATCTTATCCGCATGCCTGTAACGGATCGTGCAGCCACGTCTCGATCCCTGAGTCAACAGATGGGGACGTTTGTAAGATAACAACTATTAGCATGAACAGTTCGACGACGTTTGCAGCAGCATGGGCTATCAGCACGGAGACCATGGCTGCGGTTACCCTTGATGGTGCAGCACAAATAGGAGCGCCTGCAATGGTGTGCTCAACGACGAATCTAGGTGCACGAATGGCTACATGTAGTTTTTTCGGATGAATGCAAGTTCTGTTTACAACAGCATGATGGTCGCATCTGTGTTTGGCGACATCGCGGTGAACTCATATTGAAAGCGTGTATTCGCCATCGCCATACTGGCGTATCACCCGGCGTGATGGTATGGAGTGTCATTGGTTACATGTCTCGGTCATCTTTTGTTCACATTGAAGGCACTTTGAACAGTGGACATTACATTTCAGATGTGTTACGACCCGTGGCTCTACCCTTCGTTCGATCCCTGCGAAACCCAACATTTCAGCAGGATAAAGCACAACCGCACATTGCAGGTCCTGTGCTTGCGTTTCTGGATACAGAAAATGTTCGACTGCTTTCCTGGCCAGAACATTCTCCAGGTCTCTCACCAATTGAAAACGTCTGGTCAATGGTGGCCGAGCAACTGGCTCGTCACAATACGCCAGTCACTACTCTTGATGAACTGTGGTATCGTGTTGAAGCTTCATGGGCATCTGTACCTGTACAGGACATCCAAACTCTGATTGACTGAATTCCCAGACGTATCAAGGCCGTTATTACGGCCAGAGGTGGTTAATCTGGGTACTGATTTCTCAGGATCTATGCACCGAAATTGCTTGAAAATGTAATCACATGTTAGTTCTAGTAAAATATATTTCTCCTATGAATACCCGTATATCATCTGCATTTCTTCGTGGTGTAGCAGTTTTAATGGCCAGTAGTGTATATTTTTTGCTATTGTAAATAATTCACCTTTACTGTACTTGGAGAAAGATAAATGAGTGCACTGCATGAGTAGTGAAATAGATCCTTGACTCTGTGTTTAGTCTGATCTCTTGTTGACTTGTTAGTCTGTCAGTTGTGCAGCGCTGAGACATTCTTATTTGAGCCATAGTAGCGTGATGTTCAGTTTTTCAGAGAAATCTGTTATTTGCACATCTGGTAGAAATTATCCGGAAATCTTTGTTATCGAGATGAAAACACATTTAAAATACTTGCTCGTTATTTGTATTTTTTGGAGAAGATTTTGGAGGAATCTTTAACGAATGTTTGTAATTTTTTTCATAAGAAGATTTTATAATTGTTAGAGTCTTCTTATGTTGTGTTGTCCTTTTCTCAATAATCAGAGTTTGATTTCTGAAACACGATTTTCTTTGAAGTATAACCCACCTCCATGATTCACAGTAAAGTTTTTAATTTTTATCGTGTGGCATTGCACCTTACGACACATGAAGTTGGAGATCGTTTCTGACAAACAAATTTAGCTGCTGCATCTGCTGATTTATATTTGCTTTCGAGATCGTCATTACTCCAGACACCAAAACAGCATGCTTAGCAAGAAGTAAGTCGCTTTCATTTCAGATCAGACCTCACCTTGCATTCTTGTGCAAACAGTATGTAATCAGGATTGTCCCATCTAGTGTTTGCAAGTACATTCATTTTCAGTGAACAGTGTCGGTAATGTCAAATATTTATTTTCTTCCCAGAAGAGCAGTAATTTATTTTTGTAGTCATTCTTGGTCCACACATTGAACTTCATATCACGCATCGTTCTTAATGTTCTTTGATATTAAATAAGTTACTTAGTTTTCATTGCGCACTCAATTAGTTACTTTTGGTATTGAATTAGAATAATTTTCGTAACTTCAAATTCTGCCTTTCATGAAATTTAAATTTTTACTTCAAGATGATGTTCACATGCGTAACATAGGGCTACCCAACTGTCAGTTTTGCTCAGCAATTGAATATGTCATCTAAAGTACATGTTACACGAGGAGAAAGTTTTCGAAATGAATGTGTTCAGTTTTCCCTTAGACAGACAATATTTTATAGAAAAATGAAAAATTATCGTTTTAAACGACGTGACTATGTCAAGCAGGACACTACTAATGCTGTATCCGAGCATTATAGATTTGTTTTTCGGCATTCATTACACCAATTAGAAATTTTGCCTAAGTCATCTTGTGTGCTCCTACAGTCACTCAACTTCGATACCTTAGCATACTCCACAGCATCACGAACAAATAACCGCAGATTGCTATCCACTGTATCCGCCACAATATTTGTGTACGCGGACAATAGTAACGGTCGTATCACACTGCCCTGGGGGGCACTTTTGACGAGACCCTTGTCTGTGATGCACACTCACTGTCGAGGGCAACATACTCTGTTCTATTGAAATCTTCGAGGCACTCTCAAGTCTGTGAGCCTATCCCATATACACGTATCTTCTTTAAGAGCCTGCAATGGGGCACCGTGTGAAACGCTTTCCGGAAATCTAGAAACATTGAATCTGCTTGTTTCCCTTTATCGGTAGTTCGCAATATCTCGGGTAGGAAAAGGGCAAGCTGAGTTTCGCATGAGCGATGCTTTCTGAAACCATGCTGATTCGTGTACGTAAGATTCTCGGTCTCATGATAATTTATTATTTTCGAACTGAAATGTGTTCAAGGATTCTGGAGCAAACCAATGTTAGGGGTATTGGCCACTCTAGCAGATGCCTTGAAATAATTAGAGCGCAGCATACGCAGTGGAATAAAGCTCCATCCTCTCAGATTTCTGCAGTCATCGTCTTCAACTTTGTCCACTTTCTCACCATCGTTCTTATTACACCCTCTTCAATATGACCACACAGTGTCTAAAGCAAACCAAGTTTTGCCCTCCATCATCCATCTGAACCAGTACCAAGAAACTGTGCTCATCGCCAACAAAATGATATAGTGTAAACCTCTTACTCCCAAATTCCGAGACGTCTCCTAAAATACTCTAATTTCATTCTACAGCTTAACGCTCGTCATCATCTAATGGGCATAATTCACTCACCCAAGACCGCCAAAAGCGGATTGTTACGCTCTCTGCTGAAGAGAATCACTAAAAACATTCACTTAGTCACCATCAACATCGTTTATCTGTCTTTGTTTTTTTTTTTTTTTTACTTTTTTCTAATTTCATTGTGGCCTTAGATCCTCGAAGGTTATATTCGGTTTAAAGCACACCATATTCAAAGAAATTCTTCTATCAGTGAGCTGTCGATCAGTTACTCAGTTACCAAGTCTAGAGGTACCTTTTGAAACGTCCCCTTAGAAAAATTATACAAGACTGTGCTTAAACTGACACACAATATTTTTAGCGCAACGCAATTTCACTTTCAAAAATCTCTACATAAAAAAGGCCCTGACTAACATTAACCTATACGTTTCACAAATCGCTTATCTCACAAAAATCTTGATTACTCGAACTACTGCAATACAGCGAGTGCCATTACTGCCAGCTAAATAAAAGATTCAAAATACTGAAGGCACTAACTACTGACAGGCATAGTTAGCAAGTGAAAGATTTTGATAGTGAACAAACAATGTATTTACCTTAATAGTCATAATATATATTTCAGTTCATGACATCCAGTCTTACAAATTTCAAAACTCCGCCATCTCTCTCCCCACATCCACCACTGCTGGCGGCTCACCTCCAACTGCGCAACGCTACGCGCTGTTAACATCCAGCTGCCCAACGCTACAATGGCGAGTATTACAACAATGCCACCCAGCCACAGACTACACACAGCACAGCCAGTGATTTTCATACAGAGCGCTATGTGGCGTTACCAATAAAAAAACCTTAACAGCCTACTTACATAGCCCCCATGCTCTCCACAAAAAAATTTACAAATTGTTTTGGGCAGTGGCCAATACAGATTTGAAAATTTTTTTCATAAGTATGATTACAATAACAGAGAAATCAAATGCACACACTTATTGATACAATGTTGGTCAAAAGCTAAAATTTTCTCACAGTCCATATAGACCTGATCATTCATCACAGTAAAATAGCAGTGTTTTTCTCAAAGACTGAGCATTAAAAGAAAATGCACAAGGAAGCAGTGGATTTCCATGAAGTGTTGAAGAAGTAGTGTTGTCCTTCCTATGGAAATACAGTGCTAACTCTTGACATGCAGACAGGTAATGGGTCACAACAGAGCAAACCCACAGTAGAGT